>NC_080426.1:46505474-47105474 GCF_029873635.1 Malania oleifera | reverse complement strand
TTCAAAATTTCCAAAAACCTTTCCTGAGATTTTAAAATTTTAAGCACCTCCCCTAAGATTTATCAAAAAATCATAAACGTCCCCTTTATTTTGCAAAAAGACAAGTTTTTATTTAGGGGAGGTTTATATATTTTCGGCAAACCTCAAGGGAGGTTTGTGACATTTTGAAACTTCAAGAAAAGTTTCTGTTTTTTTGCCAAACTTCAAGAGAGGTGAGTGTCTTTTGCCCTTTAAATTTTGTAAATCAAGAGAATACTTATTCCTTGTATATTCCTAATTATTCATTCAACATGTAAAAAGAAAGGAATAAGCATCCCTATGATAAAATTTGGGAATAGTTATTTCTTGTCTAGTCCTTATTATGGATTCATAAAATGTTTCACATTGGTATTTGTTTTATAATAATGTAGCAAAAAATTAGCTGGTTAATGTAGACAGATTTCTGACCTTGACCACCTACAAGGAATAAAAAAAAAGAGACTTGGAGGACCTGGGGTGTAGTCCGAATGATTGCTCCAATGCCTAAGTCAGGGAGTGTGGGAGGATAAGATTGCAATAGTAAGAAATAATATATGAGAATGAGATGTTTACCTCCCCTCGTAGTACCCCTTTTATAGTAATGAAGGTTATACCTTTATTAAATTCAATATCTATGGTCAATTATTTGAAGGAGAGAGGTTTTAATCTAATTTAAAGGTATTTATAATAATGAGTAATGATGGTTCCCTGGCTTTGATTTTTGATTGATATATTCTATTAATTTTGGTTATATCAGCTGCCCCCCTTCTACTCTCGAGTTCTTACTTATATCCAATGCAAGAGTAATTTGGGATGTACCTATGCAGATAATTTTGGCTTCATTTTAACCATTTGGATGGTTTGGACTTATTTCGAGTTGTTTTGCCTTATTTGGTCCAATCCAAGCAGTTATTTGGTGAGTCGTGATCACTTTTTGTTGTCTCATGAGTTGTGCTCATCAAATGAGCATCTTTGGGCCTTATAAGCGGTGCTCATGAGATGAGTCATTTTTTGTGAGTCATGCTCACTTATTTGTTGCCTCATGAGCTATACTCGTCAAGTAGGCATCTTCGGGCCTCATGAATGGTGCTCATCAAATGGGTTATGTTTAGTGAGTCATGCTCACTTCTTTGTTACCTCATAAGTTGTGCTTATCAAGTGGGTGTCTTCAGGCCTGACGAGAGATGCTCATAAAATGGGCCATTTTTGGTGAGTCGTGCTCACTTCTTTGTTGCCTTATGAGTTGTGTTCATCAAGTGGGCGTCTTCGGGCCTCATGAGCAGTACTCGTTAGATGGATCATTTTTGCAAGTCATTCTCACTTCTTTGTTGTCTTATGAGCTATGCTCATCAAGTAGGTGTATTTGGGTCTCATGAATGGTGCTCATCAGATGGGCTATTTTTGGTTAGTTGTGCTCACTTCTTTGTTACCTCATGAGTTGTACTCATCAAGTGGGTATCTTCAAGTCTCATAAGTGGTGCTCATTAGATGGGCCATTTCCCTTAGTTCCTCATCTTGTTTTAAACAGATAAAGATATATGTACGTATGTATTATTATATTCCTTATTTTTTTTCTCTCTCTTTCTCTCTTTTTAATGATGGATTGGGCTGAATTTGAACAACCTTCTTCTTCTTCTTCTTCTTCTTCTTCTTCTTCTTCTTCTTCTTCTTCTTCTCTCTCTCTCTCTCTCTCTCTCTCTCTCTCTCTCTCTCTCTCTCTCTTTATACATATATATATATATATATATATATATATATATATATATATGATGGATTGGGTTAAATTTGAACAAACGATTACAAAGAAAAAGAAAAAAAAATGGCTCCTCCAAGAAGGGAGGAGGTTTTGATCTAATTTAAAGGTATTTATAACGGGGAGTAATGGTAATTCCTTAACTTTGATCTTTGATTGATATACCCTATTAATTTTGGTTATATCAAATAAAAATATAATTTATTATATAACTAATTTTAACTAATCTTCTAAAACTAATATATTTCTATGAACAAACATTTCGCAAACCAAATATAACATTAGTTCTTTACCATCCTCTCTTATTTCGATTTTCTTTGAACTCGATTCTGTCACCACTCCTTACTCTTTCCTTCTTTTGGAGCTCAAATTATAACGGACTCCTTTACTCCTTGAAGGATTTCCCTTTGCTCCACTCAATAACTAGCAATTTTCGCATCATTGACAATAGCCAACCTTTCTACATTTTTTCCTTTACTTCTTAATTCTCAAATTTGAAGTTGAAATAGTTTTTTTCCCCTTCTCTACTATACTAAACTTACCCATTGTCACGCCCCGAACCCGAAAATGGGTCCTAGGTGTGAATAAAGTAACCTAACTTGTCTCTATATCAATTAAACATACATGATACCACATACAAAGAGGGTCCGACCCCGTGGGGTGAACGGATGCCCTATTTACATACATACATACGTCCATACTCATCAAAATATGCAGCAAAATACGGTCTTTTATACATCACCAGTATCATACCAGAGTCTATACAAGTTAGGATATACCTTCCCATATACAAAACATACCCCAGGTGTCTACAAAACCATCCCGACAACCTGGATACCAAAACTCGTACCTAACAGGTGCTAGCAGTAGTTAAACAACACTCCTCGCTTTCGGACACTAGGATGCTAGTTTCGGCTACCCGAAGGACTTGAAAAATATTTATATATATTCGGGGTAAGACACCTATCAGTAAGGGAGAAAACAAGTTATATCAGTGTGTGGCATACCAGTGTCATTTTACATACTTCAAAACACTATACATACGATACAGTTTGAAACAATTCATACAGTTTCATACATATACATACAGTTCCATACAGTTCCAATATTTTCTCAAAACCATTCCAGTACATACGATACCCAAAACATACATACATACATACGGTCAGTGTCGTCACACTAGTTCGCAACTACACAAGGTCACCTCGTCTCACAACGATTACATTGCTACATACGCAACTACGCTGCGACGATTAAGGCCTAATAGCGATTACATTGCTCCATACGCAACTACACAAGGTCACCTAGTCTCACAGCGATTACATTACTACACATGCAACTACGAAGATCTACGACTCATGCCTAATAGTGATTACATTGCTATATACGCAGCTACACAAGGTCACCTAATCTCACCACGATTACATTGCCGCATGCAAAACTACACTGTGACGATCTCAAGCCCATAGTGAATCCATTGCTACAAATGGTGTAGAACACACCCTTCAGTGACCAGCCGAAACATACTGGTGATATTTCACACCCTGGATATAAAGTCGGCCACTCTCGCCACGGTAACTACCCAATACCTGGCTGTTTTACAAATCCCTGGAATCATTTTGGAACTCACGTTCCTATACATTTCAGCGTACGATAATTAGCCGCCACGTAACTGTTTTACAAATACCTGGAACAATTTCATACAACAATACATACCACGCTTATTTGGTTTACGACAAATTATATCATTTACAATTTCAAGTATACAGTTTATGCAAATATGAATTACGGTCACCTCAATAATACAGTTTAAAAAAGACAAAGGGTTTTCCAAACAAAGTAGAGATGATACCCAAAATCCCCCATTTTCCTGAAAACTATAACCCAAAAATCCCGCATTTTTATCCAATAGATTTCCCCAAATAAGTAGCCAAAACATACATATGATCATAGCCTACAAGCTTACCGATCCTGATTTTGAAAATGAACTGATATAAACAGAATCCCCTTACCTTAACCCGAAATCCAACTACGAACTCTACGGTCCTCAAAACTATGAACCGAGACTCCAAAATCTACAAACCATAGTACAATACATACTTACAATCCGTACTACTACACATATACCGAATCAAAAATGAAAGTCAAGCCTTACCTCAATTTTAGCCCGAAACCCAAAATCCTCCAAAACAAGATTCCGATCCTCTAGAAACGTAAGAATCATGCACTGATCCTCGCTGTAACTTTGGATTTGCGAATTAGACGATGTACGGTGAAGAAAACTAGAGAGAGAGTGTGTGGGGAGAGTTCTAGAAAGAGAGGGAGAGCTTTTGGGAAACTTAGCCCCAAAGAAATCCCAAAATATCCTTTTATAAGCCTTTGACTCAGGGGATTTCATCGACGAATTGGTGTCCTCGTCGACGAAGTCTTCAGAAATTTCGTCGACGAGACGGGAATTTCGTCGACGAATCCTAATATTTAAATTTTCCTGAACCCCTCGGCTTTTTCTCGTCGACGAGCCTCTGAATTTCGTTGACGAGTTCTTCACTAGCTTCGTCGACGAATTATGGCCTCGTCGACGAAGTCTGTACAATTTCCACTTTTACCCCTCTTTTACAAAATAAACCCATATATCACGGTTCGGGTTCTTACACCCATACCATTCCCAGGACTTTAGAATGATATTCCAAACTACTTGTTCAGTGAGCATCTTCTATGGAATTAATCTTTCATTCAACCAAACATTATTTCTCTATTTCAAATGAAATTTCACTAGCTATCTTCTACAACCTCCACTCCTTTGTTACATTTTAATCACAACTACAAAAAATAGAACTTAGTAAAGGAAACCCTAGTATGTATGCACAGAATGACTTCAGGATTCTGAATGTGGAAGGTTGAATTTGGAGATTGGGTGGTGAAATAAGGAAATATATGGGATGGTGTTAATCATGAAGAGGAAATAAACACGATTAAGAAATGGAAAGGTAGTTAGCTTGATTTATTGATGATCAAGACTAACCCCATGTTTAGAGAGACCTTAGATTTTGAATTGTTTTTATTTGAATAAGATGTAATATAAAGTTGTATTAAAACTTGTTCAAATCTACTCATATTAAAATCAAAGGTCTGAAACTCATCCTTCCAACTGGGGAACTACCCAAAGATAACCAAAAAGGTGTTTAGAAAAATATTATATATGTGAAACAATTCCCACAAGTAAATCAATGGTGTAATGCAAATAATAAATAAAAATGAGACACACAAAATTTAATGTGGTTCCCTCAAATGTTGAGGTACGTCCATGGGCCACGACAGTCCAAATCCACTATCACCAAAATATTGTACAAAGTGGATACAAAAAGCACAAGCCTTACAAATATACAAGAGTGTATAAACAAATGTAGTAAGATGGAAATGTCTTACTAAATATTCTAAACAAAGCTCCAAAGAACCAACCAAAATGAGCACAATCAGAAAATACCAATATGTCGATAATACACAGTCGGAACAGCAGGTTGCTACAGCAGAAGATGACCGGCGCTGGTGCTAGCTGCATGTGTGAGGAAGCTACAGACGTGAGTGAAAATAGAATGGAGAGGCTACTGTAAGAAAAATGGAGAAAGAAAGTCGAAGGGGCTGATCACGACTGCTGCAGCGCGTGGCTTGGTTTTTAATTCAAAAGCATGCTGCAGCAATTTTGCTTTTACTGGGAAGCCAACAAACATTAAAGTGATAAATCTTTTTCAAAGCATTGGGTCCCACAAGGAGGGAAACCCAACAAATCTCCCCTCCCGACTTATAGGGACGACTCCACCAATCCAGCCAAAACTCAACACTTCACATGCTTGTCTCTAGACAATGATTTTGTCATCATATCTGAATCATTATCATCAGTGTGAATTTTGTCAAGTTCCAACAATTTCTTATCCAACACATCCCGAATCCAATGATATCTAACATCAATATGTTTTAACTTTGAATGGAAGATAGAATTCTTACTCAAATGAATTGCACTTTGGCTGTCACGCCCTAAACCCGCAGATGGGCTACAAGTGTGATTTTAGTAACTTAACCTGTCTCTGTATCAATTTAAACATACAAGATACTACACTAAATGAGGATTTGACCCCGTAGGGTACATGTACACCCTATACACATTCACATCCTTATCCATACTCATCAAATACGCAGTGAAAAATGTTCTTTCTATACATACATCATACCATACCAGAGTCTATACAAAACTAGAATATACGTTCCTAAAATTACAGTACATACTCCGGGTGTCTACAAAACCCAACAATGACAACCTGGTTACAAAAATCGTACTTACACAAGTACTAAACGCAGCTAACCAACACCCCCGCTTCTGGACGCTAGAATGCTAGTTTCGGCTACTCGAAAGACCTAAAAAATATTTGTATATTCGGGGTAAGACACCTCTTAGTAAGGAAGAAAGTAGGTTATATCAGTGTGTGGCATAAGAGTGTTATTTTTGCGTAAAACATAGCACAATACAATACGATACGATATAGTTCAATATAATTCTAGTATTTTCCACAAGTTCATTCCATTACATACGATACCAAACATACGGTCAGTGTCGTCACACTAAGCACCTAATTACCCTACAATAACCGAAGCCTCACAGTGATCACGTTGCCAATACGAGCACCTGATAAACTGCGATAACCGAAGCCTCACAGTGATACCATTGCCACTACGGTGTAGCGCACACCCATTGGTGACTAGCCGGAAAGAACAGACAATATTTCACACCTTCGGATATAGAGTCGGACACTTTCGCCCATGGTAATTAGCCAAGACATGGCCTCAGCATACGGTAATTAGCCTCCCCTAGCTGATTTAATAAACCTGGAACAATTTTGGAACTCATGTCCCTATACTCAACAGCGTACAGTAATTAGCCACCCCTAGCTGTTTTTACACAACCTGGAACATTTATATACAACAGTTCATTCCACACTTATTTGTTATACAACAAATCATATCATTTTCAGTTCAAGAATACAATTTAATACAAATATGGGTACGGTCATCTCAATACTATAGTTTTAATACAACATACGATTTCTCCAACAAAATAGAGATGATACCCGAAACCTCCAAATTTTTTCAAAAACTGTAACCCGAAAATCCTGCGTTTTTACCCAATAGATTTTCCCAAATAAGTAGTCAAAACATACAAACGATCGTAAACTACAAGTTTAATGATTCCGATTTCAAAATAAACTGATACAAACAGAATCTCCTTACCTTTTCCCGAATACCAAACTACAAACTCTACGACTCCAAAACTACGAACCAAGTTCCCAAAACCTAAACATCCAAGAACTATACTTTACTACAATTCTTACTACTACACATATATCGAAACGAAACTAAAATTCGACCCTTACCTCGATTTTGGGTCAAAACTCAAAAATCCTCGAAACGACTTTCTGATCCACTATTCTCGAAGAGATTCCTCCCCTGATCCACATAGTAATGTCAGATCGTCGAATTAGGTGATGAAAAATGAAGAATCGATTAGATAGAGAGAGAGGGAGAGATAGAGGGAGAGAGAGAGAGAGAGAGAGAGAGAGAGAGAGAGAGAAGCGTAGAGATTGAACAGGTTGCCGAGAGACGAGGATTGCAGGAGGAGAGAGAAGGAGAGCGAGGACGAGAAGAGGGCGAGAGCGACGAGGAGAGAGAGAGAGTTTGAGGTTTCTTAGAAACTAAGCAAGAGAAATAGATATTTATAGCCCCTTTGACCTGGCCAACCTCGTCGACGAATCATCCATACATTTCGTCGACGAACCGACTCCTTCGGTGATGAACCCTATTTTGATATTTTACAACACGTTTGGTATCTCTTCGTCGATGAAGCTCTAAATTTCGATGATGAAGAGTATGAGGGCCTTCGTTGACGAGAACAATGACTTCATCAACGAAACCTGCAAACTTTACCTTTTTACCCTTTTTCATTTATTGAATCTACATACCTCGAGTCGATTTCTTACATTGGCTATCACAATAAAAAACATGTCTTTCTTGTTCCATGCCCAACTCTTTCAAGAATCTCTTCAACCAAGCAATTCTTTGCAAGCCTCCATAATGGCAATAAACTTAGCTTCCATAGTGTATAGAGCAACACATTTCTGTAATTTAGATTGTCATGCCACAGATCCCCTTACAAAATTCATTAAAATAACTCGAAGTGGATTTTCCAGAATCAACATCACCAGCCATGTCGGCATTCGTGAATTCATGGAGCATAAATTTACCATTTCCAAAATACAAACACACCTTTGAAGTGCCTCTAAGGTATCGGAGAATCCATTTTACCGCTAACCAATGCTCCTTTCCCATATTATAAAAAAACCGACTAACAACTCCAACGGCGTGAGCAAAATTCAGTCTTGTGCAAACCATTGCATACATTAATGAACCAACAGCTGAAACATAAGGAATTTTCTTCATCTCTTCCTTGTCCTTCTCACTTGTAGGACTTTGTTTTGTATTAAGCTTGAAGTGACTGGCAAGTGGGCAACTAACGAGTTTTGCTTTATCCATATTGAATCTCTGAAGCACTTTTTCAATGTACCTTTCTTGAGACAACCAAATTTGCCCTTTTTCACGATCATGAACAATTCTCATGCCAAGAATTTGCTTTGCCAGTCCCAAGTATTTCATAGCAAAACACTTGCTCAATTCCAACCAACTTGTCAATCTTCAAGAAATCCCGTCCTACAATGAGCATATCATCAACATAGAGTAAGAGAATAATATAAGTACCATCCAATAATTTTTTCACAAACACACAATCATCCGAAGAGGTTTTTGAGTAACCATGATCAATCATGAAAGAATCAAATTTCTTGTAGCATCTCAGTGGTGCTTGCTTCAACCCATATATCTTTTTCTTTTATTGCACACTAAATTCTCTTTCCCTTTTTGTTTGAAGTCTTCCGGTTGTTCCATGTAAATTTCATTTTCCAAGTCACCATGTAAGAAAGCGGTTTTCACATCTAATTGTTTAACTTCTAAATTCAAGTATGTTGTCATGCCAAGAACAACCCGAATAGATGACATCTTCACAACCAGTGAGAATATTTCATCAAAGTCAATTCCCTTTTTCTAACCAAAGCCTTTTTACCACAAGCCTAGCCTTGTACCGAAGATTCTTTCCATCATTTTTCAACCTAAAAACCCTTTTTTTTTTTCAAAGCTTTCTTTCTAGAAGGAAGTTTAACCAAATCATAAGTGTGATTGTCAACTATGGACTTAATTTCCTCTTGCATAGCCTCCATCCATTCAACTTTATTTTCATGGTTCCTGTTAGAGTAACATAGTCACTTGATGGATATTTAGTTGAAGGTCTTGGCTCTCTTGAAAATCTTCTCAATGGAGCTTGTTTTTGAACTTGTTGCTCCCCCTCATTTTCATCTTCAACATCACTAGGAATTTCATCATTTCCAACATCTTCAAGGGGTGGAAGAACATCGTCCATATTTTCATCATGTGCCAAAGGTAGAGAAGGTAACTCTAAGTCAACAAAATCATTCCCATTAGATTGTGGTTGTTCAACCGTGCCAAATTCTTAAATTATTTGATCTTTAAAAAATACAACATCTTGGCTTCTAACAATTTTCTTGACAACCGGATCCCACAATCTGTATCCAAATTCATCATGCCCATAGTCAAGAAAAGTACATTGCATTGTCTTGTCATCAAGTTTGGATATTTCATCTTTTGCAATATGAACAAATGCACGACAACCAAATACTTTCAAGTGATCATAAGTGACATCCTTACCTTTCCAAATTTTTTCAGGAACTTCACCAAGTAAAGGAGTTGAAGGAGACAAATTAATCAAGTCCACTGCCTTCCTCATTACTTCACCCCAAAATGATTTTGGCAACTTCACATAAGAGAGCATACATCTCATTCTCTCCAGTATGGTGCGGTTCACCCTTTCAGCAATTCCATTTTGTTGGGGGGTTTTCTTGACGGTCTTTTGATGTCTAATGCCTTGGCTGTAACAATATGCATCAAATGGGTCAATGTACTCTCCACCATTATCTGAACGCACACATTTCACCTTCTTTCCAGTCTCCCTTTCAACGTTAACCTGAAAATGCTTAAACACATCTAAAACTTGATCTTTAGATTTCAAAGTGTAAGCCCAAAATTTTCTTGAACAATCATCAATAAAAGTGACAAAATTAAGTGCCCCACCATGAGATTTAACTTTCAAAGGATTACATACATCAAAATGTATCAAATCTAGAACATTAGATTTTTTAGTAACAAATTTCGTACAAAAAGGAGCTCTATGTTGCTTACCTGCCAAACAATGAATACAAGCTTCCACAAATCGGTGGAAGTGGGACTCTCAATTGCATTCACAATACCATTACCAATTTTACCTTGCATCATATAGAGCGTACCAGTCTTCTTGGCTTTAGCCACCACCAAATTACCCTTTGTGAGCTTCCATTCTCCATCACCAAAATGATTGTCAAACCCTTCATCATCAAGTTTTCCTATAGATATTAAATTTAGTCGAATATCGGGTACATGTCTTACATCTTTGAGCACCAACTTGCATCCCAAATTTGTTTCCAAACAAATATTTCTCATGCCAACAATTTTTGACAAACCTTCATTTCTCATACGAACAACTCCATAATTTCCTTTGGAATAAGAAGTGAAGAAATCTTCCCGAGAAGTGACATGGAATGACACACCGGAATCAATAACCCAATCAGTCTCTTGACTTGTCAAATTAATGCAACTTTCATCACAAACAACCATAAGATCACCATCAGATGCAACTGAAGTTGTGTCTTCATGCTTTTTCTCAAATTTTTTCTCTTTGTTTTGCTCCTTGAATTTCAATTTTTTACACTCTCGCTTCATATGCCCCTTTTATGAGAATTGTGGCACTTAATATCTTTTTTCGAAACTGAGCTAGACCGGCCTCTTGATTTATCATTACGGTGAGAATATCTGCTTTTGCTTTTGCCTCTCCCCTGCTTTTCTGTCACAAATGCCTCTGAATGAGAAGAGCCAACTGATTTTCTTCTAATTTTTTCATTCAACAAGCTACTAGTTACTTAGTTCATAGTAACAATTTCATCGGGAGCCGAATTACTAACTGTTACAACCAAAGTCTCCCAACTTTTCGGCAAAGAGTTAAGAAGCATTAAGGCCTGCAATTCATCATCAAAAACTATTTTCATAGTAGCAAGCTAATTGATAATATTTTTCATTTCATTCAAATGCTTTGTAATAAGACCTCCATCTTTATATTTCAAGTTCACTAATTTTCAGAAAAGAAAAGCTTTATTTGTAGCCGACTTTCTATCATAAAGATTCTCTAATTTTTTCCACAATTCATGTGTCAAAGTTTCAATAGAAACATGATGAAAAACACCATCATCAATCCATTGCCGGATAACATCAACGGTTTTCCTATTAAGCATATTCCACTCATCATCACTCGTGTCTTTAGGCTTTTGACTATCACTCTCAATAGGTCCATCCAAATCTTTGCAAAAATAAAAGGTCTTGCATTTTTTTTTTTCCCAATTACCCAATTGCTTCCATTGAAGCTAATCATACGACGAACATTACCATCCATGATTTACACAAATTTAATGCGTACAAATAACATGGCTCTGATACCATTTGTTGGGAAAAATATTATATATGCAAAACAATTCACACAAGTAAATCAATGACGTAATGCAAATAATAAATAAAAATGAGACACGCAAAATTTAACATGGTTCCCTCAAATGTTGAGGTACGTCCACGGGACACGGCAATCCAAATCCACTATCACCAAAATGTTGTACAAAGTGGATACAAAAGGCATAAGCCTTATAAATACACAAGAGTATATAAACAAATGTAGCAAGATGGAAATGTCTCACTAAATATTCTGAACAAAGCTCCAAAGAACAACCAAAATAAGCACAACTAGAAAAAATCAATATGTTGACAATACACAGTTGGAACAGCAGGTTGCTACAGCAGAAGATGACCGACGCTGGTGCTAGCTGCATGTGTGAGGAAGCTACAGACGTGAGTGAAAATAGAATGGAGAGGCTGCTGTAAGAAAAATGGAGAAAGAAAGACGAAGGGGCTGATCTCGGCTGCTGTAGCGCGTGGCTTGGTTTTTAATTCAAAAGCATGCTACAACAATTTTGCTTTTACTGGGAAGCCAACAAACATTAAAGTGATAAAGTTTTTTCAAAGCATTGGGCCCACAAGGAGGGAAACCCAACAAAAGGTCTGTAAATATGGGTGTGTTTTCCAAAAGTAAGTTTGGAATATTTTTTTTTTCTGAAGTTGAAGTAAAGTAAACTTTTTTTTGTTCAAATAATAAACATAAATATTAAAAGCATAATTCAAATCAAATTTTACATAAAGAGCCTCTATTTAAAAAGCTTTGCAAGGATCTAATTTAGCCAAAAATGTTCACAAATCACAAATTTGTGCATAAATTAAATTATAAAATGTAATTTTTTTAAAAAATGATATTTTATTACAAAATTTCATTAAAAAAAATGACATAAGAATTTTGAAAGTAAGTTCATGATCTTTTTTAAGTTTTTTGCAATTAATTAAAAAATGTGTCTCTTAACCAGAATTATAAGGTAAGAGGTCTCATTCATAAATATTTTTCAAATATATATGTAGATATAGGAATGTCCTTATCTAGGTATTAATTTATATACTTTTGTAGCAAGTGGTGCAACACATGAATACACAATACCAACTAACAAAACCCTAGTTACTTAATTATTGACCCTTCCCAAAAAAAAAATAAAAAAGAAAAAGAAAGAAAGAGAGAGAAGAAAAAATTGGCAGAAATAATTTAATATGCTTCAACCAAATGAGTTGCCAAAGGAGAGACAATAATTAAGTAGGGTTTTGCCAGCTAGTATTGTGTGTTTATGTGTTACACCACTTGCTACAAAAGTATATATATTAATACCTAGATAAGGACATTCCTATATATACATATAGATTTGAAAAATATTTATGAATCTCTTACCTTATAATTTTGATTAAGAGATACATTTTTTAATTAATGGCAAAGAACTTAAAAAGGATCATAAATTTGCTTTTAAAATTCTTATGTTATTTTTTTAATGAAATTTTGTAAAAAAAATATTATTTTTAAAAAATATATATTTTATAATTTAATTTATGCACAAGTTTGTGACTTACGAACATTTTTGGCTAAATTAGACACTTGCAAAGCTTTCTAAATCAAGGCTCTTTATGTAAAATTTGATTTGAATTATGCTTTTAATATTTATGTTTATTATTTGAACAAAAAAATAGTTTACTTTACTTCAACTTTAGAAATATATATATATTCCAAACTTACTTTTAGAATACACACCCTTATTTACAGACCTTTTTGGTTATCTTTAGGTAGTTCCCCATTTGGGAGGATGAGTTTGGGACCTTTGATTTGAATATGGGTAGATTTAAATAACTTTTAATACAATTTTATATTATATCTTATTAATCAAGCCAGCTACATTTCCATTTCTTAATCGTGTTTATTTCATCTTCATGATTAACACCATCCCATATATTTCCTTGTTTCACCACCCAATCTCCAAATTCAACCTTCCACATTCAGAATCCTAAAGTCATTATGTGCATAAGTACTAGAGTTTCCTTTACTAAGTTCTATTTTTTGTAGTTGTAATAAAAATGCAACAAATGAGTGGAGGTCGTAGAAGATAGCAAGTGAAATATCATTTGAAATAAAGAAATTATGTTTAGCTCAATGAAAGATTAATGTCATAGAAGATGTTCAATGAACAAGTAGTTTGGTGTATCATTTAAAAGGCGTGGGAGTGGTATGGGTAAGTTTAGTATAGTAGAGAAGGGTAAAAAATACTGTTTCAACTTCAAATTTGAGAATTAAGAAGAAAAGGAAAAAGTGTAGAAAGGGTGGCTATTGTCAATGATGGGAAACTTGCTAGTTAGTGAGTGGAGCAAAGGGAAATCCTTCAAGGAGTAAAGGAGTCCACAATGGGGTTGTAATTTGGCTCTCCAAAAGAAGGACAAGGTAAGGAGTGGTGACCGAATCGAGTTCAAAGTTAAAAAAAATAAGAGAGTATGATAACAACTAATTTTATATTTGATTTGCGAAATGTCTATTCTCAAAAATAAATTAATTTTAGTATATTAATTAAGATTAGTTATATAAGAAATTATATTGTTATTTGACGTAGCCAAAATTAATAAGGTATATCAATTAAATATCAAATTCAAGGAACTACCATTACTCCCCATTATAAATACCTTTAAATTAGATCAAAACCTCCCTCCTTTAAATAGTTGACCATAAATATTGAAATTAATAGAGATATGACATTTACTACTATAAAAGGGGTATTTTGAGAGGAGGTAAGCATCTTATTCTCATATTTTCTTTTTTAATAATGCAATCTTATCCTCTCACAATCCCTAACTTAGGTATTGGAGCAATCCCTCGAAGTACACCCAGGTCCTCCAAGCCTCTCTTGTTTGATTCCTTATAGGTGGCTATGGTCAGAGTCCATATTGAACCATGCTGCAATATATAATTAAGGGCAAAAAGCAAATAATAATTTTCAAAGGCAAATTGTACCATACTGGCAACATATAATTAAGGGCAAAATAGGAAAAAGAATATTTTTAAAGGCGTTATGTAAATAAGGGCAAAAAAGGAAAAAAAAAAAATTCAGTCACATCATGTGTAGGAAGCTAATAGCTCCTAATTGAGGGTGCAACTAAATTTTTTTTATTTTTTAAAAATTATTTTAAAAGATATATAAATAAAGGCAAAATGGAAAAGAAAAAAAAAAAGTGTCAACCATGTTACATGTAGAAAGTTAGTAGCTCCTAATTGAGGACATAATTGAAAAAAAAAATTATTTTTTTGGAGATGAAAAGATGTGAGCGTCATAAATTTAAACTTGAACGGAGATTTAAAAAAAGTTCAAAGGAGATAATTCTCGTCTTTTTGACAAACATAAGAGAAGGTGAGTATCTTTTGCCCAATAGGTTAGAGCATCTTTTCACTTATCAAGTCAAATCAAGATATATTATGCATATAAAATAATAATAACAACAAGTCTTAAGTCCCGCTAAACAGAGTTGACTGTATGAATCATTTTATACTAATTCATTTGATGGAAGAACAATGTCATTTATTAGCTTATGAGCTATTAAGTCTTTCCTCACCATTTCATTCAAGCTCATCAAGTATTTTACTTGGCGTCGATTTCAAATGTTCAAACTACTTAAAACTGCGGCTTCCATGTCTTGGTTTTTTTTGCATATACATCACACTAGCCTCTATGGTTACCCTGTAATCAGTCAAACCCCATTGTATGAAGTTCTCAAGTCATGATATTGGACTTTGGAAATGCCAATTTCATAATCTAAACTTTTGAATTTTGATGGCTCATTGTTCATGGTCAAAATCAAAACAAATAAATGATCAAAGCTAAAAGACGTTCAAGGCGTTGAATCATTTGTTTTTATTAATTTTGTCCACACGTATAATGGGCAATTGGCATTTGGCAGTATAAATATATTAGGAATTGACTGGCATTGACTTCAAACTTTTGTATGTGAGTCTGCGCCTAGGGAAATTTTAGGGCCCGTTTGGGTTAAAATATTTTTCTTTTTAATTTGAATAGAATTACAAAAGAGTTTACTTGTTATTTATATTATTATTTATATATATACATAATTATTTTTTATATAAAAATACCTTATCTTTTAAAAGAAAAATTAAAAATTTTTGAAAGATGGTTTTATAAATTAATTTGAAGGCAAAATTATCATTGTTTTTAAGCGAAAATTTCTATAGAGTTAACATTTCTATAGAAGTATTGATAGCATAAATCATTTTACTTGTACAAATATTTTTGTCATAGGAATTCAATATCCAATCATTTCATTTTCTTTTAAAATATAGAATAAATACAATGGTATTATAAATATTAAATAAAATGTACATCTCAAAATAAAGTAGGTAAATTCTTCTGGTGTTAATAATTTTTTTAGAAGAAGTCATATATTGAGATTTTTATAAAATAAAAAATCATAAAAATTTAATTATTAGTTTTTTATCGATAATGTTATTTAAAAAAAAAAAAGACAGTCTGGTACACAAAGTTCTCACTCATGCGAGGTCTGAGAAATGTGTGGACCACAATAGGTCTATAGTACACAAACCTTACCTTATATTTTTATAAGAGACTGTTTCCACACCTCAAACCCATGACCTACAGGTCACACGATGACAACCTTACCATTTCGCCTAACCTCCCCTTCTATCAATAATGTTATGTAAATATTAAAATTCAATGCTTGTCATACTTTTTAATTAGAGTATTAATGTCATTTGTATCTTATATTCTTTAAAGAATTTTCACATCCCTAATCCCTATATTTATGTTGTGTTATATTAGTGTCTCATGTTAGTATTTTGTAATTTTTAAACAAAATATTTTTTTATAAATAATATTTAATATTTTAACACTTAAAGGTAAACTAAATTATGAAAATATAACATTAATTCATTTTGAAAATATATCTAAAGCATAATAAGGATCTCTTTATTGCCTCCACAATCCCAATCTTTTTTTTTTTGTGATTTTGAATTTAAAAACAAAATAAAATTAGAAGATTCAACCAAGAATTTTTAAAACTTTTTTTAAAAAAATTTAAGATACATATTTATTAGACGCTTTTAAAAAGAAAATCGCATTCATTAAATGCATAGGAAGAAACATAAATTAATTGGACGTTTTACTTTCACAATCGTGCTGCTAACATTTTCAACAATCATAAAAACATGCATTCCACATTCGACATGAACATAAGATACTCTTTTTGACCTCACGTATCAAGTTTGAGTAGCGATTGGCTGGACTCAAAAGAGATACAATATTTATAAAGTTTACGGAAGAACTACTATTCTTTTAAGTCATTTATTTAGATATTGATTAATTGAATTGATAAGCAAACCAACAAGAAATAAAAAAATATAAATGTTTACAATTTATCAATAAAAATATATTATAAATGTGTACAATTTATTTTGTCATATTTTAAATTATTAATTTAAAAATAACATGTAAATATATATATATATATATATATATATATATGGTCAAAGATCTCATGAACTAGATAGATAGTTTGTAGTATGCTTTTTTTAAAATTTATAATATTTATATGAAATTAAAAAAAATTAATTTTTTTTATTTTCTATCTTTTTAATATGAATACAATTTTTTTTAAAAAAATATATTTTTATAAATATTCAAAAACAAAAAATAAAAAATAAAAAAATTCACAACGGAGTGGATTCTACAATTCTCTATTGCTCTTGTTCTTCATTTCCCAAAATTTTTAGGTTATATTTGAAACCTTTAAAATATTTTTAAAAATAAAAATATGAAGGAATTAATTTTTGCTTTAAATAAAAAAATCAAATAAAATATACAATAAAGTAATGAGTAAAAAAAAAAATTTACATATAATTAACATTTAGCTTTTTTAATTATATTGAATTAAATTTTTCTTGTAATAAAATAGAAGAAAAACATAAATTTTTAAATTTTTTTTCAAACAAATTTTTCATTGGAGACTTGGTAGGTGAATGTCTCTTCAAAAATTAAAAATCCTTCAACATGGGTTTAGTGAATGCCCCACCTCTCTCGATAAGAAAGAAATAACAAATTAATAAATCTTCACACGCATGTGAAATCTCTTATAGAAAGATTGAAAGAGGCACGCCCACCAACCAACCTCCCACCCACCCCACCCACCTAAAATAAAAGTACAAAAACTACATGATAAAGGCTTTCAATCTTTACATCTTTGTCATAGAATTCAGTTAAACTTTAGAAAAGTATAATTTGGGTTTAACCGAATTAATCAAATTAATCGACTGAGTTCGATCGATTTGGTTCAGTTAATATATAGGTTCGGTTTGGTTCAGTTAATATATAGGTTCGGTTCAGTTTTAGATATGGATAATTTCGAGTATTCGATTTTTGATTCGAGTATGGAGAATTTTTAATTCAATTAACCGAATTACTCGAATTACTAATTAATTAATAATTAAATATAAATTAATAATATTAATATATGATATATGTTAAATCCTAAATGTTTAATATTAAAATATCTCTTTTATTAATAAAAATAATAATTAATTAAGCTGGAATTGGTAAACCAGAAACAAAATTTGCAATCATATTATGTTTTTATAATTAGTTTTAAAATTATTCGGTCAAATTCGGTTAACCGAATTACCCGAAAAGTTGTTCGGTCAGGTATGATCTGATTACAGCAATTAATTTGATCGGTTTGGTTAGGGATTAGTGTTAACCGAAACATTCAGCTAATTCGGTTAATTAATCGAATTTGGAAGAACCGACCGTTTGCACACTCCGACTCTAATTAGCTTTAAGCTTAAGGAGTACACAATAACAAAATAGTGTTAAAAATTTAAATAAATACAAATTCCTTTTTCAAATATGGCTTGAACTTTAGCGATATTAATTCAGGAAATTATTTTTTTTTGGTACGTCTTAATTAGTGTTAGATTATCTCTAATTTAATCAAAGATTTTATTTTCTCATTGTTGATTTGGTATAACATGCGTTTATAAGCTCGATTGTATGATATAGTTTTTTTATTTCTCTAGTACTATATCACACACATGTATGTATGCGGTCACATATCAAATGACTAAAATAGTTTATTTTTCAAATTTCAATATCGAGTGTTTCATTTATATTCGAAACCCATTCACCAATTTAAACTACATTTATTATTCAACACTCTATACTTCAATTTTAACTTTCCATTTTTTTCTCCTCTTATCACGTTTTTCTAGATATATATTTGATATTATTGTCAAAAATTTTGAAAAATAATATCAAAAATTGAGATAGAAAACTAGATATAGAAATTTAACATGAAAACTTTTTTTTTTTGTTCGGTTTTATCAATAAAAAAAATTGAATGCTTATGGTTGACTATTTTTATTACTTTACTTTTGTTTCATGGAATAAAACCGAATCATAGTTGAAATGGATGCCACCATTAACCCAAAAGAAAACGAGATGCCCGGAAAAATTCCAAATTCACTCCAAGTGTGTAGGATGATAAAGGCATCTTAAGCCTATGAACCCTAGCAAAATTTGGCATGGTCACCTATAAAATCCAATAAGAATATGAGAGCATTGTATACCATTACAATAACTAGCCAATAAAAGAAAGGAGAAATTTAGGAATGTTCATATAAGTGATCGGTCCAACCAATTCAACCTAACCCACAAAACCACCTATGAAGTATGATATTTTTGAAGTGTTTGGATTGATTTGCGATTGTAATTTTACATAAATCAAACATGTAGGTTAGATGACGTATTAGGGTGCAAACTATTTACCAAACCCAACTTGAATATAATGGCAAAAAAGTAAAAGAAACTACCAAAGTAAAAGAAGAGAAGGCCAAATATCACATATTATGGGTGTTGCTTTGAGGTTAAGGTTGCTTTAGAGAAATATTTTCAAGGGCAATCTCTATGTTTCAAACCACTGGAGACTTAAGTCACTTACATATATTTTGTAAAAAATTTAAAATTTACTAATGCTTTTCTATGTTATTTGTTTAAACGCCAATGTAAGAACCCGACATGTGAGATATGGAATAAATAAATAAGAAAAGGGTAAAATAGTATTTTGAGCAGGCTTCATCGACAAAGGTCCTTCTACTGTTCGGCGACGAAATGCAGGGGTTCGTCGGTGAGGAGAAGCCGAGAGATTTTGGAAAATTCGAAAATCTCAGGCTCGTCGACGTTGTCAACAAGGTCACTGCAACGTTGACGAATTTCCTTCGTTGGCTCATCAACGAAGACGCCGCCATGTCGATGAGGTTGGCCAGACCCAAGTTGCTATAAATATCCTTTTGGGTTGCTTAGAAGCTAAGTTATCAAAATTCTCTCTCTCTCTCTCTCTCTCTCTCTCTCTCTCTCTCTGTGTCTCTAGAAATCGAAGCTCCATTCTTTCTCTATAGATTTCTTCGTCGATCGTTGTTAAAATCGATGATCCGACATTACTGCGAGGATCAAGGAAGGAATCTCTATGTATTTTGTGGAACGGATCTTCATTTTAAGGTCTTCGGGTTTTGACCCAAAAATCGAGGTAAGGCTTGGTTTTCATTTCTGTTTCGGTAGATCTGTAGAGAGTAAGATTGTAAGTAATTATTATACTATGACTTATAGTTTTTGGGAACTCGGTTCGTTGTTTAGGAGCCGTAGAGTTCGGGTTTGGATTTTCGGGGAAAGATAAGGGGATTCTGTTTATATCAGTTATTTTTTAAATCGGATTCGATAGAACTGTGGTTCATGATCCTGTGCATGTTTTGGCTACTTATTTAGGGAAATCTAATGGGTAAAAATTACAGGATTTTCATGTTACAGTTTTGGGAAAAAGGGGGCATTGGGTTGTATCTCTGGTTTCATTGGAAAACTATTGATATATTGTTGAATATATTGTGTTATGGAGATGACTGTGCCTTGACTTGTTTTAAACTGTATTTTGAAAATCATGATTTTGTGATTACCAAATGAGTGTGGAATGAACTGTTATATGAATATGCATTGATTTGTGATTTGCTTAAATGAGATATATGAACGTGTGTTTCGAATTGTTCCAGGTTGTGAAAGAGTGTCTGGCTCTATATCCGAGGGTGTGAAATACCACCTGCCAGTAGCAAGAGTGTCCGACTCTATATCTAAGGGCGTGAAATATCGCCTCTTACTGGCTAATCACTGAAGGATGTGGATCCACCAGATGTATCGGTACGATGCCATGGGAGCCTGGGCTACGCCATGTGTTGGGGACACCGTGTAATGCGGGCCGGCTTCGTGCCGAAGGGTGTGACGACACCGAGTTGCTTGATCATGTGTGTGTTGAGAACTATACTAGAACTGTTTTGTAAAAATACTGGAACTGAACTATGTATGTTTTATGTCATGATAACACTCATATGCCACACACAAATATAACCTGATTCTGCCTTATTGAGATTTGTCTCATCCCTATCGTACGTACATGTTTTCAGGTGTTTCGAGTAACCGGAACTAGCGTCCTAGTGTTGGGGGCATGGTAGTCGGTTTACTGCGTTGGGTACTTTTGTAAGTACTTGGATTGTAACAGGGTTGTCGTTTTGGGGTATTGCTGACACCCTGGGTTATGTTTTGTATTATGGAGCTTAGACTCTATTTGTATAGACTCTGGTATGGTACGATGTATGTATGGAATGAACTTTTTCGCTGCGTATATGTCATGTATGTGAATGTGTATAGGGTGTACGGGAACCCCACGGGGTCAAACCCTTATTCATTATAGTATCATGATTGTTTTGTATAATACATGGATAGGTTAGGTTACTACATCACACCTTGGGTCCCATTGTCGAGTCTGGGGCGTGACAACCAACTTAAACCAACCCACAAAAATATTAAATTAATCCAAACCACATCCAATACTCTTCGACTTGTGTTTGAGTTTTTTCTCAAACTAACCTAATCTGTTTGGTTTGAAATTTGAGCTAAATTGACCCAATCTAACTCATGAATAATTCTAGAATAAATCATGTAATACTGTGTCAACAAATGAGTGTCATTAATTACTGAAAATCATGTTGATTCTTATACTCATTAGACATTTTGTAGGTAATTCTGTCATGCTAATGAGTGCTTGATCCTCCTTCCTCTCACGAGCTTTTGTCCAAAGAGATCACCTTATACTTAGAAGTGTCATGCAAGGTCATCACTTATCACTGCCTTGGCATATGGACCACCTTTAATACATAACTTATTCCAAGTTTACAAATATCCTTTCATTGTACCAACTTCATAATTACTGGATGAAGTTATTTTAACCTTGATATTGCTTGTAGATGGTAACACAACCATTTAACTCTTTTTTCTCCTATATCAATTTCCCTCTTAAATTGTTCATAAGTAGCCAATCTATTTTGGTAGAATGGGTCATTCTCCCCCCCACCCCCCCTTTTTTTTCTTGGGCTTATATGAGTTGTCTTTTGAGAAAAAGAAGAAGAAAGATATAGTAGAGTTACGCTTATTGGCTTTTAAAAACAGTTTCATCTTATCTATTATCTACATTAGTGTCAACATACAACCTTCATCTTCATCTCTTATGAAGACTCAGTGGAGGAATGTGCATTAACACTTATATATATATATAGTCTCTAAAAGTAAAGCATAAATTTTCTTAGTTTGAGCACCCCCCCCCTTCTCTCTTTAGTAAGCAATGAACAAACTAAATAACAAAATCAAGCCTAAAGGAAAAGAGCAAGAGCAATAGAGGCAAAAACAAAAAAAAAAGGGCAAAAGACACTAGCCTTTCCCGAGGCTTCGAGGCTTAACAAAAAGATAATCACCTCCCCTAAGATTTCAAAAATTCTACAGACCTCTCATGAAATTTTAAAAATCCCGAGAACTTATCTTGAAATTTATCAAAAAGACATAAACTTCCCCTTGTATTTTGTAAAACAACAATTTTTTTTTTAGGGGAAGTTTGTGTCTTTTTAGCAAATCTCAAGGGAAGTCTATAACATTTTTGAAACCTTTGGGGAAATTTGTGACATTTTTGAAATCTCAAAGAAAATTTCTGTTTTTTTGTCAAATTTCTGGAAATGTGAGTATCTTTTGCCCAAAAAGAGAGAGAGAGAGAGAGAGAGAAAAAAAAAAAAAAAACTAACTACATGGACCTTGAGTCTGGTAGACCTTATGAGCTAGATCATGGGCTTCCATGTTTGCTACTTAAGGAGCCACCACAAATCTGGCTTTCTTTGCATAACTCAAGGACCACTAGATTCTTATAGAATGGAAGCAAAAGCCTAGTAACCTTTTGTCGATCTAGTAAGGGCTAAATCTACCATAACATGGTCTCAACCTGTTCTCTTAAATCTTTTTAAGAATAATGTATGAGTATTAAATACACAAATTCCATCGTTGTTACTAAAAAAATAAGAAAGAAGGTTATTTAGGATCCAAGTAACTAATATGTTCAATGAGTTTATTACAAAAACTCTTTATCTTGAAGTTATTTTCTTAGAAATTAATCAAGGGAAATAACCAAATTTTCTTGTAATTAGTACCAAAATTATTCACCAATAGTAATCAAAGCTTTGCCTATAAAATATGTTATTCTTTCTCCCTTCCCTCCTCACTTAACCCACTCACCAGTTGAATGAGGTTGGTGGGATGAACTCCTCGTGAAGAATATCAACCAAGTAATACAACTACATCCTTGTCAGCATACAAGTTCTAATAATGCTCTTACCTTAATTTGAGAGATTAAGATATAGTAAACATAAAAATAAGTGGACGTAAAGTTGCTTGGGTATACATTATGTTAGAACATCACATAAAATATAGCAATAAATTTTAAAATTACATATTATTTATTTTAATCTTTGTATTATGATATTCATTCTTACCCAGATAAAAAGTTGAATGAATAAAATTGAGTAACAAATTCAATTTCATTCTATCCAGTACACTATTCTTATATGCTATTGTACAGTTAACTAAAAAATTAACTTGTCCTATCCATTAGACTTGAAGTCAAATGTAAATTTATTAAAATTTATCTAAATTTAAATTTTAGATATGAAATATATTTCAAATGTTACTTGATGTTAGCCTAATAATACAAAACAAATATTTTTTTCTTAAAAAAATGTCTAATCGCATCAAAGAATAGTTAAAATAAATTCAGGATTAATGGTGGGCGATTAAGTAACCATCATCGTCAACATTCAACGGCGATGAGAACACTGCGCATCGCCTTCTTCAACCCCAACAAATTTCCTCACGCCTTCACGGGCCACCGAAGCATTTCCAGTTAACCAGTCAACCCATTTGCACATAATTCTCTCTCTCTCTCTCCCTCGACGAAGAAATGTCAAAAAGCTCTGCAGCTATAGAAAAGATATCCCCGAATTTAGTTGCCAAGCCAAGTTAGCGGCAATTCCGCCAAGCTTTTGCGACGAATCCTTTCTTGCTTTTGGGTTCTTCGCGCTAACTGACCAAGAAGAACCCAGTTCTTGTTTAGGGGATCCGGAGCTTCTTTCGGCTCCAGACATGTCTGTGGAGTCGAGCTCTGCTTTAGCTGATACCAAGGGAGTTCCTACTCATGGTGGACGCTACGTTCAGTATAATGTCTACGGTAACCTCTTCGAACTTTCAAGAAAGTACGTCCCACCGATGCGGCCTGTGGGTCGAGGTGCTTATGGCATCGTTTGGTGAGATTTTTTCTGGGTTTGAGCTTTTCTGTTCTCGCTGTCGAAATTTTTCGTGATTTTGATTTTTTTTTTTCCTATTTGACTTGTACGTGCTATGTGAATTCTGATTGTTGAATATATATATAGTCTTTGTCTGATTATGGGGGGTTAGAATTCTGGTGAGTTTTATGTGTTTTTGATGATCGTGTTAATATTATATTGAATTGTTGACTCGTTTATACTTCATAGTGTGTCTTTTGCTGGGGAAACTAAAAGCTATTGATGTGTATGTTATTAGCTTTATGAGCTATTGAGTTGTATCTGTTTGATTCATCGTGAATTGGGTATGAAAATTTTGCCCCAATCAGAATGTGAAAGATTTTGCATCTATAGTGTGTGTACAAGAAATGATTGCGGTAAAAACTTTGTTAGCCAAGTCAAGAAAAAGCAACCGTAAATTGATTTAAATTAGACGATTCTTGCTGTACTTAGAAAAAGAACAAGGGTCCCGTCGGACAGGCATCATCCAGTCATAAAGGCATGTTTCATTGTGTTTCTCTCTTTGCTGTTCCATTTATTTCAAATCAAAAATTAAAAACAAAAGTTTCTTTCTGTTTTTTTTTTTAATTTTTATTTATTTATTTATTTCTGGGTTTTGCTGTGGTCTCTATGCAAAATCAGAGAGAGAGAGAGAGAAAGGTATCAAATTTCTAGCAAACAAAGGAAGCAGTTGGCCGCACCAAGAGTTGGAAGCTTGTGTGCATGGGTGTGCTTCTGTCGAAATAAAAAAGTTTTACCTTGGGTTCAAAATAATTCAGATCACACCAAGGGCAAATGCGAAGGGTTCTTCCCCTATTAAATCAGGACACATATTGTCACATGGATCTGATTTCCAACAAGCTGATGTATCCATTGTACTTGGAGATCATTGCTTGCATGTGCTGTCTCATTTTCTTTGCATGGAATTTCTCATTCCTGTCAACTGTGCCCATGAGCAATATTTCCTTTGTTGTTTTGGGATCAAAACCTTAGAGTTTGGGAGCCCCTCTTGTTTGAATTGTCAAATGCCAACTCTGCGTTGTTTTCTATTCTTTTGGATTTCAGATATATAGATTTGTCATATGCAAGTGGGACAGGACTCTATTTAATGATGTTGAAGTTGATGTTTGGATTTTACATCCTCTGAACAACAAAGATTGCCTTTTTGAAAACCGAAAATTCAACATGCTGCAATTCATGCACTGAAATCTCACCCAATCAAATTTTATTTACTGAAAATGTAGAAAAATAATTCCTGAAATTTACACAAAAAAAAAAACATGTACAATGATTAAATTTTAATTTTCAATTAAATTTTCAGGGCTTCAAATTTACATAAATTTTTATGTTGATTTTGATTTTGATTTTAAAAAATGATGGAAAGTAATTGTTAAGCATGGAGATTTTCTCAGCGATACTTTAGAAAATGTTAATAGACATATAATGCAAGATTTAAAATTAAAACTAATATATTATAAACAAAATACATCAATGGCATGTTTATGCTGTATAATGTATGATAACTGTAATATAATAACCATACTAAAGATATTCATACTCGATTTATATAAATGACGTTCATCAGCTAGTTAATATTAGTTATTATGCAAATACAGCTAATTAAGACCTAAAAGATAGAATAAAATACTGTAGCTAAGATCTATGTTTTCATTTAAAAAAAAGAATATTTGTTTTCATTTAAAAAAAAAAAAAGAATTTCGAAGAGAAAAATTTCAGTTAAGACTTTTTAGTATATAATTTTTCAATTGGGGAAAAAAAAAATTGTTCCATAGTCAAAATATCAGAAAAATTCGTTAAAAAATTAAAGTTTTTGATTACTTTTGATTGATTCATGGAAATTTTGATGAAAATTGACTGTCATTTCCATTTCGAAGGTAGTGGAAAGCCGCGACTTTGATGGGAATTTCAATACTTTCATGGACCATGTATTTACATATGAATGTATGTGCGTATATATGTATGTGCATATATATGTATGTACGTACATATGTATGTATGATGATAGGATGGAAAAGTGAGAGAACTCTATGCCTTGCAAATTATTATGGGACAGACAAAAATAAAAAAAAAAGGAAGAGAGAGAGAGAAAGAGGGAGGCAGGGAGGGAGGGAGACCAATTTCAAAAAGCTCAGTTGGCATCAACTTGTTCTTGTTGATGGAGAGGGTATAGGAATTTTCATAGGCTGATGCTTAACCCTCCTATAGAAGAACCATGGAGAGTCCCGAAGGATATAATAATCTTGAGAGGAAGGGTATCATATTGCATTATCTTCACAATTGAACCAATCTTGAAGGTAAGCAAACAACCGTCATTTCTGTATGGATCAGGATGAAGTTCAAATTCCAATTTTTAATTTAATTTCTTCACAGCTTCTTCTGAAACTACATTTGTACAACTACCACAATCAACAATCAAAGCATAGAGCTGCTTATGATAAATCACTCGAGTTTGAAAGATGCTGGTTTCTTTCCAATCTTCTTTTTCCTCAACCTTGTGGGAAGAGAGAACAGGTAAAAGAATGAACAGTATCATGTTCTTTTTCTCCACTAGCCATGACTTGGTTACGCCATTGTGTAGCTCTAACATTTGAAGCACTTGATTGATGGTTGGACCTTTGATGTTGTTTTGGGATGCTCATAAGTCGACAAAGGATAATAACCTGAATTCCTACTCACTTCTCTTGCATAACTGCACTAGTGCTCTTCTCAAACAAAAGGGTTGATGTAGCCCTAGGAGGATTATGCTGCATATCCTCTTCAATTTGAGTGTCAAACTGTACTATATCCCCAATATATTGAGAGAATATGCAGCAAGCTTGGAGGTAACAGTTGGCTTCAACCCTTTCCGGTGCAAAGCTATCACCACATCCTTTCTCTAGACTATGTCAGCTGGAGTAGCCAAATGATAGAACCTACTAGTGTAATCTGCCACTGTCTTTTCTTCTTGTTTCAAATCAAAGAGTTGTGGATGAAGCTTGTAATTGGAAGGTACAAATTGCTCCTCTACGGCTCACTTCATCTTATCCCATTTTCTAATCTTGTCAAATCTCCTTCTTCTAAAGATCTCTTGAAGTTTAATCCACTAAATTCAAGCATTTGCATTCAATTTTATTCATCCAATACAACTTTGAGCCTCATTCATGTCATACCATTTGGAACAGTACTCCGGAGAATACACCCAATCATTAAATTCATCAGGAGAACCATCTCCATTAAAATCCAAAATGTTTGACTTCTTTATTGAAATGGTTACTTTAGCTTTCATGTAATTCAAAAGTACAAGGAGCAATAGCAGCTTTGCCACTTTCCTGTTTATTGGACAACCAATGGGCTTCTTACGCAAGGTTGCAACTTTAGTTGTTAGCATATTCAAAGCATCAGTAGAAGTCTGCAAGATGTTCTCCATATTTTGTTTCTTGTCAGATAACAATTCCACTTTTGCAGGCAACTCGAGATTAGCCACCATGTTGTTGATTGTATGCAACTCTGTAGCACTAAGGACCTTTATCACAATTTGCCAACAATTCTCATTCTATTCATGCAAAATCAAAAACTTGGCTCTCAATTTTTCAAGAACTATCTTCAATTTCTCCTTAGTTGCAAAGTATCTCATTAAAATTTAAAAAACCCTCTTAAACAACAAACAAGTGGCAGATTATGAGGTTGGTAGTACTGGTGGATCCCGTCAACTTTCTATCGAACTTCATAAAAAATTTACAGTTTTTTTTTTCCCAGGAAGAAGCATAATATTGTGGTTGGAAGCACATACCTTATGGTTTTGGACGTTGCAGAACAGTGTAAAATTTTCTCACATGCACGTTGCTGGTGCGTGAGGCGCATGAGTCACACGACATGACCTTCCGGCAATGAAAATTATTGCATAGGTAGATCAGAGGGTGGTGATTGCAATTGTGGTGGTGGTGTGATGAAAGCACAGGAAGCTTGGGATTTTGAAGGGCTGATGACTCTGGAATATTTCTCCAGTTGTGGGGATACACGCCTTGTCAAATGGTAATGAAAATTTGGGGGTCTCTTTCTCTCTCTTTTTTTTTTTGTAATGATAGTAGAGGTGCCGCAAGAAGGTGATGGAAAAGTGAGAGTTCGAAACACAGGGGCTGTATTTTAGAGGATACTTGCAGATGACGAACAGTACAGGTGTCTGGTTTGTGGAGTGCTTTGTATGTCTTTGTAGGATTATTCTGATCTTTGAGAATTGTAGTAATGACAAAAGAATTGAGGGTGGGAATGGAGTTGGATCAAAGGGGTCTCTGGTTCATGTAACTTACAACAGTGGAGATTGTGGAATTGAACCAACCAGACTCTCATACCAAATGATGCAGGACAGCAATGTAGGATTACTGCCAAGAGAGAGTTTGGGAGAGGGAGAGAGAGAGAGAGGAGAGAAGGGTGATCCTCTGCAGCTCTGTTACGGAACAGCAGTAAAGGTTCTGCCTGGGGAGAGTAGGGAGACCTGGGAGAGGAGAGGGGAAGAAGGAAGAAGGAAGAAAAGAGGAGGAAGAAGAAAATGAGGGGAAAACTCTCACACGTTCACTTCAATTTCAAATTCATCAATAAGTAGCTCTTACATGGTTTTGTACCCTAGTTATAGGAAAGGTGAAATTACAAGATACATGAAATTACAAATAAACCCCTGAGACACATGTACCACAAACAAACCCCTAAATATACCTAAACCTACCACAACTAAACTATACAAATTTGGGTTTAGGACTCAACAATCCTTTGACCCTATTCTTGGAAATTGGTCTCTAAATTGGGTCAAAATGATCCATCCGAACCCCCCTTCCTGTTGGACCTGTCCTATATAACATTGTTAGATCACAACTTATCTGCTTTAGGTCTAGTGGTACCTAACCATCATATTTAGAGCTTTGGTAACCAGGAGGTCTTTGGGTTCAATTCTTGTTTCTTGTGTTTTTTGTGGATTATATTATGATGGGTATTGTTAATTTTTACCGCTAATGGGTGTTATTCAGAGTTTGTTTACCTTTTTAGCCTGCAATTTTGGCTGGGCCACGCCTGTGGTGAAAGGTGGTTTGGTATACATTGTTAGTTCAGAGCCTAAGAGCTCGATGTTTTAGGTTTTAATGATGTCTCAGGAAATTTCTTTCTGAATTTGTGGTTTGGGGACTAGTTTCATTCTTGTATTTTTACTATTCTTGCTTTGTTTACTCTTGATGAACTTTCACTTAGGTTTCCCTTTATGGGGACCTTTTATCATTGCTTGGACGAATTTGCTGTCATGCTGATGTTGCTTCACTTTTTCCGGTGTAAAAAATGAAATAACTGATGCCAGGAAGCATTTAGAGTTTTGCAATATGCTCTGGTGTTCTTGTTGAAGGCTGAATAACTGATGGGAATATCTATATGTCGTCTCTGAGTTTCTGTTTTCATTATGGTAGCCGACAGTTTAGAGATTTTCAATTTTCTAAGGCTTACAATTTATTTGGCTTTTGCAAACTCGCCTAAGATTCTTTAGGTTGGTTTATCATTTTGGAAATACTCTTGTTTGGCCCTTTAGTTGTTTATCTAATAGCTTTGATTGCATTATGCAATTTTCTATTATAGGTGGCAACCTTGAGTATGACTATGTGACGAATGTGGATCCATAAATGTAAATTTTACTACTGAGTTTGTGTCTCAGGATTGTTTGGAACCACTTATAAAATTTACTTTTCTGAAAAAGTATTTACGTGATAAAGTATTGATGATAAGTATTGAATTAGAAAAGTGTTGAAGGTCGTAAGTATTGTTTGATTGTGTAAAAAGAAAGTGCTGATTATAATACTATTGGTAACTCACTTTTATTATAACTATTGTGTGAATATACATTATAAATTTATTATTTTGAGAATAATACTATTATATTTGCACATATAATTAATTCATTATAGTACAAAAATAATACTTAGTAGATTATGTTAACATTTTTAAGTAAAAATTTTAGTTATAATTTTAAATATTTTCTAATAATTAAATTATGTTAACAGTTTTATTAATATTTCACAATTAATATTTATAAATAAAAATTAATTAATATTTATGTTAATTAATATTTTTAATTGAAAATTTTAATATTCTAATTAAAAATTTTAATTGACACATTTATTATATATTTTAAATATTGTATAATTAAAAAATAATTAAACTTTTAATTAAAATATATTGATTAATATTTTCAATTAATTTTTTTTAATTTTATAATGAACAAAATAATTAACTTTTCTAATTGACCTTCCAAATATTTTCTAATAAAAACTTAAATAAAATTTTGAATATTTTCTAATTATCAAAGTAATTAAATTTTCAATTAAAATTTTATTTAACATTTTTAATATTTTATAATTAACGACATAATTAATATTTTATGTTAACTTAACATTTTTAATTGATATTTTAAATATTTTATATTAAATAAAACAAATACTTGATTATTATTTTCAAATTAATAATATTATTTTTATTAATTTATGTTTATGATAGTATTAATTTAATAATATTTTTAATTAACAAAATGACCTCAATGGCCGTAAGCTATTTAATTTTACAAGTTTGCTAGTGCCTAAGAACAATAACTACTTATAAGCAATAAAAATAGACTGAGATTACTTATTATAAGTACTTCTTCAAAAAGTGTTTTTTCAAAAAAATTACTTTTTCAGAAAATATTTATTTTCCTTTTAAAAATAAGTAGTTTGGAAAAGTATTTTTTGGAATAAGTACTTATTTAAGTGTAAAACCAAACACTACTTATTGACATAAGTACTTATTAAAAGTACTTTCTAAAAAAGTACATATTTTTGAAGACGTTCCAAACGGGGGTGTAGTCCCTACCTACTTCTCAAAAGTACTTATTTTTGCTATAAAAAAGTAATTTTTACAATAACTACTTGTCTTCATGCAAGCAAAACAGTATTTTTTTTAAAAAAAAAATTTATACAAGTACTTAAAGTACTTTTTTCAATAAGTACTTACTTTCAAGTAGTTCCAAAAGGGGGCTAAAGTACTATAATATCATTGTATAGTTTTCATTATTTGCAGCTCAATTATCATTGAATATTGACGCATTTCAATATGAATATTTGGAAATTTCTCTTAGATAGTCACCTTTCGTAAAATTTTAAGGGTAAATATCATCAATGTCGATTAACATTTAATGAATGAAAACTCCTATTGTGGACCTGTGGTATATATATTTGTATTTTGATATTGCATTTGTCTCTGAGGAAATTTTGATTTCTTATTGTTAGACTACCAATGACAACAACAACAACAAAAAAATCAAGCCTTAAGTCCCATTAGGTGGGGTCAGCTATATGAATCCTTTTCTTCCAATTTATGCGATCATGGACAATTTCTTTTGATAAATTTAGGGCTATTAAATCCTTATTCACTATCTCATTCCAACTTATTTTAGGTCTACCCCTATGTTGGGAATTAAAAACAAATTCCGAAACCTGTGAGAAACAAAATAGAGAAAGAATACACACCAAAGAAAAATGAATCACACGCACAAGACAGTATTTACGTGGTTCGGCAATTTTGCCTACGTCCACGGAGTTGCAGGGATTTCATTATTATCAGGGAGAAATATTACAGAGAGTGTAGCGGTACAATACTCTTCCTCTCGTTCTCTCGCGAGTTTGATCACAAACCCTAATCACCCAAAAGCAATCCTTTTATATGTTGCGCATAGGGTTCCGTTCCGAATGGGCTTAAAAAAAATTTTCTCGTGGGCGTTGCCCCTGGACCCCCACAAGTACGACTTGTGCCTTACGGCCCAAGCCGCAGCACTCATGGATTGAGCCTTAGGATAGAAATCTCTCATTAAATAAAGGTCAGGTCATCATCCAAATTTAACACTACTAGGCTCCACAAAAGCCCAACACCCTACCCCTTTTACTACCCCCCACAGTATCTAGCTCGCTTTTACTCACTGGCGCACTATGTGGCCTACGTTGCAAGTGCCCAAACCATCTGAGTCGTCCCTCCCTTATCTTTTCTTTTATAGGAGTTACACCGAACTTATCACGAATATATTCATTCCTTAATTTATCTTTCACTGTTATACCACTCATTTATCTAAGTATTCTCATCTTGACAACTTTTACATTTTGGATATTTTATTTTTTCGCCACCCAACATTCTGATCCATATAGCATAGCTGGTCTTAGCGTCGTCCTATAAAACTTTCCATTTAATTTTAAGGGTATTCTATGATTACAAAGCACACTTGAAACACTTCTCCATTTTACCCAACTTGCTTTAACTTTATGCATTACATCATCTTCAATTTCTCCTTCAGCTTGCATAATAGATCCAAGGTATCGAAATCTACAAATGCTATTTATTTCTTCATCATCAAGTTTAACTTTGTCTCAAATATTCCTCCGACCACTAATGAAATTACATTTCATATATTGTATCTTATTTCTACTTATCCTAAAGCCTCTAGATTCCAAAGCTTCTCTCCATAATTCTAAATTAGCCTCTACTCCGCCCCTAGTTTTATCAATCAATGCAATATCATCTACAAACAACATACACCATGACACCTCATTTTGAATGTTCTTATTCAGTTGGTCCATCACTAAAGCAAAGAGATAAGGGCTCAAAGCAGATTCTTGATGTACACCTATGGTGATTGGAAATTCTCTAGTTTCTCCATCTATAGTCCTTACACTAGTCATTACTCCATTGTACATATCCTTAATTAAATAATTTTACCTACTACATATACCTTTTTTTTTTTTTTTTTTTTCTAAAACCCACCATAGAACTTCTCTAGGTACCCTATAATATGCTTTCTCTAAGTTAATAAATAGTAAATACCATATGCAAGTCCCTCTTCTTTTCCCTAAACTTTTCCATTAATCTTCTTAAAAGATATATAGCTTCTGTGGTAGATCCCCCACGCATAAAATCAAATTGATTTTCTGAGACCCTCGTTTCTAGCCTTAATCTTTTTTCAACTACCCTTTCCCACAGTTTCATCATATGATTCATAAGTTTAATTCCACAATAGTTATTACAATTTTGAATATCTTTTTTATTTTTGTATATAGGTATTAAAGTGATTTTCCTCCATTCATCTAGCATTTTCTTAGTTTTTATAATTGTGTTAAATAAATTAGTTAATTCTATAATTCCGTTATCACATAAGCATTTCCAAACTTCAATTGGGATGTTATTCGGTTCTATACCTTTTCCATTTTTCATATTTTTTAGTTCAAACTTAACTTCATTAACTCTAATTTTGCGAATAAATCTCATATTTTTAGTCTTTTCCTCATTGGTCAATTCTAAGTTTAAGCCTTCCATTAGGTTTTCTTTAAATAACTTACTAAAGTAACTTCACCATCTATCTTTTATGTCTTTGTCCTTAACCAAGACAATATCATCCTCACTTTTTATGCATTTTACATTTCCTAAGTCCTTACTCTTCCTTTCTATAGCTTTAGCAAGTTTAAATATATCTCTTTCTCCTTCTTTTGTATCTAATCTATTATACAAACTATTAGATGATCCGTGTTTAGCTTCGCTAACGGCCTTTGTTGCATCTTTTCTCGCCTCTTTATACTTTTCAAAGTTATCCATGTTACTACATTTTTGCCATGTTTTATACCAAATTCTTTTTTTTTTTTACTGCCTTTTGGACATCTTTATCCCACCACCAACTTTCTTTGTTATTCGTGAATCTTTCCCTTGATTCACCTAAAATATCTTTTGCTATGTCTTTAATAGAGCTAGCTAATATACTCCAAAGAGTATTTGTATCTATCCCATCCTCTATAGTCCAATCCCCATCTTTGATGATTTTATCTTTAAATTTTATTATATTTTCTCCCTTTAGGTTCCACCACCTAATTCTCTTACACTGATTTATTTTATCCTTTTTCTTCCATTTTTTAATACATATATCTAACAGTAAGACTCTATGTTGTGTGGTTAGGCTTTCACTTGAATTAACTTTACAATCCTTGCATGATAAACGATCTACCCTCCTAGTTAAAAAAAAAAATATCTATTTGACTTCTATTTTGTCTACCTTTAAAGGTTATTAAGTGGTCTTCTTTCTTCTTAAAGCAAGTATTCATTATAATAAAATCATATGACATAGTGAAGTCTAAGATCATCTCCCCAGGCTCATTTTTGTCTTCATATCCATATCCTCTATGTATCCTCTCATAACCTTTATTATCCCTTCCAACATATCCATTTAGATCTCCTCTTATGAATATTTTCTCAGTCCCTGGAATGCCTTGTATAACTATCCATACCTTCCCAAAATTGTCTCTTAAGATTTTCTGCTAAGCCTACTTGAGGAGCATAAGCACTAATGATATTTAATATCTCTTGGCCTAATACCATCTAGAATTTTATATTCTATCCTTTACTCTGTTTACATCAACAACGCTATCTTTTAAGTTTTTGTCTACAATAATTCCTACTCCATGCTTATGTTTTTCTTTTCCAGTCCATTGTTATACTATCACTTTACTTAAAAGTTTAAGCTATTAGGTTATGGGCAACAATTTATATCAAGCCTTAACACTCCTTCACATGTGCAGCCCGACAGCACATGGAGAGATAGACGCACAATAATCTAATACACATGATAGAAAATATAATAATTTTTTAAATACCACACAATGCAACAAGGCTAGAACCTAGGTCCCTTTTGGTAACCAGCTTTGATACCACTTTAGATTTCCACTATACCTAAAAGTTTAAGCTGTTAGGTTGCAGGCCAACAAGGTATATCAAGCCTTGACACAATAAAAGCACCGGAGTCAAAAGACTCAAAACCAAATATTATTGAGATTGCGTCGTTGCACTCAGTTACAGGACGGATTAAAGATGTGATCTCTAAAGAAACAGTGGAGAAAGGGAGGGGCTCTATCCAAAATAGGAGAAGAACAGAGCTATTAAATAACAGTTTACAGTGCAATAGAAGCACACTTATGCATTTTTTTTTTTTTTTTCTGAGAAAGAAGCTTCAGAAAATTTTCCTCATTCTTCCATTTACCATCATTGAATAAATATGACAAAAACTTCTTTTGATAAATCAAAAAGAATTTATCTGACTAGCAGTGTAGGTAAGGAACTCCAGTAGCACAAGTTGCATAAAACCATCCAGCCCTCATGGTATCTGTATAAAGGTATCCAGGAAAAATAGCAAGAACAGAAACATATGCTTGAGGCTACAACAGAAGTTGTGCCTTCAAAGGCCCCATTTTTTCATTCCCTTCAAATGCACCTTATTAAGCATGGTGAGGTTGTAACCCAATATTCCCCACCTACCACGACAGAGAAGCAGCTTCTTTGTTGAGCTAGCCTGCTACGCGTAAGACAGTGCATCCCAAACAAACTCCATGACAATGACAACCTTGGCAGTTTCAGTCTCAAAATCTTTTGATTTTTTATTAAATTTCATTTAGAACCTTGACACCATTCTTGACTTCTTGAAAGATAAATGTACTGCCAACCCCTTTTTCATCAGTTTTGATCTCCAGGTTGCTTTATCTTTCATAAAAAACATTTGATCAGGTTTCTGCATTTATTTCCTGGATCCATAATTGAACAATGCATGCTTTTAGGTGAACAAAAAATGTCTTACCTTCTTTTCTAACAATCATTTTACTTTTTTTGTGGATTTATGACATGTAGTTTCTTAGTCTTGCACCCTGTTCTATTTGTATTACGCCTATTTGACATCATTTTCTGTTTTTTATCAACAACGTGGAGGAAATATATGATTTTTTGTTGTCTTCTTTAGTGCTGCTGTAAATTCAGAGACACGTGAAGAGGTTGCCATTAAGAAGGTTGGCAATGCATTTGACAACCGTATAGATGCCAAAAGGACCTTACGAGAAATCAAACTTCTTCGTCACATGAATCATGAAAATGTAAGTTTAGTTACTTACCAAACTCTAGATCCTGTCAACTGCATGTGATCATGCTGGTTCCTTTGCATTTTCCACCTTTATTTGAGTTCAATCATTATACTGCTGTCAATGTGTGGTTTTATAGGTTTGATAAATACTCCATTTTTTCTTATAATCTTGTTAATAACGTTTTTCTCTTTATGTGCAATGAATAGTTTCATGTCTATCTTTTGATGAACTTCGCTTCAGCTTATGGTAATTTCTGCAGAACTCAAACTAGTGCTGTTATTGGAGTTAAATGATCAGCTGGTCCCTAACCTATTTGAATATTCTGCCTTGGTGCCTCACCCAAAAAAATTACATTTCAGTTACTAAGATAGTTATTATTTCTAGCTCAAGGCCTATTCTCAATGTGAGGTTGGACCACAAGCCATGTGATGGCACAGTGATACAAGGCTCTTATGTTGCAATTTTAATGGTATATTTTTTGTTTTGTTGATGCGGCTTTTGAAATATGTTCTCTCTCTCTCACACACACACACACACTCATACACACACACACACACACACATGATGAATGCTCAAGCTCCATAGTGAGGAGGAAAAGCTTGTTGTTCTTGCTTGAATGAATAGTGAAATTTTCTGTTCCAGCGATGGTGAAGATGCTGCAGGGGGTTGCTTTGAGGTGGCAGCAGAGTAGGCTCATAATGGTTTATATTTGGCCATGTTCGATGGAAGCCATGGTATAACTCATATAAGATGCTCGGTGGTGCACAACATTCCTTTTCCTTTTAATGTTTGACATGATTGGATTTTTTTTTCCCTTTCTTTTTGCGTAATCTGTATTGTTCTTTGGTTCATATTGGTTCACATTTGGGATATAGTTGTTCTGCTGCAATTTGGTGGTCTGTCTTGCCACAAACCAGGACTATCTGATTTCGATCAGATGCAGCAGAGGAGAGCAATAATCAAGGATGTAGAGAATCTAGAAAAGGATTAAGAAGAGGAAGAAGGGGAGGAAAAAGATGAGGAGGTCAGGTCTCCAGCTTTGGGTTTGAGTGCCATGTGAACAGAGTGGCTGCATTCAAAAGTAAATCAGAGAATTGATGAACGTGGTTCAGGAGGCATGGCCAATGATCAGAAATGAGATTATTAAGACTATATCCCAAATGTAGGGAATCTTTACCAGGTTCTCTTGATAATCTTCACTGTCGGTGGTTTGAGCTTCTCAATCTCCATTCACTTGTTGTGTCTTTTGTGGTTCTTGTTTCCTTAATTTTCTTATTGTCCCCTATCTTCGACCAAACTTGAAGGTCATAGGTTTAAGTATAGGAGACAGCCTCTCCAAATGTAGAGGTGGGGTGTACTGTACATCATGCCCTCCTAGATGGCTGATCTGGTGTGGGAGCTTTTTGAACGAACTGTTGCATTTGAGACACAATCAACCATTAAAGAAAATGACCACCTCAGCCAAATAAAAATGACACATCATAAATAAATGCCATTCAAGAGTGACATGCTCTTCGATGATTCTTTGGTCAAACCTCATGTTAGGAGTTGGCATTTGTTAGCGACAAGGGAGTCTTTTCATGTGTGGGAAGCTATCATGCATGGGCTTGATATACATGCTGAGTATCAACTTGACCCAAATATCCTGGCGAGGTCATGGGCTTGACTCCTGGCATTTGGCAAATGCTGGGGGAAGGGGAGATTGCTGGCGAAGATGTGGCAGCAATTAGTCCCCATGGCAAGTACCTGAGGTGAGTCAAGCCACAGTCAAAATGTGGTGTGTGGCTGTTGTCAATAGAGAACTTAAGTAGGCACTAGCCATGGTTTTTAAACTGGACCAGGCCAGCCGGTTCAACCCAGTTCAACCAGAATCGGTCATCATGCTGGTCCTGTCAGCACTCTAGAATCAGAAACGAAGCAAACTGGTGTTGACTCGTCTGACTTAGTTCGAACTGGCATGAACCGGAACCAGGGTCAAAGGCCGGTCAACCTGGCTGCTCACTGAATAAGAGAAAAATTGCTGGCATTTGAGTGTGTAGTGGGCTTGAAACTGTAACCTCCTTCCTGGGGCGCTCCACCCTTAGCACCAGGCTAGATTATTTTTTGTCTCTCAATGGATTATATATATATATATATCTATCTACATATATGTAAATAGAAATGCAAAACATCATGCACTCATATAAATATTAATAAATTAAATTATATATAGTAATAACTTCTAAACAATATTTCAAAAAATAAGAAGACAAATACAAATTTTATTTAGATAGTTTCTAGATTATCTTGATTTTAATTAGCTAATGACTTTAATTAATCTTATATAAAATATTTATATGAGATTGGGGTTATATTATTTTTCTAGTATATAGATTAATAATATATAAATAAATATATTATAATGTGATGCTTACATTATTGGTTCGACCGCCGGTTCGACCCACTGGTCTGACCAACGTGGTGGCTTCACTAGGTGGGTCATTGGTCTGGGTTTTAAAACCATGGCATTGGCTATCAGCTATAGCTTCTGTAAAACAGCAGGTGCTCAGTCTTACTCATGTTATGATTCTTGTTCATCTATATTGACTAGAGAAAATAAGTTGTGTGGCCCCTGAGATCAATAGATCAAGAAGCATTTCTTTTGAAGTGATGACTTGTTGAGTTCATTTCTGATTAGAGAGTTCCAAATGAATACCACTTTATTTGTAAGTTTCATTAATCTGTTAAGTTCACTATAGATATAGAACTGAAATCTAGTGGGTTGTATGGATGTCATTATACATGAGTTATCATAGAAAGCTACAGTATGTTCTTTAATTCCTAAGGCAGTCCAATGTGTAATGCAGAATATAGCAATGTTGAATGTAAGATCGGCTCATTTCAATTTTCAAATTTTCAAATTTCAAGCACAATGGGATGTTTACAGACGCTTGGAGGGAATTTCTTTCATTAGGATACAAATTTTGGATTGTGTGCTAATATAAAATGGTTACTTATGGTGTAGTAATTTTATATTTTGCTTTTGTTCCCTTTTGAAAGCTTGAATACTCTCAGTTACAGAGTTACCATGTTGTTAAGGGCATTCTTTTACCCTTTTATGTATATGGGGTATCATAAATAGAGTGAGGCTTAATCACTCATTGGATTCTCCAACTACTACAAACAATCTTCTCGTCTTTGTCTCCTATCTATATTCTTCATCATGGTATCAAAGCATCAATTCTAAAGACCTAAACCCCTAAATCTGCCATTGCCATCCAAATCTGTGTTATTTCCTAGCAGTCACAATGCTCTAACCTTAAACAAAATAGCCTTCCTCTCACTATGCCTTTATTGGGAATGTAGTAAAAAATCTATCTCATTTTTCCCTCTATTATAGGTAGTAGTTTGGGTTGATTTTTGGAAAACTAAAACTGTAGCCATTCTCAAAGTGTGCTGGTCTGCCAAATCCTGGAAGATCATCAGCAGCTGTTGGCACATGTGCCCTCACACACTGGTCGTACTCTGACAGAAAGACACCATGCTTTGGCATATGAAGCTTCCTTTGGTCTTTTTCTTCGCTGCGGGTTGGTTCCATTCTGTTCGTCTTGACCTAAAGAGCATGTTTTTGAGAAAGTTTGTCCTTGGGTGTGCCTTTTTGATGTCTGAAAATTGGATTTCTTGTGTTCTTGCTTGTTGAAGATTGGGTTTTGTGAAACCACATGTGGATATGAGTTGTCTATTTCTACCCGCATGTTGTATATTTATTTTTCTAGGTTGTTGGTTATATGGAGCATTTTTGTCATTAAGCCTTTGTGATGGAACCCTGAGAAGTCTAGTTCCTTCCACATTGCTACAAATTACAACAGAATAACTAAATGGTAATAACCATTTGCATTAGTCTATGGTATTTAAGATTTATTTAATTGACTGAGGTCAGTGTGAACTTCTTATTCAATTGGGTCCTAGTGATGATTTCAGGAGGATATATTTAATGGTTTCTTTATTGTTTAACTTCATGAAACCTGGATTGCTAGAATGTGATGCATCTTTTGAATCTTTTGATGCTGCTAAGGAGATACGGATAATGACACTTTTTTATTCTAGTAATTTGACTCGCATCTTCACTTGGAGTATTTTTAGTTGTAACAAGGAAATAAGAGTTCCACTGAATACATAGTTGAGATGTAGCACATGTGCAACCTATTGTTGGGAGCGTGGTTGAATAGTATCCGTATACGTGAATAGTAACATATACATAAACAATAACAAATTCAGCTTTATCTGATACCACTTATTTTATACCTAATTCAAGGTCAAATTGATATGGAGAAAGGCAATGAAGAACAAGTCATACAAATACAACACTGAGAATTTTACGTGGAAAACTCTCCAATTTGGAGAGAAAAACCACGGAGCAGCTAGAAGCAATTCACTAAATCAAATGAGGAGAATACAACAATACGAAAGAACCCTCAAATTCTCTCTTCACACTCAAATACAAAATTGGCTAACAAGCCTACAAAATACAAGGAATTCTAAGTTTTTGGGGATGATTGAATGAGATGGGATGAACCTATTTATAATCAAAATATGAGTACTGTAGTAGTACTATGCGGTATTGTAGTAGTAATGTGCAGTACCGCAGTAGTAACAACTGCCACCCCTTTTTGACCAAATTTACACCATTTACCACCTTCTTCAATCTTCTATTCTCTTTTCCTCACTATTCTTTTGTTGTGGGGCCCACAAATTGATGGTGTGCTCTACTTACCTCACAAATCTCCCCCTAACTACCAATTTGGGATGTTTCTAATCTTTAAGATTTCCTTTCAAAAATTCGAACTTTTGCTTTTTTCCCCCTCCAGTTCAAGCCTCTTGCTGCTCTTCATTCTTTTTTAGACATTTACAATATTGGCTAAGTTCAAGCAATGGTTGAACTTAGATCCATTTACTACCTTGGTCAACATATTGGCAGGGAATTCTCCTTTGTGTCTATTTCTGGAGTCGAAACTGTCCATTATTCATTATATCGCGAAGAAAGTGATACCTTACATCAATGTGCTTAGTTCTAGCATGATAAACCTGATTCTTTGCTAAATGGATAGCACTTTGATTATTACAGTACACCATCACCTTTTTTTGTTGACTGGTCCCTTTGCCAAAGTAAACAAATATCTTGTAATAGATCTTCTATTATCTAGATCACCTGCATAATTTGAATCTACATATCCAACAAGAAAGTTATCTAAACTACAAGGATCTTTTCCAAATTTAAAACCAATATTGATGGTACCTTTAAGATACCTCAAAACCCACTTAACTGCTTCTCAATGCTTTTTTACCTGGATTATGCATATATCTACTAATTACACCAACAACTTGAGAAATATTAGGTCCAATACATACCATCAAATACATGAGACTTCCCACCAAACTAGCATATGGTATTCGTTCCATATCTCTTCTTTTTTTATCAGTGCTTGGAGACAGTTTTGCACTGAGTTTAAAATGGAGAGCTAGAGGAGTACTTGCTGCTTTTGTATTTTCTTTCATGCCAAATTTTTGTAGTACCTTCTTCAAATATTGCTTCTGGGTTAGGCACACAACACCCTTTTCCTTGTCACGAGTGATTTCCATTCCAAGAATTTTCTTCGCTTCACCGAGATTTTTCATCTCAAATTTCATTTTCAATTTGGTCTTCAATTCTTCAATCTCCATTGTACTTTTGGCTGCAATCAACATGTCATCAACATACAAGAGCAAATAACCATCATTCAATTTCTGAAGATAAACACAATGACCATATTGGCTTCTTATGTAGCCATGGTATTTCATAAATTGATCAAACTTCTTATACCATTGCGTTGGAGATTGTTTCAAACCATACAAAGTCCTTTTCAACTTGGACACCCAGTTTTCTTTGCCTTTTGTCTTGAAGCCATCGGGTTGCGTCATTTAAATTTCTTCTTCAAGATCTCCATGTAAGAAAGTCGTCATCACTTCAAGTTGAACCAAATTCAAACCGAATTGACCATGGATAGAAAAATTCGAATAGAGGAATGTTTCACTACTGGAGAGAAAACTTCATTATAATCAATTCCCTCCTTTTGAGCATATCCTTTTGCCACCAACCAAGCTTTGAATCTAACTTTCTCTTTCTTACTTGGATCTTCCTTCTTGGTAAGGACCCATTTGCAACCAATTGCTTTCTTTCCTTTGGGCAACTTTACAAGCTCCTAGGTATCATTCTTTTGAAGAGATTGCATTTCTTCATTCATGGCTTTATTCCATTCCACATTTTTAGAACATGCACCGGCTTCTTTATATCTGGAAGGAATATCATTTTCAACTACAGGCAAGGCATACGCAGCAATGTCTCTGTATACCGCGTTGGCTTCTTAATCTCTCTTCTAGGTTGCTTGGTTGCAATAGACTCTTCTTGCTGTTGTAGCTCTTCTGTTGGTTCCTCCTCTTCATCGTCTCCTTCATCATTTTCTTTTGTGACTAGAGGAGTATATTCAAATTGAGGTTTTATAATGGCCTTTCTGATTTCTACATCTTGCAAATTACCTTTGTTAGTCTTTTCCATGGGTGCATCTTCTTTTATTTTCCTGAACATTCGACTTTCGTCAAAAATGACATCCCTACTAAATTTTACCTTTTTCGCTTCTTTACTCCATAACTTGTAACCTTTCACACCACTCATAAGTAAAGAAAAATGGCTTCTTTTGCTCGAGGATCAAGCTTACCATCAGTTACATGGTAATAAGTTGGACCAGTGTTTTAAAAGGCGAAGGCGTTAGGCGAGACGTTTTACCCTCCTTGAGGCGAGGCGTAAGCCTCAAGGCGTTGGGACTGCATTTTTTAAATTAATTAATAAATAAAATCAATTTATATATAGTAAAAAAATAAGAAAAAATTTAGAATAATGGAGAAAAAAATAAAAACATAATTTTTAATTATCATATAAGCCAATTTTAGATAACAAAAACAAATAATACATATTAAAAAATAAGCATGAGCCACATTATCAAAAGAATAGAAAAGGCCAAATTAATAGAAAAATCCAAATTAAAGTCATCTGTTAATTTCTAAGAATATAAAACTAAATGAACAGAGGTAGATCAAATTGGAAAGGTCCATGACTCGTCAGAGAGGGACGAGAAGCTTGGAGAAATCGTCAGAGAGGGAGAAGGTGCTGGAGGAAAGCTACAGAAGCTTTGTTGAGTCGTCGGAGAGGGAGAAGGAGCTGGAGGAAAGCTACGGAAGCTTCTTCGACTTGTCGGAGAAGACTGGAGGCTTCGTCGAGAGATCTATAGGTTCGTCCAGAGGAATCTTTGAGAGAGGAGAAGACTGGAGGCTTCGTCGAGAGGAATCATTGAGAGAGGAGAATATTGGAGGCTTTGAAGAGAGAGCAGAGGCTTTCGTCGAGAGAGCAGAGGAGAAGAAGCTTCACAGGAGAGTGAGGGATGATAGGGTTTCAGGTGTTTTGTGGGTTCTAGCTTTTTAAATATATGTTTTAAACCAAGAATCCCAAAAGGCGTATGCCTAGCATCTGAGGCGTAAAAAGGCGAGCTTTTTTTACTGAGGCGTACACCTTCTCACCTGAAGCATATGTCTTTGTGGACTTATGCATTTTCACTTACGCCTTGGTGTGTTTTAGGCCAAAATCGCCTCAAGGTGCGCCTCAATTACGCTTTTCAAATCACTGAGTTGGACAACCAAAAATACGTAAGGAATCATAATCAGTAGTAGGTTTTCCAATTTATACCTCAATGGGTGTTTTTCCTTCTTACTATGGATGGGAATCTGTTGATGATATAGTTGGCGTATGTAATAGCTTCCGCCCAATACGCCTTACCCAAACTAGTGCTGGATGGCATTCATCTCACCTTTTCCAGCAAAGTGCGATACATTATTTCTGCTATGCCATTTTGTTGTGGAGTTCCCTTCATGGTGAAATGCCTCCTGATTCCTTCATCTTTGCAAAACTTCCGAAACGGATCATAATAGTATTCTCCACCATTGACTGATCGTAGGCACTTGATCTTTCTTCCTGTATGGTTGTCAATCATCTTCTTCCAAGCTAAGAACACATTCAGGACTTCATCTTTATGCTTCATGGTATACACCCAAAGTCTTCTAGAGAAGTCATCTACAAAAGTGACGAACCAATGTTTGCCGCCTAATGACGAAGTCTTAGTTGAGACCCCACACATTAGTATGTACATAGTCAAGAATGCCTTTTGTTTGGTGGACAGCAGTACCAAACTTCACTCTTGTTTGTTTTTCAAGTACACAATGTTCACAAAATTATAATTTATAAGTTTTGGCACCTTTCAACAAGCTTGGTTTTGCTAGCCCTTGCATAGCTTTTCAATTGGCATGTCCAAGTCGCATGTGCCAAAGCCTTGTAGTATCAGAAGTGTCTCCTTCTGATTTTTCCATGGCGGTGTTGGCTCCACCTACAACTATTTGTCCTTGCAAAAAATATAGGTTATTTCTCCTTGTGCTCTTTAGAACAATAAAAGCACCTTTAATCACTTTCATAACTCCATTTTCAATGGTGATTTTGAATCCTTTGGTATCTAAATAACCTACTGAAACAAAATTCTTTTTCAAGTTAGGTACATACCATACATTTGTTAGCTTTAGAGTTGTTCCATTATGCAGCTCCAATCAGATAGCACCAACTCCTTTCTTTTGGCATGGATGGTTGTCTCCCATGAGTACTTTTCCACCATCTACTGTTTCAAGACTAGTGAAATAGCTTTTATTGTACGTCATATGGTGGGTGCATCCTGAATCTAGGATCTATTCATCAAGCTGACATTCTGTTGTGGAGATTAGTGCTATTGTCTATATCCTCATCAGATTCATCAACTACATTAGCACTTGTGCTGGCGCTCGCATTTTGCTTCTCCTTGTGCTTCAATTTAAGGCAATCCTTCTTCCAATGGCCTTTGTTGTGACAAAATCCGCATTCATACTTAGCAAGGAATCTTCTTCCATTCGAAGAAACTACTCTCGATTTGGAGCGAGAGTTGTTCCTTTTGGATGTTTTGCGGCTTTTGGACCTCCCCCGTACCACCATAGCTTCCGATGCATTATTTTCAAATTCTTTATCCTTTTTACGGACTTCTTGATTCATCAATGCATCTGAGACATCCTTAAAAGAAAGAGTATCTTTCCCATACATTATGGTGGTTACAAAATGCTCATAAGGATTAGGCAAGGAGTTTAGCAAAATAATAACTTTATCTTCATTTTAATTTCTTCATCTAAATTTAACAAATCAGCTAGCAATTTGTTCATAACGTTCAAATGATCGATCATAGACGTACCTTCCTTGTATTGGAATTGAAAGAGCTTCTTTTTCAAAGGCAGCCTATTTTGGATGCTCTTCATCATGTATTTGTCTACCAGCTTCTGCCATAGCGTCTTGGCTATGTTTTCTCTCATGATGGCGTACTTGACATCTTTCGTGAGGAACAGTCGAATCGTCCCGCAAGCTGTTCAATTTAGTTGCTTCTAGTCTACTTCCTTCATGTCATTCGGTTTATCTTCCAACGTTATGTTTAGTCCTTGTTGATTAAGGACATCCATAACTTCACATTGCCACATTCCAAAGCTATTACTTCCATAAAATTTTTTGACTTCAAACTTTGTGTTTGAAACTACAATGGTTGTAGCTTTGGAACCGCTTGTACTTCTGTCTTCGCTTGCCATCTTTCTCTAAATCAAATATATGACTCTGATACCAATTGTTGGGAAAGTGGTTGAACAGTATCCGTATACGTGAATAGTAACATATACGTAAACAGTAACAAATTTAGCTTTATCTGATACCACTTATTTTATACCCAAATCAAGATTGAATTAATATAGGGAAAGACAATGAAGAACAAGCCATACAAATACAACACTGAGAATTTTATGTGGAAAACTCTCCAATTTGGAGAGAAAAACCATGGAGTAGCTAGAAGCAATTCATTTAATCAAATGAGGAGAATACAACAATACAAAAGAACTCTCAAATTCTCTCTCCACGCTCAAGTACTAAATTGGCTAACAAGCCTTCAAAATACAAGGAATTCTAAGTTTTTGGGGGTGATTGAAATGAGATGGGATGAACCTATTTATAATCAAAATATGAGTACTGTAGTAGTACTGTGTGGAGTAATAACAACTGCCATCCCTTTTTGACCAAATTTACACCATCTACCACCTTCTTCAATCTTTTCTTCTCTTTTCCTCATTATTCTTTTGTCGTGGGGCCCACAAATTGGCGGTGGACTCTACTCACCTCACACCTATAACTACTAAAGTTTGTGAGATGTAGATGTTAACAGTTATTTAGTCATTTAGGATTATTATTATTATGTGTTAAGAGTTTTATTAGTAATATGTGCGAGTTAGTAAGGGTATAATGGTCATTGGAATTGTACTAGACATATGTTATAAATAGAGGAGAGGCCTATCGTTGAAGTTAGGTCTTCCATTTTACCCAATTATTTGACATGGTATCAGAGTAGGTTACTAGGAGGTTTTGGGTTCTAGTCCTGTTGCCCGTGTTTATTATGTGTTGTTTAAAAAAATTATTGTATTCCCTATAATGATGTTATCTATATTGTGTTTATCTCTCCACCTGCTCTCGTGCTGCATGCGTGGAGGAGTGTTAAGGCTTGACATACATTGTTGGCAACCTAATACATTTAGATTTTAGGTAAAGTGGTAATCTAACATGGTATTAGAGCACATTGAAGTTTGTTGTCACTTTATTTAGGTGAAACTTGTACAGAAGCTCATTACAACCACTCATGTGAAGTCTGAGTTTCAGCTTGCTGATTTGTTCACTAAAGCCTTGGGAGGTGCTTGTGTGAAATTCATTTGTAACAAGTTAGGAGCATATGGTATATATGCCTTCACTAAAGCCTTGGGAGCTGCTCGTGTGAAATTCATTTGTAACAAGCTAGGAACATATGATATATATGCAGCTTAAGGGGAAGTTTTAATGGTTATTTAGTCATTTAGCATTATTATTATTATTATTATTATTATTATTATTATTATTATTATTATTATTATGTGCTAGAGTTTTGTTAGTAATAAGTGTAAGTTAGTAAGGGTATTATGGTCATTGGAATTGCACTTGACATATACTAGAAATAGAGGGAGAGACCTATCATTGAAGTTGGGTCTTCCATTTTACCCAATTATTCAATAGTAGAAACAGTGGGAATGACTCTTTGAGTCTCGGCAAGTTTGAGACCTGAATTTGAATCAGTCCTATCACAGATTCTAGGAAGTACAGAGTTGCCACCCTCTGCTGAAGTTTATGTTAGCCCCAAAGTTTCATTGGTAAAAGTTTTGATGATAACAAACTACATATTACTAATTACTTTGAATTTTAGTTTTGTGCTAAATAGGGTTTAAGTCATGAAGACAAAACTTTGGTTTGCTGGTTAAGATTTACAGAATTGGATTGGACTGAACTGGCTAGGATTATTATCTAGTCCCATATTTGGATAGCAAGACCCATAGAATAGGCTAACTATTGAAAAGACCAAAGTACCCTTTAGTTTTGGGTAGCAAGCCTTGTTTTACTTCTTAAGTTTCTCTGCAACAAAATGGATTTGAGTAATAGCTACTGCTGCTATTCATCCGTCAAACCCGGCAGCCGAAGAGTCTCCGATGAGTTTGAGCAATGATGGGCAAAAGATTTGGGATGAACCGCTTGGCTTCCCTCTTCGATTATTAGCCCACATCACAAAAATCAACCCTAATTTTTATTTTCCTAATTCAGATCAGGAATGAACAGCTTGCATCCCTGTTGTTACTAATGGCGTAGGGAGTATTGGGAGCATCAGGACTGAGGAGGAGGAGATGGAGGTGGTGAAGTGGGCTCTGGATCATGCTCCTCTCCTCCAGAGCTCAGGTTTCCTCGTCCATGTTTTCCCTCCCATTACCTGCATCCCAACTCCCAGTAATCCCACTTCAATGAGAATAATTGCTGCCAGACTTTCAACTATGGCAAAAAACCTATAAATTGAGGGGATGGAAGACTTCTGAAGAAGGCAATTGTGCCGGGGAGGGTGTTGTTGGGGGTTGGAAATTCTTGTTTGAAGCTTTCAGCATCAGCTCCCACGATGATTGTACAGAGTAGATCTCCAAACCCATCAGATTCAACATCCTAGGAGTCATGGAATACTTGTTGTAGGAGGAGGAGAACCAGATCTTGACGACATTGATGCTGATTTCTGCACCACCATGTGCAGCTTCCCGTCGCTGATCTCGGTGTCAGCTGTTGGGTAGAGGACCTTGGATTCAACCTGGAAGGAAGTGATTGAGGCATCGGATTTGGTTGCTAAGCTGGGGCTGCCCGATTTTTTTTTTTTTTTTTTGGGGGGGGGGGGGGGGGAGGGGAGGTTATCCCACGTAAATGACTAATAGTTCCACCTTGGCCAATCCTATTCTATTTAGTGTGTTGCACCAAACATGGGCTAACAATCCTTAGCCTAGCTTATGAACCAAATGTACCTTCGATGTTTGGAGAGCAACGGACAATGTCACTTGTTTTGCTCCTATTATCTCTTTAACAGTTGGAGATCAATGAATTGTATAAATACTTCTGGATGAATATTCTAAGCAGGCATATCTTGCTTAGATAGGTAAACCTACAGCTTGTTTGTCATCAACTGCATATTTTAATACGTGGGTTATAGATTCTGTTGCCACTAAACATATGATAGGTACACCTAACTCTTTTCAAGACTTAGTGTTGCGATACATTACCTCAAGTTACCTATTGCAGTGTCGACTACTACAGTTGGTGGATAGGGACAGTAAATCTTGCTTTCCTAATTTTTTTCTTTAATCTTATGTTTATCAGTAAACTTATGAAATCATGTGTTATTATTTTATCTTCTTTACTTATTCTATTGTTTTTAGAATTTAAAGATGAGGAGGACAATTGACAAAGGACATGAAGCTTGAGAAATTTAAACTTGGATTATATGTCATCTTCCACTGTTTCATTTGCTGCAGCCATGCTTCTTTAGATTCATTATTGTGTTGATCACCTTTCCTTCGAGAAGTTGAACCTGTCAGTTCCTAGTTTGAGTCTTATGTCTAATTTAGAGTGCGAGTCATGTTGGGAAAACATCATTGTGCCCTGTTTGCTTCTTAGGTCAATAAACATACTATGAGCCCTTTGTTCGAATATTAAGTCATTTTCATTTTCTTGCTTTAATTCTTTGTACTAACAATGCCAAAGAATACTTCAGCAGACAATACACTATTGCTATGATTACCTTAGGAGTGATTCACCAATCTTCTGTGGCTCAGTCCACAGGACCACGACAAAAACAGAGTTGCTAAAAGGAAACAGACAAATGCTGGAAGTCACTTGTACTTTGTTGTACCGGATGCATGTGCCTAAAGTGTTTTGAAGTGACTTAATGCTATTTTTTTCTTGGATTTCATGCAACATGATGACAGGCTAAACTACCAAATGAATTTGCCTAAAGTGTTATAGAGTGTTAAGCGCTTACCACTTGCTACCTTATTTGCTGAATGCCATCATTTGTTTTTGGGGTTAAATACCATACTTTATCCTATTTTCCTATGCTCTTCAACACTATCAAACATATCATTGATGGTGAAGCTCTTCATTTGACAATTCTGCTTTATGTTTTCCTGACTATGTTTCTAAAGAGTACTGCATTCCTGCTATTACTATCTTGAGTACAGATTGATTCACATATTCATCTGCATTGCATGTGGTGGCACTGTTTTCCTGCAGTTTTTAGGGTGGATAATGTTTTTTGTGTAGTGAATTTGTAGGTTTATTGGTCTATTCTTTCTCTACTGCAGGTTATTTCCATAAAAGACATTATACGGCCTCCACAGAGAGAGAACTTTAATGATGTATACATTGTTTATGAATTGATGGACACTGATCTTCATCAGATAATACGCTCCAATCAACCATTAATGGATGATCATTGTCGGGTTTGGCACCAGGAAATTTTATTAAATCTTACAGATTATCTTATATCATGTCACAATGATCTGTCAACTTAGTTTTTTCATATGTTGATTAACTTCACATACTGAGAATGTAGAATTTTGTAATCTGCTAACTCCTAAATAGAGTGCTTCTGGATTATTTATAAATATTGGTTAACACTAAACCAAAAGTGTAACAAGATAAGTGGCACAAATAATTTATCTTTTATTTTTTTGGTTGGAAACTGGGAATAGTTGCTAGTGGTTACTATTTTGGCCATTCTGGAACAGATATTGTCTAGTTTAGAAACTGAGCTTTTAAGTTGTTGGTCCTCAAGTAGCAATTTCAATGGTATAACTAGGTCTCATAAGGAGTATCTACTTGATTTTGAACACCAGGATCGCTAGAATCATGTCTTTGAAGCTCTAATGGTCTCTGAGAATAAGATACTTGTCCTGTAGAAGGCTTAAGACTTTTTGAATTTAAAGTTAATGAATGAATGAGACAGTTTATTTATGATCATTTTGATAGAGATTCTGGAACAGGTACTACAAATCTTAATTCATTAATGAAAGTGCAATAAATGTTGAATGCAGTGATAACACCATCATGTCAAATATTTTGTGAATGGCTGAATGAATTGGCCTTGAGTTCTGTATATTATATATAAACTTTACAAGAATGCTATACATGGAAAGTAAATAAGGTCTAACATGATTCTAGCCTTATACAAGTAAACTATAATCTGTCAAGCCCTATACATGTAAACTAAATATATGCTAACTGTACAATATAACGAATTGAAATATAAGGAAATAAATGTAGGCTGAAGAAAGGAAAGAAATCTTTTGCCTTGCTGTTTGCTGTTCAGTTGATAGCCCCCCTCAAATTGATGCGGGTTGATCAACAAGCATCAATTTTCTACTTAGGAAGCAATGTCGATGACGAGTGAAAGCCTTGGTGAAGATATCCACAATTTGTAATTCAGTGGAAATGTGTGGAAGAGTGATAACACGATCTTCAAATGCTTCACGGATAGAGTGATAATCGATTTCAATATGCTTTGTGCGCTCATGATAGACAGGATTGGCCGTGATCTGGATAGCACTTGTATTATCGGTATGTAGAGGTGTAGGATCGGTCTCAGAAAAATCTAGCTCAGCAAGCAAGCCTCGAAGCCAAATAATTTCAGAACAAGCAAGAGACATCGTCCGGTAATCAGATTCCATCGATGACACAGAAACTCTATCTTGCTTTGTACTCTTCCAAGAGATCAATGCATCACCTAAGAACACACACCAACCAGCGATGGAGCGACGTGTATTTGCACAACCAGCCCAATCAACATTGCTAGAAGCAGCAATACGAGTAGAATTGCCTACAGGGAAGAATAAACCACGGGCAGAAGTGCCCCGAACATAGCATATGATCCTACGGACAGCAGTCAAATGAAGATGACGAGGAGTCTGAAGAAACTAGCTGACTTGTTGTACAGCTAAAGAAATGTCTAGTCTAGTAATGGCGAGATAGACAAGACTATCCACCAACTTCTGGTGTAAACTGGGATCAGCAAGTAAATCACCCTCCTCTTTGCGAAGCTTGACGTTTAATTTCATGGGAGTATCAACAAAAGTACCCTTTTGAAGGCCAGCTGTGGCCACCAAGTCACTAACATACTTATGTTGATTGAGTGAAATACTTGAGGGACTACGATTCACCTCAAGACCCAGAAAATATGTGAGACCCAAGATCTTTCATATGAAAGGACTCTGAGAGAGGAGTCTTGAGCTGAGCAAGTAAAGAGGAATCAAAACCAGTAATCACAATATCATCAACATAAACCAAAAGAACAACAATACCCATGTCGGATTTCTGAAGAAACAATTAAGTGTCATACTTACTCTGCTTGAATGAAAATTGTAATAAAGTGGTGCGGAATTTATCAAACCAAGCCCTCGGAGCTTGTTTGAGACCATAAAGAGAGGGAAACAAGCCCATGGGTGGCTTCATATAAATACACTCTTTAAGATCCCCATGATGAAAAGCATTCTTGACATCCATCTGATGTAGTGGCCACTCACTGGAAGCAGCAATAGCCAGAATCGTACAAACAGTAGTCATCTTAGCCACATGAGCAAAGGTCCCTTTATAATTGACACCATATTTCTGATTATCCCCAAGTGCAACAAGGCGAGCTTTGTAACGATCCAAATTTCCATCAAAACGGACCTTGATTGAGTAAACCCATTTACAACCCAGAGGAACAATGGTGGGAGGACAAGGCTCAATGTCCCAGGTGTGATTGGCCTCTAGAGCGGCAATTTCTTCTTGCATAGCTTGTCAATAGCCATCATGCTTGGCAACGTGTAAGTAGGAAGTGGGAATATCTAAATTGGACAATGCAGCAGTAAGAGCTGGAACAGAGTTACCAGAACTTGAAGAGGGAAACCCATACCTGTTTGGGGGTACAGACACTTCGAGAAGAGCGATGTACCAAAGGCTCTGAAGGTGCTGCAATTGACTGAATCTGGAGTGTGGTAGGGTCAGATATCGGATGAGCAACTAGAAGAGACTATGGGCAAGGGCGCTGTGTATACACAATACCTGGTTTAAAACGAGAACTGACTGGATGAGGATCTGAGAACTGCTCCTCAAAGGAGGGGAGAATCATAGTAGGAGAGGAGGGTACAGAGGACACAGGAAAGAAATGTTGATTTTCAAAGAAAATAACATTACTAGAAATGCGTGTACGATGTAATGTAGGATCATAGCAAACAAATCCCTTTTGACACACATTGTATCCCAAGAATGCACATTGAACAAATTGAGCAGATAAATTATGTCGCTCATGAGGAGGTAAATGAACAAAACATACACAACCAAAGGTACGAAGGTTATCGTAACTAGGTTTCTTATCATATAAATGGAAATAGGGAGACTTTATGAGTAGGACTTGAGAAGGTAAACGATTAATCAAGTAAGTAGGAGTTTTTAGAGCCTTAACCTAGAACAAGGATGGAGCAGAGGATTCCTGCAAAAGAGTACGGACCACATCTAGGAGATGATGATTTTTCCGTTCGGGTACTCCATTCTGTTGGGGAGTAGCAGGACATGAACGTTAATGAATAATGCATAATGCCTTTAGAAGTCAAAAATGCCTGAAACTTAGTAGACACATATTCACCACCAGAATCTGTGTGTAATGTCTTAAATAGAAGCAGAAAATTGATTGTCAACATACGCTAAAAACTCAATGAAAGTACGAAAAACCTCAGATTTAGAGCGAAGAAAGTAGACCCAAGTAAATCTTTTATGATCATCAATGAATGTCACATAGTATTTAAATTTTTCAAGTGAACTAACCGCGGTAGGTCCTCAAACATCACTATGGATAAGCTCCAAACACTAAGAAGCTCTACTAGCATGCAAAGGGAAGGGAAGAGTTTTGCTTTTACCAAGTTTGCAAGAGGCACACTCAAGAGATAAAGAAGAACGTTCTTTATTACCAAGTAAACCAGAGTTCAATACTTGAGATAAGATTTGAGTATTGGGATGGCCTAAATGATGACGTCACACCATACTAAGATCAGAAACATTATTACAAGCAAAATACTTAATAGAAGAAACTGGAGAACGTGCTAGAACAGGCAAAAGTAGTGGAAACAAGCGCCCCACTTTAGGTCCCTTCGCGATTGGCTCCCTCGATACCTGGTCCTACACAACACAACCATTACCAAAAAAATTGACAGCACAATTGTTATCAACTAATTAACCAACAGAAATAAGATTTGTGGAAAGCTGAGGAGCAAGAAACACATTAGTGAACTTAGAATAGGCATCTCCGACAGCAGCTATTGGCAAAGAACTGCCATTGGCAGTCTGAATAGAAGATTGACCAGTGTAGGGCCAAACATGACACAAGGTAGTGATATTATTTGTCATGTGATTCGAGGCACCCGAGTTCACATACCGGAGATTAGTGGAATTGTTACCCTGGAGCCCCATTGCTGATAATGCCGAAATTAGCATCTATTGCACCATTTTGGGTGTGCAGTAATTCGCTGGAGGAGATGCAGGAACAGAGAAGTCACCTGAAGAAGAGCCGGGAGCCGCAAACGTCGCTATGGGAGGTACACTAACAGAAGTCTGGAATGCCTGCGCTTGACGATTCTGCGGGTGGATACGACATTCTTTGATAATGTGACCCTTCTTCTTGCAATAAGAGTAGAATTTATTGAAACAATTGGCAGCGATATGCCCAAATTCTTTGCAGCAAAAACACTGCAAAGTGTTAGAATGTGTAGGTGGTCCTCATTGTTGAGCAGCATAAGCCACAGGGACAGACTCAGAACTACCATGAGATTGTGCCAAAGTAACTTGAGTACTAAGTCGTTGTTCTTCATGGAGTAACTCTCACCAAAACAAACATCTAGAGAAGGAACACGAGAGTGATTTAGCAGAGACAAGCAAACAGATTCATACTTAGGGCGGAGTTTCATAAGAAACTAATTACGACGACTAGTCTCGTGAAGACGTTGAATAATGGGAAGAGAAGTCACAGGAACATCCGCATTAACCAGATCAGAATATTCATTCCAACGAGTTAGAAACCTCGAATAATAGTCTTGGATGGAATGATTGTCATGTTGAAACATGGCAATTTGTCACGAGCTAAGCTTGTTCAGGGCATTATGCTTGCCTGTGACCGCTTATCTCGTGTGCTTGGGATGGGTTTCCATCATGTAAATACTAGTGTAGGGTTATTTTCTGCTAGTAGAGTCTTTGTAAGCCAAATAAGGCAGTATGATTCCTCGGTCACTTTGATGTTTCCTAGTGTCAGGATGATAATTACATAAAAATCTCTTTAGGGGAGGGTGAGTGTTCATCAATCATTGTAAAACTCACTAGCAATTGTCAACGTGCTTAGCCTACTTGCCTCCCTCGCTAAGTACAACATGTCAACGGAGGATTTGTTAATGAATTACGTTTGCTTCAATATTTACTGCTTGGTTGCCACGGCTTTCATGAATTGATTATTATTTCCGCTGCTATCTGAATGAATGTTAATAAAAGTGTTTTGTGGATGAATGTTGGTAAACCATAGGCTGGCTAGTTAAGCAAGAGTGCTTTAGCTAGCGCCGCACGGCCCTTCACAACGGTGTGAAAAGAGGCGGACCATGACACAATTGCATGCTCTAACTAAAAACGACGGGCACCGTTATCTTGATGATATACTGTTTTTAAATAAGTCCACATGGATTGAGCGGTGCGATAAGGTCGCAAGTTAGGGACAATATGTGGCTCAATCGAGCCAAGAAGCCAAGACATAATCCGAGCATCAAGCACAGCCCACAAAGGACAAGCTTCGGACTCCTTGGACTTATCAGGATTAGGTGCACAATCCGTGCCATCAATATGACCCTAAAGATCTTTTCCCTTTAGGAAAAGTTCAAACTGAAAAGCCCACGTAGAATAATTGTTGCCTGTAAACTTGGCACACACAGGTGCGGAGTCCATGCTAAATAATGGAGAAAATTGAGAAGCCCCAAAAAAACAGACTCTGCCGAAAGAAACAGACCACCAGAAAGTCTAGAAGCCCAAAATAAACAACGCAGGTACAAAGAAAAACCAAGAACAACCTCCCTGCACTAAAAAATTAAATCTTGAACCAAAAAACTGCACTAAAAATTAAATCTTGAACCAAAAACCTGCTGTTCAGAGAAGATAAGTGCCAGAAACAGCAACAGAAAGCTGTTGCCTGCTTGCTGAGAGTCACAAACAGCAACAGAAACTGGAGAAATAAGTGGCAAACCAGAAACCTGCTGTGCCTGCTTGCCGAAAGTCACAAACAGCAATAGAAAACTGTTGCCTGCTTGCTGAGAATCACAAGGACATAAACTGAAGGAATAAATGGCAACCCAGAAACCTGCTGTGCTGACAACCACGCAGCCACAGAAGTACCGAAAGAATAGAGAAAAAATTCCAGAAGAGAAAACAAAACCCCAACAGCCACGAAACCGAGAAGACAAAATATCGAAGAGGAAAAAAAAGCTTAGGAGTCGGCTGGCTCTGATACCATGTCAAATATTTTGTGAATGGCTGAATGAATTGGCCTTGAGTTCTGTATATTATATATCGACTTTACAAGAATGCTATACATGGAAAGTAAATAAGGTCTAGCATGATTCTAGCCGTATACAAGTAAACTATAATCTGTCAAGCCCTATACATGTAAACTAAATATATGCTAACTGTACAAAATAATGAATTGAAATATAAGGAAATAAATGTGGGCTGAAGAAAGGAAGGAAATATTTTGCTTTGCTGTTTGCTGTTCCGTTTACACATCAAACAATTCTTAATGATGCCAAATTGGGTTTACATCCAGAATGATTGAATGAATATTATTCCCCTGTTTTTAAAGATAGCATTGCATATTACTCCAAGGCTCTCAGAACAATGTCTTTGATTTTTATCTCTTCTTCTGACTGATATTCTGAATTTAGGCTTTGTCTAGCTTTGGCTGTTCTGAGATGTTAAAGTTCCACCACTTTCCACATTTTTGTATTTATTCAGTGTCAAATTCACCTTTGTCAAATTTTCATCCGCATATTATCTATTTTTATTATTTTATGGCTTGTACAACTGCCACTTTGTACTTCTTATTGATAACTTGCATGGTACTCTTGCAGTATTTCCTGTATCAGTTGTTGCGAGGACTTAAATATGTTCATTCAGCAAATGTTTTGCATCGTGACCTAAAACCTAGCAATTTATTTCTGAATGCAAATTGTGACCTTAAGATAGGAGACTTTGGCTTGGCAAGGACGACGTCTGAAACTGATTTCATGACTGAATATGTCGTCACTCGTTGGTATCGAGCACCAGAATTGCTTCTTAATTGTTCGGAGTACACTGCAGCAATTGATATTTGGTCAGTAGGATGCATACTTGGTGAAATTATGACAAGGCAACCCCTGTTCCCTGGAAAAGATTATGTTCATCAGCTGAGGCTTATTACAGAGGTATTATTTCTGGGAATTTTCTTTTCTTGTAGGGAATTGACAGAAGGCACCAAATTTGCTTTACTTTAGATCACTCTACCAACTTAAGCTAGGAGAGTTGGAAGAAGGGGGCCAATGGTTGGGGAATCAAAAGTATCTCCATTTCCTTCTTCCACTCTCCTTCAAGTAGTTTGATTACTTCAAATTTCACAAAAATGAAGTGGAATGTACACTCCTGAATGACCACCATAAAAAAATTGTGTATATTCCCTTCCATTTTTTTGCTCTTGCTAATGTTTTGACCATCTCTACATATATGACAATTGAGCAATGATGGAGGCTTTCTTAAAAGGTTAAATCCATGTTTGTTTACTTGGGATATGGCTTCAGTGTCTGACAAATGTGCTTTTTTTTTTGTCTTGAAAAGCTCATAGGTTCACCTGATGACTCCAGTCTTGGATTCCTTCGAAGTGATAATGCTCGAAGATATGTTAAACAGCTTCCACAATTCCCTAAGCAGCAATTCTCTGCAAGATTTCCTAACTCATCATCTGGTGTTGTTGATTTGCTAGAGAAAATGCTTGTATTTGATCCAACCAGGCGCATTACAGGTGGATTGACAGTTTCCTCTTTCAGTACTGCATCTCTTTGCAAGATTGATTTTTACAGTAGTGAGAAATTTAAGAACGGTGATTTTAACATTTTTTTTCCTTTGGGTGTGGGGGGGTGGGTTATCCAATTTTTTGGCAGGCAACAAACCAGAATTTTGTAAATGATCAGTTTCTTGGAAAAATAATGGCTAAGACAGAATTCGACACTCAATTTTATGGTCAATTAAAATGATACTTGGGAAAACAAGTAGTTTCCAAATTGAGCCCCAGGGGCCTAGGTCAATGGTAGCATTAGCCAGTATAACTGTATAAGTACCTCCAGGAGCATCTGTATCATGTTTGAATCCCCGCAGAATTCAAGGTCTTTAGTAATCTACCTTACCCATTGATAACCAGTCATATACGTGTTAAATTAGTCATATCTAAAATGAATTCTAAACTTATATCTTTATAATTTTATGCTAATGTTTTTATACAGGGTGAATTTGCATATCGATAATCCTTCTCTCTGTTTTGTGTATTGACGTTTGATTTTTTTTTTTCTGGATTGTTTGCAGTTGATGAGGCACTCTGCCACCCATACTTGGCACCTCTTCATGATATCAATGAGGAGCCTGTTTGCCCAAGGCCTTTCTGTTTTGATTTTGAGCAACCGTCATTTACCGAAGAGAATATCAAGGAGCTCATCTGGAGGGAATCTGTAGAATTCAATCCTGACCTAATTCAGTGAGAAATGTGTAATAACCTGTTGTATACAATTAGAGACGAACTCCAGTGTTTACCAAAAATACATTATAATGTCCATCATGATTGTTTAGAAATAGAGGTTAGGGGAGAGGGGAGGATGATGGAAACATGGAGATTGCTTAAAAACCATCGTTATAGCTGGTTCAACATTTATATAGATCCTCGACTTGCAGGATGACATAGTTGAAGCAGCAAGATTCTCTAGATTTCCTCGGCAGAATCTCCATATTAGCTCAAGTCCTCATCTGCTTGGGATCTTGCTTTCGGTTGTAGGCATAGGATCTGGTGCTCGGCACACCGAGTCCAGGAATATGTTTCTGTGCCATCTTTACTAGGAGTAGGAGTAGGAGTACATGGGAGATCTGTACACCCTTTGATCTAAAATTCTGCTCCGATTTTTCTCATGTTTAAAGTAGAAATACGTAGAACTATTCAGATTGGCTCATCTAAACTCATCCTTTTCTTCTTCATGTGATCTTGAATATGTAATGAGAAATGCTGTTGAATGACTTGCCACCTTTCTCTTAGCTTACTTGGGTTGATAAGAGATGCATTGTTGCATGTGGAGAAATGGGAATGAATGATGTAATCTTCTATCTTTCTAAACGGAAGTTTTCTGTCAAAAAATATTTGACCTCGTTTTACGGCAACAAAATATATGTATATTTGTGTGTTTTATTCAGAATCATTTTTATTTTTATGATTAAAACGCATTTTAAAATCCACCACATTCTTATTTCAAATTTTGAGTAGGGGCCAAAAAAGACTGTTTGAAGCCCTCCGGCACTCAACTAATCATCGAAATAATGGTCTCGATTTTTTTGTTCTTTAAAACTATTCTCTACTTAAATATTAAAACATTATCTCTACATTCATCATTGCAACGAGAATTTAATTTTCAATCACAAGGGTGCACATTAATTGTTTATTTTTGCATTAGGGAAGGATGAAGTAGTATCCAAAGTGAGGTGTTTTGGTATATGTTATTCGTAAATGATATTATCATAATTAATTAAATCAAATGTGGGGTGAAATTTCAGTTAGGAATAGAAAGAAAAGTTTTTAAATCATGAGATTTTAATGCAAAATGGATAAATATAATTTTAATTATAGGAGGAATATTAGACAAAGAATAGTCGAGAAATTAATAGGGCACTACATTTTTAATATCTTGAATCTATAATGCAAGTTGAAAGAGAAATTGGAGGAAATTTAATACATAGAATTAAAATATGAGGAAACAAAAAAATTGTTTTAGGCGGATTGTGTGATTGTAAAATACTGCTGGAATAAAAAAAATATAAAGTTTATAGGTCAATTATAAGGCCAATAATAATATTTGACTAACTACGAAATAATATATCTAAAAAGTAAATATTAGGAAAATGAAGATGTTAAGTAATATAACTGTAAATGATAAATTAAGAAATGAATATATTCAATATATTAGGGTAAAAAAATAATAGAGGGGCGATTTTCATGAATAAAAGAGGCTTAACTTTGAATGAAATATGGTGTAACAATTTAATAACTTAGACATTGCCATAGTTGTTAAAAAATAAAAAAAATAAAAAAAATAATATTCATTTAGCAAATGCCATTTGCTAATCTTTCTTTTTTCTTAGTTTATTTAAAAGAAAAAGCAAAGGTACAACTTTCATCCAGCTACATCCATATATATATATATATATATATATATATATATATATATATATATATATATATATATATATATATTATAATTCTACTACTCCATTAATTCTACATATAGTGATGATCAACCCCATCAGCAGCAACACCTTTCTTCCCACCCCCTGTTTTCCAACGCACCCGCCCTTCTTCAAAATTCATGGATACGAACACCTCTTCAGCTCCACCGTATCAATCGGAAGCTTATCCGCCGGAAACTCGCAAATTTCCGGCCCCCGCCCGCCCATCGGAGGGCACGGCGTCGGAGTCACCCCGTTCGACACCCCCGCCACGTCGCTGCAAACCCACGGCACCTTCTTCGCCTTCGCCGCCATCCCTATCGTCACATTCGACATGCAGATTCCGGTGAACGAATCCCCCGGAATCCCCTCTAATCTCCCCGCCACCGTCACGTTCTCCGCCACCACGTCCCTAAAATTCACCCCTTTAATCTCCGGCAACGCCTTCGGATCGTACTTGCCGTCGGCGTGCGAGTTATAGTTCCCGCCCATCAGGAACACCCACTTCATGGTTTTCATCCTCATTCTCTGCACGTACACGTCCTTCACGTACGCTCCTCTCCCCGCCGCTGTCTTGATCCTGACCCCTGATTCTGTGCTGACGGCCACGATGTCCTCCGCCCTCACGTCCTGGATGCCGCCCGACATCTCGCTGCCGATGGCGATCGCGGCGCTGTACGGGGAAAAGCAGGTGAGGCGGCGGATGGTGACCTGGGCGGTGGGCATGCCGTATGCGATGCCGTACTCGTCCCAACCGCTCTTCAGGGCAACGCAGTCGTCACCGGAGACGACGTAGCAGTCTTCTATTCTGATGTTTGTGCATGAATCTGGACCACCGTAACAACTGGGTAGAGTGACCGTTGATCGATTGGTTTGAGAATTAAAAGTCAGATGATCAAGCGGTGAGGATGCTAACCTGGATTGATGCCGTCGGTGTTTGGGGACTTTACGGGAGCCCAGATGGTGATGCCTTGCACAAGAATATTACTGCAACAAATATTAATTAGTCAAATATAATTCACTTGATTTTTAAAAAATTATACTATTTAATTAATTTTACTTAATATTAAAAAAAAAAAAATTTGAGGAAGGATCACCTGCTGTAGACAGGGTGAATGTTCCAAGATGGAGAGTTGATGAGCGTCAGATTGGAGATCTGAATGTTATCAGAGTACATGAGTTCAATCAGGTAAGGGCGAGTGTAGGGGAGGTGGTGAAACTTGGACCACCAGATTGCACCCTGGCCGTCGATGGTGCCATTGTTGCCTGAGATACATTGATCGCAGCCGTCCAATCGCATTTTAAGTTGCATGTTGATTATAAGTAATACTAGTGCAACTAGGAAAGACGATTAAGAAAAAATTAATTAATGATGATGATTAGGATTACCGGTAATGACGACGTCGGTCAGGTTGGAACCAAATATTAAACTCCGGTACCGTTCTTGCTTCTTCGTGTCCCTTCCTCGGCCGTACGATGGCAATGCTTTGGTCAGCGGCCATCCGTCGATGTCCTAAAACCAGTGAACCAATGCCATCGATCCACGTGGCACGCATGAGAGATGTTTTGCGCTCGTTAAACTAAAAATTAGCTGAAGTAATATTTGCAAAAAACCAGCATGCAATTTATGCCTGCTCCTCAACTCTCTACTTTTTGCAATTTTTAAAGATTTTTAATCTTAAAGTTTGCCAAAAAGAAAAAGAGAAACATGTAAAAAGATAAGATTTTTTTTATAAAATGTCTACGTCTTTTTGGCACGGGACATTTTTTAAGCTTTAAGAGTGCCTACAATATTTTTTAAATCTCACGAGAGAAGTGGGTATGTTTTGCCCTAATTTTTAAAAACTTATCATACATTAAAATGTATATTTCAATGATATATTGTGTTCGACGAAAATACAAGGAATACAAAATAAATCATATTATCATGATGATAACTATTTTTTCGACTCTCTTATATATGTATATATATATATTCCATTTATATTTAGGGTTTGTTTTGATCAAAAATTTTATTCAAGAAAAAAAGAAGAAGGAAATAAGAAAGAAAACTTATTTTTTTCTTATATTTTCTTTCTATATAAAATATTATAAAAAATAAAAATTTATTTTAATATGATTAAAAATTAAGAAAGCCTAAATATCAATAGTGTAAGTTTTATTTTTATTTTTATTTATTTTTCTTGACAACTAAATATAAAAATGTTATATTTCTCATCATTTACTTAATATTTTCTAAATTTCAAATGGAAACTTAAAATTATGTATTTTGTCCTGCATAGAATGCTTATCTAAGTTAACCTAGTTTGATTTACTCTTTTTATCCAATAAAAAAAATTCTAATTATGTTTATACTCTCCTAAACTCTGGTTTATTTCATGATCAGCAAATTTTCTAATAATAATAATAATAAGAGTTGAGAATATAATTATTGAGATGCCCCATTTGTCCAGATGCACGTCACGACTCACGAGAAAGTAACTCTTATCACTTCCCAAATTCAATATTGTCCCTCGTCACACTCACACCTCCCCTTTTTCTCAACTTATAAATTATTAATTATTTAATTAAGATTAGATGCCTACCTAATCACAAAAATCTCTTTTCATCCGAGTCAATAATATAAGAACATCCCTATTTGGACTTTGCTTTATCTAAAATTTGAACTGATTAGCCTATTTAATTTTACTTTATATTTAGGATAAAAGACGCTCACATTTTGACAAAAAAATAAATACTTTTTTTCTTAAAATTTTAAAAATATCACAAACATTCATAAACCTTTGTGGGGTTTGTCAAAAAGAGATAAACGCCTCCCAAAACACTCGTCTCTTTGTAAAAAGAGAAGAATAGTTTATATTTTCTTGGCAAACCTCAAAAGATGGGTTCATCAAAATTTTGAATTCTTATGAAAAGTTATTATTTTTTATCAAATCTTAATGGGCGTAAGAGATCAGAGATGTCTAACCTATGAAAGAAAAAAAAATAATCTTCTAATGAGCATCCCATAACTAGAATTTAGAATTTTTAGTTTACAAATGTGGGTTTGAACTTTTAGAAGCAATAAGTAGAGTATGCGAAGGTCAGCCCACCTTCCCTAAGGAGATAATTTTTTAGGAGAGAAATTTGGACTCACGAGTATATCAGAGAAAGATAAGTTATATTTTGTATTTTAATAATTGAAAGCTTAGTATCCTCTAATTATTAGAAAGTTACTAAACTCATTAAATTATGAATGAGAAATTTTTGTCAAGATATTTTTCACATCTTTTTAAAAGCATATTTTGACCACACAAAGGAAACTAGAAAGCAAGAGAAAATGGCAGCCTCAAACTTTTCTACCAGCAAATAACTAAATAATAAAGATTGAGAAGGGCAAAAGAAAGCAAACTAATTAATTGAAGTGGGGGAGTTGGGCGAGGGAGAAATGAATGCGAAAAGAGACTAACCTGAGAAGCAAGAAGAACGGCGTCCTTGTGGAGAAACAGAGTGAAGTGACTGGTGAGGTTGAAGCTGCCCGTCAGCCACCTCCCGGCGGGAACCAACAGCTGAGCGCCGCCGCTCGCCCCGTACTTGCTCAGCTCCTTCACCGCTTTTTCAAACGCCTCCGTGTTCAGCGTCTTCCCGTCGCCGACCCCCCCGAATTCAGTGATGGCCGCAGAATGGGCTCTGCAGTTCAGTGCTGTGTACTGCAGGGAGTAGGAACCATCGGCGCTCTTCCCTTTTCTGCCTTCGCATCCTCTTATTACACTACCCACTAGTACTGCCGCCAAAAGAACCAGTTGAACTGTCTGAATCGCCTGTGAAAAATCAAATCGAAGCAATAATAATTAGCGTTTCGAAAGAAAAACCCAAAAGTTACATACTGCTACTGTAAAATAAAAACGAAGCATTGATGCGTTTTATGGGTTTATGAGAAAACCCAGTTAGGGATGCTGTGGATCGGACAGCGGGGGGAAAATGAGGTAAAGTAGTTCGGATTTTGAAGAAATTAAGTTGAGGTAACGATCTTGTTAGAAGGGGGTAGGTACTGGTACAGGAGATTGAGTACTAACAGGGGAAAATCCAGAAAACAGAGCACATGTGACAACAACTAATTAACAAGAACACTAGTACGGACAGGAAAAATAATGCGAACTAATAACGATCTGTTTGGTTGGTGAGAAAAGAAAATCTGGAAAGTAGAGAGAGAGAGAGAGGAAAAAGGAGTATGGGGTTTTTACTTGGATTCTTTTGGTATTTCTCAACAACTCCATTGTCAGGAGCTAGGGCTGTCTGATTTGTTTCTTGGCGTGGCAGAGACGACATGCGTATGTATTTATAGAGTGAAGTTGTGGTCACATTACCTTTTACTTTTTCTTTTGGGTCCGTTTGTTTAGAAAAAGAAAATTAAGAGAATAATTATTTTTTATTATATTTTTTCGTATATATTAAATATTATTAAAAATAAAATTTTATTTTTAATATAATAAGAATAAATAAATATTAATGATGTATAAAGTTAAATTTGTATTCATGAATTTAGTATATATTTTGTTTATTTTCATTTTTTTAAAAATAAAAGTGAAAGTAAATTTTTTAATATATATATATATATTATATGAACTCCTCACTTTCTCTCTCTCTTGGATTTAAATTTTAAAAAAAATATGGGAGAAAAAAAACAGAAAAAATATGAACGGATTGGCTTTTGTATTTAATTATTAAAAAATGAGAAAAAATATGTATACAATATAAAAATTTGATGTCACATGTCATTAGCAGTTATTTTTAAAATTTTATTTTTAATAAAATTTTACATAGAAAACAATTACAATAAAAATAAAAAAAATTTCTTGCTTAAACAAAATTTTTAATTACTAAAATTAAGCATAAATGCATTACCACCAGTTCAGATCATTAATAAAGATAGTTTTTGGGCATCACAAATTTTTAAGAAAAATTATAAATAAGTCCTTCATGTTATTTATGTGTTTGTTTTTTAGACATGTAACATCTAACAAAAGTTTCTACATTTAGTATCATTGAATGTATAAGGTGGAAGATCCATTTATCATGTATTTTATATTTAAACATAGGAGGTGGCAAAAAGGGTCGAAACTCGACGGGTGACCTGTGACTCGTCCTTTTAAATCAAATTTGGGTTTAATACAAGCTGATTTATTTATAAACAAATCAACCCGAACCTGACGTGTTTATTAAAAGGTTAGGTAGGTTCTGGTCGAGTCACCCAATGACCCGTTTAAAAATAAAATGAAGGAGTGTTTTAAAAAAAAATGTCATTTTATATGAAATGTTTCAAAAATTTTAAAATAAAAAATTATATTTTTTAAACGGGTGACCCGTTTATTAAATGGGTTGGTTTGGGTTTACATAGGAGTCACTTATTAATAAATGGGTCAACCCGAAGTTGAACTCCTTTAACCCCAACCCATTTATGACCCGCTCGAACTCGGCCTGTTAACCCATTTTGTCACCCCTATCTAAACAATAAGCATACGGACAATATGGTGGAACAAGTCTCCTGAATTTATTTAGTTTTGTTTATTAATAATTTGTACAATTTTTGAAATTTCTTCTATGTGAATAAGAGGTTAGTCTCATGAGAGTATTTTTATTCTCAATAATATATACAAGATTTGCGGGTTAATATTTGATTCAAAATGTAGATCTTGAACAGTTATAAATTTAAAATATTCAATAGCCCAATTAACTAAAACAATTGAGGTTAACTAAATATTAGTCATTACACAATATTATATTATTATAATAAAATCATAATATTGCTTTTGTTTTATTAATAATTTATTATTTTAAAATGAAAGTATAAAAATATTATGTTTTACGATATTAAAGTAATTCTAATGAAAATGGAATTCTCTTAAAACTTACTCACGGATAATTATGAAAATGTGAAATGTATGCTTCATGGAAATCTTTCACCCACAGGAATGACAAAGATTTTTCGGCATCCAAACAAATACGAAGGGCCCGTTTGGAAGATAGAAAAAATATAAAAAAAAAATATTTTTTTTTTCTATTATCATTTTGTTATCAAAAAGAATTTTTTGATCCAAACACACCCAAAATAAAAATGTGATGAGCATTTTGTGTAAGAACTTTTAAAATGGCGTCAACCAAACACACAATTGAAAGTCAATGGGTTAGTAGGGAAATGCAATCCCTCTTGCCCACACATTATCCACAATTCAATAGGAAGAACACATCCAATGATTAAAGTTTGCCTAAACCCAACTACTTAGTGCTTACCATACATCTCATTTATTGATCATCCTCCCACCCCCTCCCCTTTTTTTTTTGTTCATACCAAAACCACAATAACTAATGATTTGGTGGGCATTCCACCCCTTCATCAATGCCTTCATTCCGGATTTCCACCCTCATCTTCACATAACAATTCTCCTTTTTTTTTTTTAGACATTTTCTTAGGAAAAGACACTTTTCTCTCATGAGATTTAAAAATTTTCAAAAATTTTTATTGAGATTTTAAGAATTTTAAGAACTTTTCTTAAGATTTGTAAAAAAAGTATAAATATTTCCTTATATTATATAAAAAGACAATTTTTTGAGAAAGTTTTTATCTTTTTAACAAATTTTAAGTCTGGTTTGGGCATTTTTGAAACTTAGGGTCATGGGAGGCTAATGAGATTCCAAAATTTTTAGTGAGATTTTAAGAATTCTAAAAACTTTCTTTTAGATTTGTCAAAAAGATACAAATCTTTCCTCATATTATATAAAACGACAATTTTTTGAGAAAGTTCTTTATCTTTTTAGCAAATTTTAAGTCTGATTTTGGTATTTTTGGAACCTAGGGTTAATGAGATTTCAAAATTTTCAAAAATTTTCATTGAGATTTTAAGAATTTTAATAACTTTTTTTAAGATTTGTCAAAAATATACAAATACTTCCTTACATTATGTCAGCTTCTTTTGCCCAATTTTTTAAATAATAATAATAATAATAAGAGAGAGAAAGATGTAATTAATTAAGCTTCTAATTGCTAAGTACTAGCAAATTAGTAATGCACGCGGAATAAACTATTTCCGACGCTGTATAACTTTGGTTAAAAAAAAAAATGTCCCTATTATTGTTTTCAAGCCATTCACATAAACAAAAAAACCAATTTGATACCTATTATAATATAACTAAATTGTATATAACATAAGCAAAATAATCATCAAAGACACCTATTTCTTTATTATACTATAACAAAAATAGAAGATAAAAAGTAGGAATAATACCAATTAAACAATCTCTTACACATGACAATTTGATGCTTAAAGTTTTATATCCAAATTAATTCAAGTCTTAGGCAAGTATTTAGAAATTTAAGGTAAAATAAAAATTATAATACAATGTTTGGGTGCATGATCTCATATTCAAAACTTAGATTTGAATTTAAAAATATTTGGACAAATTTTAATACAATTTTATGTTACACTTTATTCAGATTCAAATATAAATTCAAATTAAACACCTCTTCAAACATAGGATAAGACGATTTGAATCGTGAAAAATAAGATTGAAATTCAAACACTCTAACCCTATATCTAAGATAACTCTTAAATTTGAGTTTGTGTGAATTTTAAAAAATATATATATATATATATATAAAATATAAAGTTATGTTAATTGTTTTTTTTTTTCCCCTTATTCTAATAAGTTTTGTCAAACCAAAATAGGTAATCAAATATGCAACCTTTTCTAAGAATCATAGTTCTTCATTCATTATTTTTTTTTAGATTACATAGGAATTTTAGCTACCAACGAGCCCTTTGAATTTTCTAATACGGTACTAAACCTATGGATCAGCGTCCTTTGCCATAAGGTCTCTCTAATTAGGGTAAAGTTCAGATGCGAACACGACTTTCGTGCATCAATTAGACGTTAGACAAACCCAACTCTCGGGACACATCACCATTATCATTCACGGTCCCACTGACTCACATAAAACTCCCGCAATTCATGGTCTTGCGGGGTCATAGCTCTTCATTCTTTGAGGCTTTTGCGTACCACCAGATTGGATTAAAACGAGAGATGAACTTTTGAAAAGAAAAAAGAAATTGGTGGGAAATTTGAGTAGGACGTTGATTTGATTGGTGCTGGTGGGTCCCACAACGGGTGGGCCCTTAAATCTCGTGACTATTTTCCCACTGCCGCACTCAGTTCACGGGTGATCCTTTTGTTCGGCAGTTACAGGGACCGGCGGCACCGGCCCATCGTATCCTCCAACTGGAACTCCACCGACCAATCAACAGTCCAAGGTCATATTTTATTTACAACATTTATGTATCATATTTAACATCATAATTTTAGGAGTCGTAAAAAAATAGAGAAATAAAAATTAAAAATTAAAAATTAAAAATCAGAAACTTGTTTGATAACATTTTAAAACTAATATAAATTAAAGACTTAATTAAACATCTTCATTTTCATATTTAAATCAAATAATATTATGAACATATGATTAAAATAATAAAATTACAAATAATATGCATTAAAAAATTACTATAGTAAAAATAAAATTTATTATAATTATTTTACTTAATTATTCTACTTTTAAATTTACTTTATAATAAAAATTTTATTGGTACGGCAATTGAAAAAATGATAAAAGTATTTTGTAATTGACTTTATTATTATTTTTTGACATTTATGTATATTTTTAACTATTTTTAAATTCATATGATCATTTAATTTTGATTTTAATTTAAAAGTATATAAAATGAATAATTTCATAAAAAAAAACTATTTCTAAATATTAAAAATTTTGGTAACATGTTGACAAAACAACTGAATACCAAAAATTTGGTTTTCAATTTTTTGCCAAACAACTAAAAACGAGCAATAGAAATAGACAATTGACAGTATAAACAAACTTGTTTTTATAATTTGTTTCTTCATTGTGGAGAAACAAAAATAACAAATAAAAAATTAAAAACAGAAACGATATCAAACGGATCCCAAACTTTACGTGTCTCCAAGGATTGGGCATCGAAAAATCAAACAAAATCGTAAAATCAAACCAAACTAAATCAAAAAAATTGATTAATTAATTATTTTTTAATTTAATTTTTCTTCTAAATTTTGATTTTTAAAATTATCGATTCAATTTCAATTTAATTCATTCAACAACCACACTTAATGGAACCAAAACGAATAGATATATTATAAATATATATAATATTATATTGATCATAAAACATTTTAATAATTTAAATTAGAAAAGCTACATTGCACTAAATTGATGCCTAAATTTTAATGATAAACATTTTAAATTTACATGTTCACATTATAAAAGAACAAAACATTATTTTGTTAAGTTTGGTTAATTATCAAAATTAGTTTAAAAATTGATTAACTAAAATTTTGTTAACCGTTTTAAATGGTTCGATTTTAATTTGTATTTTATAACAAATTAAAACTTCGATTTGCGAGATATGATTTGATTAATCAAACTATGCCCATCCTTAATCTCCCCCATTATCTCTTGAATAATTGAAAATTGAAAATTGTGGACACATCAATTTGAGGCTATGGAGTACATACATAGGCTTTGTTTTGAATATGCCTCTTTGTAAGACTAGAAAAGTTTTAATTATAAAAGTGCTCACTCACAATTAATTTATAAGGATAAGTTGAGGGCAAATAAGTTTTCTAATGAATAAAAATGGATAATTAATTTATCTCCCATTCACAATGCATGAATTTCTGACAAAGTTAGTGAATGAAATACCCCTCTTTGATTTGAGTGAAATTGAAATAGTAACTCTCCTTTGATTTGTAAAATCAAATCTGAAATGAAATAAAAATTTTTGGATAAAATTATGTTTTTACATATAATTTGTACAATTAAGGATGGAATTGTATTCTAACTCGAATATAATTCATGTGAATAGAAAAATCACAATTTCAGTCTAAATAAGCTGTAATCGATTTTCATTCCATAGAATTATCGTTTTATAATAAACAAAATTTTAAAACAACAACAAAGGTTAATAATACTAATTATTATTATAATAAAAATTGATGATATTTGCAATAATAATAAATAGCATCTATTATTGTAAAATAAAAAAAAAGAGCATTATTAATGATAAAAAAAGCTAAAATAATAATAATTATTTTAAGGATAATAAATATTTTAAAAATAATAAAAAATAAAAACAATTAATAATAACTAAAATAAAAATAATATTTATTGTTGTAAAATAATAATAACAACTAGAGCAATAATAATAAAAAATCATAATATTAATAATTATTTTAAGGATAATAATTATTATAAAATAATAAAAAATAATGATTACACTAATAATATATGATATTATGAAAATAATAATAAAAATAGTAAAAGAAAAATAAATAATAATAATAATAATTGTTCTTATTATTGTAAAAAAAATAACAACTAATAATAGTATTTATTACTAATAAAATAAAAAAATAAAAAAATAAAAAAATAATATTAATAACAAGAACAATATTAATAATAAAAAGGAAAAAATTAATAATTATTTTAAAGATAATAATTATTATAAAACTAATAAGAAATACTAACAAGCAATAATAACAACCATAAAAATAATTCTTATTATTGTAAAATAATAATAACAACAAGAACAACAATAGTAAATAAAAAAAAATAACAATTGTTTTTAAGGATAAAAAATATTAATAGCAGCAATAAAAAATAATAATTATTGTTGCTACCAAGAATCGTATGATTTTTGTAAAACCGTCCTTTAACCACGACCACTTGAAAGGAATCAAATAAGAATGACTTGGAAGATCGCAGGTGTACTCCGGGTGATCACTACGATGCCTAAGTTAGGGAATTGAAGGTTTAGATTGTAACAGTAAATGGAGAGTAAGTGAGAATGAGATGCTTACCTCCTCCTAAGATCCCCTTTTTATAGTGGTGAAGGCTGACTCCCCTTTAGTTTGACATTTATGAGCGTGTCATTATGTTAAGAGAGGTTATGTATGACTCACCATTATGCTTAGGGGGGTTATGGGTTACTCACCATTATGCTTAAGGGGGTTATAGGTGACTCGCCATTATGCTTAAAGGAGTTATAGGTGACTCGCTATTATGCTTAAGGGGGTTACAGGTGATTCAAGGTGGTTATGTAGGACATCAATAGTAACTCTTGTAACCGCATCGGGGGTTATGGATAACCTAAAGGCAATTATACAATACTAGAGTTTTACTATAACAAAAAATACACATATACATCCCAAAAATAACCATAAATATCCTAGGGTCATACCCCAAAAATCCATCCTGATCTCAACCCAACTACTTATCCTTTAGCTAGGGTAACACTATCAGTCTCCTCTATCTCGGAGCTCGCTCCGCTCATTTATCTGGGTTTCTTGAAATGTTTGTATTGTTGGGGTGAGACACCTCTCAGTAAGGGAGATAGACTAATATCAGTGTGTGACAACATGAGTATTATTGTGTTATAAACATATACTGTTCGTGATAAATTGTATCTGATAAGCAAGGAAAATATGTACTTAGTTTAACTACATTTGACAAGTCAGGTAAAACTATTCTGTATAAATCTGAATAAATCGTAAATCAACTTAACATACTGTATCATACTGAATTTATGTATACATATAAATCATATGCTATATATGTATATTACTGAAATTATACCTTGGATGGAAGGCTAAATCATTAATTAACCCTGCATGATCGGGTTGTGCGGTCCAAGGGTTGAACTTAACCATGGTTGACCTACCAGGTTAAACCAGGTTAAGTCAAACATGACATAATTACGCATGATTGCCCACCCAACCTGGTCCGCCCATCCTACTCTCTACAACACTTCTCGGGTCGGCACACAGTGGGTATCTTGCTTTCTGCAACACTTCGGGGCTAATCGGCCTCCGACCCAGCACTTTCTGAATAGTGTGGTTGCACTGTCAGCTAACACCAACCTAGTCCACCCATCCTACTCTTTGTAACACTTCTCAAGTCGGCACACAGGGGTTACACTATCTGATCTGACTAGCTAGCAATGGTACCGTGCTCATAACATACTTAGTCCATCAGGGTTCTGTTACAGTATAATATAATTCATTAATAACTGTAATAATGTTGTTTCATGATTTTGTGTAAAATATGTCATAATAATACAATTTCTGAATATTTTTTATAAACATATCTAGTCACGGCATCTGCGCCGGCTGAATATCATGGCATCCGCGCGGGTTGATCATCATGACATTTGCTTTGGCTTAATATCATAATATACTGAAAATATAATTTCTGTACTGTTTATAGTTTTTCTAAAAACTGTTGTCAAATCATGCTTGTGCTGTGAATTCATAAAATATTCTGACATACAATTATTTACAGTAAAATTTATACTTATGCCACACACAAGTGAGTACTACTCTGTAATATATTATCTAGCCTGAGAAAACATATTTTGTTGACAAAATAATATTAAATTTGTTTTTAAAGTTTCCTTAAATTAACATCAGTATTCCCAAAAACTATACTAATTCATATATATATATATATATACCTTTATGAAACAAATACTGTATATTCAATGATTAATTTTCTGAAAATAGTTGACTTAATCTATCTCCTTACCTTCCTAAGAAGTCTACTGAAAATCCTAAACCATGCTCGTGACGTTTAGAACTCCAAACCCTAAAATCGCATTACCCCCAGTTCAATCAACTCAACCCCAGTATATTTATCATCTAACACATTTCCTGGGTCTATATATTCCAAATAATCATTTAAACCCTAAAATAACTCACTTGCCCTGATTTTAGGGTGGTACCCAAGGACTACAAATCAACAATCCGTTCTAATCAACTTGTAGAGAATTACCCCTAGATCATTATAATAACTTCTGATCGTCAAAACGGGCTAAAACGGAGCCGAAATCAAAGAGAGAAGGAGGAAGGGCCGAATTTAGAGAGAGAAAGTGAGGGAGAGAAGTGAAATTCTTGCTAAAATTTGATTTAAGCATATATAGACTGCTGGCCACGTGTCGTCGTCGACGAGACACGTGTCGTCGTCGACGAGACACGTGTACTCGTCGACAAGTCATAGAAGGGAGTTCGTCGACGAAGATAATGGGTTCATTGATGAATCCTTAATGGTCTGAAATTCTTGCTCTTAGTATCTTCTCGTCGACGAGCGTAGGGCCCTCATCGACGAGTGCTTGTTGATACCTCTTTTAAAATTCATTTTCCTTCTCTTTTTCCCCTTTCCTTTATTATTTTCATAAATTAAATTTTTCGGGTCTCTACACTTTCATTATAGTTAGATTACCTTTTCATATCGTCAAAACACCACATTTGGACTTGTAATTAAAGTCATTACAATCTAAAGTACTGAGTGATATCAAGCTCTTCTTCAACTCTGGTATATGTTTTACATTACACAACGTTCTTACAACACCATCAAATATTTTTATCTTTACAATTCCTATGCCAATGATCTTGCAAGAAACATCATTACCCATAAGAACTGATCCATAACTCACTAACCTGTAAGTGTTATACCACTCCTTGTTTAGAGTCATGTGATAAGAACATGCCGAGTCAAGTATCCAAGAGTCTGTTAGATTATCCGACCCAGCTGAAACTGATAGAACATCACCATCACTACATCCTGAACCTCCTTCTTGAACTATATTCCCATATTTTGAAGTACCTTCATATTTTTCAGAATTTCCCTTCTTCCAATTCGGACACTCTGGTTTCACATGCCCTTTTTTACCACATTTATAACGTCGGATTTCTTTCTTTTTCTTGGATTGATTTCGAGATTTTTGACTTGATCCATGTTTGGATTTTCCCTTGCTTCGCTTGTTATTACCCTTGACCACAAGTCCTTCTCCTTCATCACCTATTTTTAATCTTTAATGAAAATTTAGTAAAACACTTATTACCTCTTCAAGATCAAGAGTTTCTTTTCCCCATGTAAGAGTGGTCACAAGATTTCCATAGGTATGAGTCGAGGGCAAAGAGTTTAACAACATCAAACCTTTGTCATCCTCATCAAGTACTTAACATCAACTCTCATTAAATCACTAATAATTTGATTGAAGACATTAATATGTTGATCTAAGTTTGATCCTTCAACCATCTTAGGCCAATATAAACGTTGCTTAAGAAAAAGTTTATTATTAAGAGATTTGGACATGTACCGACTCTCTAACTTTCGCCATATAACCACTGGAGAATCCTCCTCCATCACCTGATAGAGTACTTTGTTGACCAAACATAAGCATATTGTAGAAGCAGTATTTGCTTGCAAATCTCGTCATGTTGCCTCATCCATTTCATCATGTTGAACACCAAATAATGACTTTCCCATTCCTTGTTACACAAGAACGTCTTTCACTCTCCTTTATCATAAACCAAAGTTCTCGGTTCCATCAAATTTGACGATGTCAAATCTTGCAAAAGACGATCCTGATGTTATAACAACAATCACTCTGATACTAATTTGTTGTGATATGAATTGAATAATTAAGATGCACAGCGGACTAAATACAACGAGTAAATGAAACACAACAAGAAAATGTTAAACAATAAGAACAATAACAAGATTTACGTGGTTCGGCAAAGCCTACATCCACGGAAGCAATGACATAAAAATTTCACTAAGGAAATCACGAAGTACACAATACACTTCTCAAATAATCACTCTTTTTGTTAATAGAAGCCCAAAATGACATATATAACAGTCCCTCAGAGGTTTCCCTCCGATTACCAAACCACCACAATGTTCAAATTCAAAATTAAAAATAAAAAATAAAAAAACTGCTCGTAGTCTAGGCGTTGACGAGTACAGGAGATTCGTCGACGATCCATAGAAGGCCACTCGTCAACGAGAACAAGGTATTCGTCGATGAGCCTACTTTCTGCTCTCGGTATCTCAGAATCTAAGAAATTTTTCCACTCTCGGGATCTACTCGTTGACGAGCACAGGGCACTTGACGACGAGTCCCTGCTGTGCTGCCCCTTTATGTTTTTATTTTTATTTTTATTTTTTATTTATGAAATCCAAAGTATAAGAACCACACACCATAAACAACGTCTTCTATCACAAACTTTAGATTGTAATATTGAGATAAGTGAAAATGAATAGTCCAAGCGCATAGGCCTCCTACACATAAGAAAAAGATAAAAGAAATATTTTATGTTTAAATATTTATATAGAAAAGTAACTCTAGAGAGATTTTAGATTTAAATTTATATTAAATTTAAACAAGATTTAATTTAAATTATATTGAAATTTATCAAATCTAAATTTAAGATTTAAAATTCATATTTTCGAATGTAATTTAAACTTTTAAATTTATATAAATTTAAAATATAAACATTAAGACTTAAATTTAAATGTATATAAATTTTAAAAATATAATATAACTTTATGTTATATTTTATCGAAATTTACAAATATTCCTATGTAAATTCCAAAATTTATACTTTGGAATAGAATTTTTTGTTTTGTTTCTTTTGGTTATGTCTCATGCGAGCCATTGTCTACCTTTAATTTTATCTTATGGAAGGTGTGGGGCCCACGCAGAAAACAAAGGAATTTGTTATGGTTATTAATTGTATTATTTAAGTGGGACAACGGTCCCCTGTCTCTCTCTCACATGTGGAATCACAGTGCACCTCACGTGACCTCCCGCTCGTGCTTTGAGTCTTCTCATGAGAAGGCGGTATTGTCTTTTTCGGAACTAGTTTCTCTCTCTCTCTCTCTCTCTCTCTCTCTCCTAAAGCATTTTTCATTTGCCAAGGAATATATAAAATTTGCACAATTGAATTAAATTTGCACAAGTGAGTCAACCAAGCATGCATAGTAGAGAAAAGTGAGTAAAGAAAAGACAACACCTGATATGTTATCGAGGTTCGGCAAATATGCCTACATCCTCGCCTCGGCTTGCAAGCCCGAGGATTCTACTACGACTCACTTAACGGGTGGAGTGACATCGATTACAATCGGGTCAAATTACTAGAGCTGACTTCAACCTTTACGTACAATCTTTCCGTGCTAGATTATCACACCTTCAGGCCACGCTTGGAATATAACAAATAATCAATACAAATTTCGTGTATGAAAATACGTGCCTCTAAGCAGATTTGTACTAATATAACTAATGCACTTCAGAATGATACATAAGATCTATAAGCTCACTGAAGACAATACTATAACTCTCAATATAATCTCAGCGTGGCAATCAGAGTGTAAGAGTGTGCTATGATAATATCTTTAAAACAATATATATAAATATATCAACCACAAATAGGATTTCAAAGATTTCAAAAGTATAATCAAATATCTCAAACAGATTTCCAAAAACTCAAGCACCAGAGATATTTGGAACACAAGCTTGTCAAAAAATATTTTCTTCAAAGAAAATACAAGACAAGCTTAAGAGTCTTGTAATAAAAATGCAAAGACTCACAAACTTATAAAAGTTTCCTTACAAAATAAATTTATGGATTAAATCAATGGGGAAAAACTTTTGGGCTTAACTATCTTTAAAAATCAACAAACAATTACAAACAAGAGAGTATAAGCTTGCAATGGAAGTGTAGGTAATCTCAAAATATTTTCACTCAATATGATTTTGCAATGGAATGAGTAAAAGGTGAGGTATATAGGTTTGTGTAAGAATGTGTAGTTCAAAGAATTTTAGAGAGAAAATTTCTTAATCAAGGTGCTAATCAATCCTTAATCTTTGCAAATGAGGGTATATATATAGCCTCTATCAAAAAATTGACCGTTGGGATATAGAGGAAATTATTAAATTTGTTTAATAAGCTTTTAATCCAATTTACCCTTAATTAACCTCAATTACTATAGTTAAAAAATATAGTAAGCTGAGAGTTTCAGTTGATTGTATTTTAAGTTCGGTTGGCTATATTGATAAGTTCGGTCAACTGAGGCACTTTTGAACTACAGATATAGTCGGCTGAATTAAGGCGATTTTGAAAATGTTCGAGGTTCGGTCGACTCAATCATAAATGAACTGAACATTCAGTCGTCTAAACCTTTGGGGGTTAGCCACGTGCCAGTTTGGTCGACTGTGGAAGATATATTAAAAAACGTTTGGTCGACTAAACCTTGGGTCAAACTGTTGACCCTCGAATAGTTCGGTCGATTGAGCTGAATATACACAGTTGGGTTCGGTCGACCGAGACCCTTTCAAATTTTATTTTGGGTCCAGATTCTTACTAGAGTTTACCCCTGATACACATGGTATGCTTTGTAAGATAGAAGGGATTTGTGCAAGTGATGTGTAGGGACCTAGGATCGATCTAAGGTCATTGAGCTTATAGTCCTACCATGCTTGCAGTGCATTAATTATTACAACCCTTTGATTATTATAGACCTAAATTAATTTAAACATAAAATAGAAATGTAAACAGTTTAGTCTGCATTTCCTCAGAGTCACCATACGCCACCAAGTGATATGATTCTTTTCCATTTCATGTGTAGAATGATCCTGCACACAAACTCAGGACATAGGTTAAATACAAAGATATTTATCATTATCAAAACGGGATATGACTAATAAGGTCAACAAGGTTCGGTCGATCAGGGAAGGTGAAAAAAGGTACTTTTAAAGTTCGGTCAACTGAGGAAGCTCAGTTCAAAAATGGGTCGGTCGACCGAGCCAAGTCAAATATTTGATTTCTACCTGTTCGGTCAACCGAAGCATTTATAACGCAGATTGGTTGGTCGACCGAGACTTAATCAAACATTGACTTTTTGGCCTATGGTATGTTCGGTCGACTGGACTTTTAATTAAGTCTAAAAATCTGGCATTGGTTGACTTGTTAAATCCATTTTGGCCTTTGAGCTTTTTCAACCCTGTGTGAGTAAGCTGTGACATTTTATCTTAAAGGTATTGGTTCCTATGAGTCAATTTATGGTCCATCGAGTATTAAAACCCTATCATGCATGCAGATGCATTATTACAGTCCATATTGATATTACAGACCCAAATAAATTGAATGCAATTACAATTTGAAAGATTTGTCTTCATTCCTTTTACACTTCATATAGCCATGTCATGTTCCAAGTGATGGTGAATTTTAAGTCCTCGTGGCTTCTATGTTATCCTTATGATCCGTGCATACAAAGTGATAAATCTTGCTTACATACTTAATGCATAGGTGAGATACTTTGTGTAACGACCTAAAAAAATAAAAATAAAAATAAATAAATAATAAAAAATTATTAATTCAAAAAATTATTATTATTAATTAATTAATTATTATTAAGAAAATTAATTAAATTAAGAATATGAGGATTGTGGATATATATATATATATATATATATATGTATGTATGTATGTATATTTAATTATATATATATATAAGTATATATGTAAGTAATATGTATAAGTATATATAAGTATATATATATATATAAGTATATGATAAGGTTAAAGAAAGGATAAAGGAAAGAAAAAAAAAAAAAAAAAGGAAACTTAAAGGTTAAGTCTTCGGAGAAATAGGAAGAGAAGAAGGAAAGAAAAAAAAAAAACAGATTCACGCGCTCTGAACAGAAGGAAAAAGAAAGAAAGAGGAAAAAAATATATATATATTCTCTCACGCTCTCTATTCCTTTTTTTCTACGATTTCACGGCCGATTCTCGCCAAATTGGAAATCCGAAGATACCACCAAACTCCATTCTTCGCCACCGACATATCTACCAAAGTAGATTTGTCGTAGGAGTAACGTGGGCATATCTCATGGGGTAAGCCAAATTCTCATTCTTATCTCAATTCTTCTTAAATTTTAAGCCAAATGGACGATCGGACACCACCACGAGAATCTAAGGATTATTCTCTACAAGTCTAGCGGAGTGAAATTCTCGTGGGGTTATTATAGAAATAGTCCAAAATTAGGATAAATGTGTTATTTAGAAATTAATTATTATTTAATTATTATAAATTAGGAAATGTTAAAATAATATTTTATTGGGGTTGATTTGATTGAATCAGGGTTCGGGTGAGCATCGCGGGTATAAGTTTGGGAGCCCTGCAAGCGTAATTCAGGGAATCAGGTAAGGGGGAATAAAATTATATCAGTATTTTATTAAAGTGAACCAATTATTTACGAGCATACGAAATTTATTATTTATCTATATGATTTTCAGAATAGTCTGATTCCTGGAAAAAAAATGATTATTTGGTTGAAGGTTATATTTGGGATAATTGTTTATGATATGAAATTCGTGTGACGTGGGAGTAATTTTTCCTAATAAATTGAATATGAATTACTGTGGTATTTGGGTTTGCATGTGGGGGTGTTTGAAATGATTATGACATGATGAATGAGTTGTTATGTTTGACTCCTGTGTGGATATGTATTGATTTGTGGGGATACTGTGTGGGAAATGAACTAATCTGCTGGATTCCTATGTGGAAATGATTTGATGCTTCTGTGTGAACTAACTGATATGGTTATTCGTATGCATCTCAATATAATGTTGGCATGAGGAGGTTGTTATATTGCCTAAATGTAAATCATGATATGACGTTGGCAGGTTGAGGAGCTTGTCATATTGTCATTTATATGGGGTAGGACATTGGCAGGTCGAGGAGCTTGTTCTATTGATGTATGACGGGTAGGTCATGGGGATTGGATACTGGTGAATAATGGGGCCTGTGTGGGCCATGTTATATACCTTGTGTGGGTAGTGGTGCATGTGTGGGCCACGTTATATCCTGTGTGGATAATGGCGTCTGTGTGAGCCATGTTATATACCCTGTGTGGGTAGTGGTGCCTGTGTGGGCCACGTTATATCCTGTGTGGATAATGGCGCTTGTGTGGGCCATGTTATGTACCCTGTATGGTTAGTGGTACCTGTGTGGGCCACGTGTAGATAAGAAGTACGTAGGTGCCTGTGTGGGCCACGTACTGACATGTACGCAGTTGCTCTGTGTGGGCCACGTACTAAGGACATTGGAAGATGAAGTATGAGATGCATGATTCCTGTGTGGATGTGTTGTGCGCATGTGAATTTAATTATAGCATAAAAATAATGGCATAGCATATTGTGAATGCATGGGTGTGCATGCGGCGAGGTAAACATACCACCGGAGGCTTGCTGAGAAAGGCAAGTGCTCTGCTAGGTAGTTTCTTGGTATCAGTGCAAAGGGATGCTACTTGTATGGGCGGGTAGACATCCTGATCCTCGGAAACCTTCGCCTTTAAAATAATAAAGATGTGTGTACTGGCGGCGAGGTAATACTTCACCTAAGGGCTTACTGAGTAAGGTGAGTGCTCTGGTAGGTAGTTTTTAGTACCAGAGCAGAGGGAAGCTACTTGTATGGGCGGGTAATCTTCCCTATCCTTGGGGACTTTCGCTTGCATAAAAATTATGTACTTGTGCATATTGAATGTGTGTGTGATATTGGATGTCGGGAATGTTATTAATGGTACATTTTCTCAGTTGTTATTGATGTTATATGAGAAGCAGTTTATTTTGAGATATAAATATTAAAACTCATTTGTCACACACTGTTATAATTTATTCCACCCTTACTGAGAAGTGTCTTACCCTAGTGGATTAATAATTTTTCAAGTTCTTCTGGAGACCGGGTTTGAAGGCCTAGGCTGGGACTGTTTGTGGTAGTTTCTTTTTGGGGTATTGTGAGATATTGATATATGTATAGATATATTTGTACGGAATTACGTTTTAAATGCTGGTTGTGGATATAGATATTTGGATGTTGTAGTGTTGGTTTTTGGTTGTTATATAGAACTCTGGTATTTATTTGAGGTTATTTATTCATGTGCCGCTGCGTGTATGTTAATTATGGTATCAAATACAGGTGATTGGAACACGTGGCACTCGGGCCCCACTTGGCGGGTCCGGGCGTCACATTGTGGTATCAAAGCATTAGGTTATAGATTCTGCAGACTTTATGATTGATTAATACCAGAGTATAGGTACGAATAAGGATAAGAATAGGAATGGGTAGATTATGATGTTGATAGGAGATTTTGAGTTTTGTTTCATAGCTTAGAGGCAGAAATCCCTTGATGGACTTCTGTGAGTTTCTGAATCAGGCCAGTTTCAGAAAACCACGGTAAATCCATTGACGGTGATGTTTTTTAGCAGAGAGACTAGAACTCAGAATTAGAACTTTTGAATTTAGGTTGATTTGGGGATAAGCTGGTTGTTTGATGTTTTAATTAAGGATTTAAATGTCAAACTAATTCGTTGTTCTATAACTGTATCTAATGTGATATGAAGGTTCTAAATTCGCTTCTGTCCTGTCTACAGGATGGATTCTAGGGGAAAGGACGTTGATGCTAGAGAGGAGAATGATGTAGGAGCCACTAGTGTGCAAGAGATCAATACCTCCACTCTACTGTGGGGTTTAGCTTGGTAGGTTCGGGAAGAAATTAGGCGAGACTCTGAAGGACAGAACTGCCCACCTGTGAACTAGGGTTGTTCGATTGACCAATTTACTCGCTTGAAACCTTCTGCATTTGCGGGCAGTGTTGACCCACTCGTAGCAGAGAGCTGGGTGCAAGAGATGGATAAAATGTTGGCAGTGTTATCTTGCACTGAGGCACAGAAGGTTCTCTTCGCTACCTTTAAGCTAACAGGGGAGGCCGAGCGCTGGTGGCAAGCAGTAAAGCTGTTAGAGGAACAGCGGGCAGTACCCACAAATATGACTTGGAGTCGATTTAAGGAACTTTTCTATGATCGATATTTCCATGCTACCACCAGGGCTGCGAAGGCAGAGGAATTCTTTCACCTGAATCAGGGGCAACTTACTGTGCAGCAATACGCTGCGAAGTTCATGGAGCTCTCTCTTTTTGCACCTTTTATGGTTCCATATGAGTTCCAGAAGGCGAGATGGTTTGAGAGGGGATTGAAACCAAGAATTCACAAGCAAGTGGAAGTTTTGAAGGTACAAAACTTTTCAGAACTGGTGGATAGAGCCACCGTGGCAGAATTGAGTCTGTAGAGGAGTGCAGAGATGATAGAGCAGAGGAAGAGGCCTATGCCTCCCAGTTTTTCTGATGATGCCAGACAGGGCGTGGAAGAGGTACAAATATGTTGGGGAACAAAGATCTGATAGAGGTAATCAGGGACGTCACAGTGATTCGTCACCTCCCTATTGTGCTCGTTGTAAGTTGAGGCATTGGGGAGAATGCCTAGCCAGGAACATTAAGTGCTATCGGTGCGGCAAATATGGCCACATGGCCCGAGATTATCGGGGATTTTAGAATTTTGTAAAAAGGATTGATTAGCGAATTTCGAGGACGAAATTCTTTTAAGGAGGGGAGAATGTAACGACCAAAAAAAATAAAAATAAATAAATAATAAAAAATTATTAATTCAAAAAATTATTATTATTAATTAATTATTTATTTTTAAGAAAATTAATTAAATTAAGAATATGAGGATTGTGGATATATATATATATGTATATATTTAATTATATATATATATATAAAAGTATATATGTAAGTAATATGAATAAGTATATACATATATATATAAGTATATGATAAGGTTAAAGAAAGGATAAAGGAAAGAAAAAAAAAAAAGAAAAAAAAGAAAAGGAAACTTAAAGGTTAAGTCTTCCGAGAAATAGGAAGAGAAGAAGGAAAGAAAAAAAAAAAACAGATTCACGCGCTTTGAATAGAAGGAAAGAGAAAGAAAGAGGAAAAAAAAATATATATTCTTTCACGCTCTCTACTCCTCTTCTTTTATGATTTTACGGCTGATTCTCGCCCAATTGGAAATCCGAAGATACCACCGAACTCCATTCTTCGCCACCGACATATCTACCGAAGTAGATTTGTCGTAGGAGTAACGTGAGCATATCTCGTGGGGTAAGCCAAATTCTCATTATTATCTCAATTCTTCATAAATTTTAAGCCAAATAGACGATCGGACACCACCACGAGAATCTAGGGATGATTCTCTACAAGTCAAACGGAGTGAAATTCTCGTGGGGTTATTGTAGAAATAGTCCAAAATTGGGATAAATGTGTTATTTAGAAATTAATTATTATTTAATTATTATAAATTAAGAAATGTTAAAATAATATTTTATTGGGGTTGATTTGATTGAATCAGGGTTCGGGTGAGCATCGCGGGTATAAGTTTGGGAGCCCCGCAAGCGTAATTCAGGGAATCTGGTAAAGGGGAATAAAATTATATCAGTATTTTATTAAAGCGAACCAATTATTTACGAGCATACGAAATTTATTATTTATCTATATGATTTTCAGAATAGTCTGATTATTGGAAAAAAAATGATTATTTGGTTTAAGGTTATATTTGGGATAATTGTTTATGATATGAAATTCGTGTGACATGGGAGTAATTTTTCCTAATAAATTGAATATGAATTACTGTGGTATTTGGGTTTTCATGTGGGGGTGTTTGAAATGATTATGGCAAGATGAATGAGTTGTTATGTTTGACTCCTATGTGGAAATGTATTGATTTGTGGGGATACTGTGTGGAAAATAAATTAATCTGTTGGATTCCTGTGTGGAAATGATTTTATGCTTCTGTGTGAACTAACTGGTGTGGTTATTCGTATGCATCTCAATATAACGTTGGCATGAGGAGGTTGTTATATTGCCTAAATGTAAATCATGATATGACGTTGGCAGGTTGAGGAGCTTGTCATATTGTCATTTATATGGGGTAGGACATTGGCAGGTCGAGGAGCTTGTTCTATTGATGTATGACGGGTAAGTCATGGGGATTGGATACTGGTGAATAATGGGGCCTGTGTGGGCCATGTTATATACCCTGTGTGGGTAGTGGTGCATGTGTGGGCTACGTTATATCCTGTGTGGATAATGACGTCTGTGTGAGCCATGTTATATACCCTATGTGGGTAGTGGTGCCTGTGTGGGCCACGTTATATCCTGTGTGGATAATGGCGCTTGTGTGGGCCATGTTATGTACCCTGTATGGTTAGTGGTACCTGTGTGGGCCACGTGTAGATAAGAAGTACGTAGGTGCCTGTGTGGGCCACGTACTGACATGTACGCAGTTGCTCTGTGTGGGCCACGTACTAAGGACATTGAAAGATGAAGTATGAGATGCATGATTCCTGTGTGAATGTGTTGTGCGCATGTGAATTTAATTATAGCATAAAAATAATGGCATAGCATATTGTGAATGCATGGGTGTGCATGCGGCGAGGTAAACATACCACCGGAGGCTTGCTGAGAAAGGCAAGTGCTCTACTAGGTAGTTTCTTGGTATCAGTGCAAAGGGATGCTACTTGTATGGGCGGGTAGACATCCTGATCCTAGGAAACCTTCGCCTTTAAAGATGTGTGTACTGGCGGCGAGGTAATACTTCACCTAAGGGCTTACTGAGTAAGGTGAGTGCTCTGGTAGGTAGTTTTTAGTACCAGAGCAGAGGGAAGCTACTTGTATGGGCGGGTAATCTTCCCTATCCTTGGGGACTTTCTCTTGCATAAAAATTATGTACTTGTGCATATTGAATGTGTGTATGATATTGGATGTCGAGAATGTTATTAATGGTACATTTTCTCAGTTGTTATTGATGTTTTATGAGAAGCAGTTTATTTTGAGATATAAATATTAAAACTCATTTGTCATACACTGTTATAATTTATTCCACCCTTACTGAGAAGTGTCTCACCCTAGTGGATTAACAATTTTTCAGGTTCTTCTGGAGACCGGGTTTGAAGGCCTAGGCTGGGACTGTTTGTGGTAGTTTCTTTTTGGGGTATTGTGAGATACTGATATATGTATAGATATATTTGTACGGAATTACGTTTTAAATGCTGGTTGTGGATACAGATATTTGGATGTTGTAGTGTTGGTTTTTGGTTATTATATAGAACACTGGTATTTATTTGAGGTTATTTATTCATGTGCCGCTGCGTGTATGTTAATTATGGTATCAGATACAGGTGATTGGAACACGTGATACTCGGGCCCCACTTGGCGGGTCGGGGCGTCACACTTTGTATTTGTCATAATCAAAACGAGATAGGAATCAAAAAGTCAACACTCTCTCTGTTATATACATGCCCAGAATGACATATATGAGAGTCCCTCAGAGGTTGCCCTCCGATTACCCAACCATCCCAACGTTCAAATTAAAAAAAAAAAAAAAAAAAAAAGCTCGCAGCCTAGGCGCATTTGTCCACAAGTACAGGGGATTCGTCGACGATCTATAGAAGGCCACTTGTCGACGAGAACAGAATATTCGTCGATGAGCCCACTTTTTGCTCTTGGTATCTCAGGATCTCTAAAAATTTTCTACTCTCAGGATCTATTCGTCGACGAGCATAGGGTACTTGACGACGAGTCCCTGCTGTGCTACCCTTTATGTTTTTTTTTTTCATTTTTTGTTTATGAAATCCAAAGTATAAGAACTACACACCATAAACAACGTCTTCTATTACAAACTTTAGATTGTAATATTGAGATAAGTGAAAATGAATAGTCCAAGCGCACAGGCCTCCAATACATAAGAAAAAGATAAAAGAAATATTTTATGTTCAAATATTTATATAGAAAAGTAACACTATGTATGGAGAGATTTTAGATTTAAATTTATATTAAATTTAAACAAGATTTAATTTAAATTATATTGAAATTTATCAAATCTAAATTTAAGATTTAAAACTCATATTTTCGTATGTAATTTAAATTTTTAAATTTATATAAATTTAAAATATAAACATTAAGACTTAAATTTAGGTGCATAAAAATTTTTAAAATATAATATAATTTTATGTTATATTTTATCGGAATTTACAAATATTCCTATGTAAATTCCAAAATTTATACTTTGGAACATAATTGTTTGTTTTATTTCTTTCGGTTATGTCTCATGTGAGCCTAACCTCAGCATTGCCTGCCTTTAATTCTATCTTATTGAAGGTGTGGGGCCCACTCGCAGAAAGCAACGGAGTCTGGGACAACGGTCCCCTGTCTCGCTCTCGCATGTGGAATCACGGTCCACCTCACGGCATTGTCTTTTTAGGAACCCCTCTCTCTCTCTCTCTCTCTCTCTCTCTCTCTCTCTCTCTCTCTCTCTCTCTCTCTCTCTCTCCCTTAAGCATTTGTCATTTGCCAAGGAATGATGCATGTTTTGTGTTACTGTTCTTTTTTCAAATGAGTTCAACATGATTTAAAATTTTTTTTTCGGTCCTTAAGCCAGTCGGTTGGGGAATTTTAAATTTTATCTCCGTGAATCCTTTAATAACTAATGTTCCATCCATAGATAATTTCTTAGAATTTTTTTTTTTCTTTCTTTTTTAGGTTTTTTAAATATAAAACATTAGAGAATATTTATTTGAAAACTTTATTTCCCACTTTTATGCGTGGGCAAAACTCGCTTGACCATCTAGCGAGTTTTGCATGGTGAGAGAGAGAGAGAGAGAGAGAGAGAGAGAGAGAGAGAGATTGGACATGCATGTGATACATAAGTAAATATTTTAATACCTTTTTAGTTTTATTTTTTATGAGAATAAAGATATAGAACCAACATTCAAGTGGATAAAATTAAATTAATAATTTTATATTTTTTTCTATCCAAAAATTATATTATTTTTATTAAGTAATTATAATCATGTGAGTTGAAAAGATTAAAATGAAAAAAAAAAACATATATTCATATGTTAAAAATTAATTATTTATATTCATCAATTATTAATTCATGTTTGTTTGTTAGTTATGAAATTGTGATGTTCATAGATATTCTCAATTTTTTTTTTTTTTCTCTTTGCTTGATACAACATGTAACAATTTAACAAACTCAAGGAAGCTTAGCTTCCCATCAGTATGTCATTTTTCTCATTTTCACAAATGCTAAATATTTGTTAATTGTGAAAAAGAAAATAGAAAACAATAGAAAGACATTTTATTTATTTTTCATATAAATTTATAAAATTTAAACAATGAAATGTTTTCAATATTTTTATAACATTAAGATGAAAACAAAATTAATTTTTAGCTATGAATATTATTTATATTTAATGAAAAATAAAAATTTATTTTACATAACTAAACAAAGTTAAGAGGCCTTTGAATGAAATAACTTTTATGTTTTGAATGCTAATTTAAATATGATTTTGTAAACTAATCATAATTTGAACATGAACCAATAATTGATGAATATAAATATTTAATTTTTAATATATGAATATATGTTATTTTTTTCATTTTAATCTTTTCAACTCACATAATTATAATTACTTAATAATAATAATAATATAATTTTTGGATAGAAAAAATATAAAATTATTATTTTAATTTTATCCACTTGAATGTGGGTTCGGTATCTTTATTCTCATTAAAAATTAAACTAAAAATGTATTAAAATATTCACTTATGTCTCCTATGCATGTCCAATCACCTTCCCCCCCCCCCCCCCTCTCGTCCACCATGCAAAACTTGCTCGACAATCCAATGAGTTTTGTCCAATCAACTTTTGCCTCTCTCTCGTTCACCATGCAAAACTCGTTGGATCGTCCAATGAGTTTTGCTCACGCATCAAAATGGGAAATAAGGTTCACACCCAATTATTATTTAATATTTTAATATAAAAAAACTAAAAGAGGAAAAAAAAACTCTAATTTCTTATGTCGATACTAATTATGCATCAATCAGTCAGTATAAGCTCAATTGGCCAAGACCCAGTCTTACACTCTCAATTCTCTTATTAAGACTATTATATGCACCTTTGGGTTTGTCTCATGTCCCCACTTAAATTTAAGCATAAATACCCAATTCTCGTGATGAAAACAAAAGCCCGATGAAAACAAAAGCCTTAAATTCATGATAAAAAAATAAAAAAAAAATGTAATTGAATGATTGGTTATTAAATATTTAAATATTTATCAAATTATAATTTAAAAAATAACTTCAGTCATAATGTGATGAAATAAATTGTTCATTGAATGGTAAAAAAATTATACTTGGGATGGGAATGATGAATTATTTGACATTCGACATGGATTATGTGACACCCCGATTTTTCATATCATTTTTTTAGAACAATAATAATTAAATCATACACATCAAACATCATATCAGTCAAGTCAACAACTCTGATACCACTCATATGACTCGACCCACATTGGGTACCGGGTCGACATACATTTTATTTATATTAACCTAACAGTGGAAAACATAATGTACATACTATCCATAATACAATATCCAGAGTATCAATATCCATACACATACATTTCTATCTCATACCCAAAACAATACAACCCTAGGGGAATCACACCTCCTTAGTTCAAAAACTCACCTTGTATATTAGGGTCTCAGCTCCCTATAGTCTCGAAGCTCTATCACCCGGTTTGTCTCTATTCCCTGAAAAGTTTGGATAATTTGGGTGAGACACATTTCAATAAGACGGAATAAATTATTTATAGTGTGTGGCAATATGAGTTCAGTTTTATCATATTTTACTTTTCAAATCATCAATTCATCTGAAAAAATACACTGACATATATGCTCATAATCATATAGATATAAAACACCAGCTTTTATAAGCTTTAAAACCATTTCTCAAATTCATTCTTACACAACTCATATTTACTAGCGAAGTTTCTGAGGATAGGGGAGATTGCACGCTCATACATGCAGCTCCCCTTTGCTCTAATATCGTTTGTAACCTTACTCGATTAACTTAGGTTCGACTACAATTGATACTCATTGGGGCACTCACCTTATTCAGTAAGCCCTCAAGCGTAGAGTTTTATTTTGCCTTAATTATTTATGTTATTAATTCACACATATCCATTTCTCAATTTCATCATTCTTTATTTCTCATTTTCCATTATTTCTTTCATTTCTCATTTTAGCTCATCTTTATCATTCTTTCACTTTCCATTTCCATTTCTATTTTACTATCCAACACATAAGTATCCTTGGTACCCAGTACCAATATCAAGTCTATAACTCATGGTTGCCCTGAGGATCTCTTTTTCACGCTCGCCATGCTTCCCCCCATGGTTAGGGATGTGCGGCCCGAAGGCTGGATCTAACCGCGGTTGGCTGACCTAGTTAGATCAAAATAGCATATCACATGTCCCGCATCTATAGTACGACTGACCAGCATATAACCCTAATACAGACTCAAGGGGCACAACAACTCTTCTAAACGGTTCAGTCGACTGTCATGCCATACGCTCTAAGAGTCCGTGTGGTTGCACTATCACCACTAGCAATGGTACCATGCTCAACAACACTACCCATCATTAGGGTTTCCATAACCATCCGTCAGGGTTATCATTTCCGCATACCCGCAATCATTATACGGTATTGACATTTCATCAATCACATTTCAATGATCCCATTGCAGTTTTTGCACTTTGCAATGTTCACATTTCCCCCAGTATTTACATTCATCATTCTCAATTCAGTATTCACATTTCAACATTCACATTTCAGTATTCATGTTTCAAAAAACACATTTTAATTTCCACATTTCAATATTCGTATTGTAGAATTTACATTGCAATATACCCATTTTCATATTCACATTTCATCTCATACTAATATATATATATATATATATATATATATATATATATATCATTTCACACATTTTAGCATTTCTCAATAAAGCATTTTCATTATTTTTCCAATATACATATCCATGTTTCTCTTTTCGTCATTTCTAAAAAAACTCTTCAATATTCATATGCATATATTATTTTCATTGTTTCTCAAAAACACAATTCTCATTTTGTTTCAGCTCAGTATGCGATGACTTAAAAAATAATGGTTTTTAAATAATAAAGAGGGAGGGAAATGGAAACAGCAACAGAAGGAGGTAGCCGATTTTGTCGACGAACACGAAGCATTCGTCCATGACATTGCACTTTGGGATGTAATGACCAAGAACATTTATTATGTCCTCGTTGACGAACACAGGGGATTCGTCGATGAGGGTACAAGAGGGCCTCATCAACGAAGACAAGTTTCGTTAGCGAGAAGATACCGAGAGAGGATTTTTGGGGTAGTCTGAAATTAGTCGATGAAGGTGTAGGTTCGTTGACGAACTTTTTACAAGACTCGTCGATGAGGTGACATGTCTCGTTGATGAATTCGACCCTATAGATAGCAAAAATTCGGGTTTAAAAGCAGAAAATTAAGAAAAATCACTCCCTCTTTCTCTCCCTTCGGTTTTTCTCACCTCTCTCTTGGATTTCAATTCCGTCGTTTGCCGAATCGACAATCTGAGGCCACCACGAGTGGATCGTTAGTGGAAGCTAGTCGAAATTCATCCTTGAGTTGAGTTAAGGATTTTTATGCCAAATTTGGTCTTACTATAGTTATAGGAAATGATATTCACGTGAAAATACTGAAGTTTAGTTCTGCGAGTTATTATTTTCAGGAAGTTGAACGGGGAACCCTACAAGTGCAGGACCGGAAATTTTAGGGAGTTTCTTTCAGTATCAAGTAAGGGAATAAACTAAAGCAGTTATTTTCCATGCAAATTATTATTATTTATTAGTAAATTTATTTTCAGGAAAGCATGTATTATATCTATATATTATGAAGGAAATTCACATTTGGGGAAAATACCACTATTATGTTGAAATGTATACATATGTATGAGATGCCAGAAATTATGACTTTAAAATATAATGTATGGTTTTATACAGCAAATGTGTGGCATGAATATTACTTTACGTGAGAAGTATTATGATATGACAATGCTACAGATGAAGTATGTTTTTCAGAGATTATGAAAGAATACAGTACATTATGATTTTAAAGTACATGATAAATGATTTATTTATTTCGAATGATATGTATGAGATATTTAGCGCAAGGCCGTGATTGATAGACGACATAATGCCGTGTTTTATGTATGATTTCAACGTGAGGCCGTATTTATGAAATATTCGGTGTGAGACCATATTTATGAAATATTCGGTGCAAGGTCGTATTTATGAAATTATAAAAATGTTATCAATCAATTTATGTTAAATGTTATTTTTATCATGTATTATATGTTATCAGAACCCGGATGTTAGTTTAGTTCAGTTTCAGGAGCATGATACCGTAGCTTATAGATTGGATATCTATGTTCAGATTGGTGCTAACCACTCCACGAGGGGGTAGGAGATGGATAGTCGGTGTGACTTTCAGTGTAGAGTGTAGACGTCCACCTGATAGTTCGGACCAGGGTGTATGTGGTGGGCCCATCGTACTTACAAGTATTTTTGACTCTGCAATGGTTGGCCGGCCATTGTCGAGTCCCGCCTTTGAGCTGCATGACTCGTCATGGGGGGTAATACATGACATCAACTAGTTATTCATCCTAGATATGTTTTCAGTATTATTAGCTATACCAGATAGTTATGACTAGTATGATGTATTAGAAATATGAAAGTATACGTTTTTGCAATTACTAAATGATGAATGTTTTCTGGTATAAAGATTGTACTGTATATCTATATTATCATTAAGTATTCATGTTGCCACACAACTGTATTTAGTTTATTTTCCCTTACTGAGAAGTGTATCACCCCCAAACATTAAATGATTTTTAGGAAACCTAGAAGGACCGACGGGTCATGGTTGTCGTTGAGTTTATTGAGTTACCCCGCTAAGAGGGTAAGTGTTGTGCTAGGATCAACTGTTTTTGTTGTAGAATCCTAGGAAATATTTTTTGGTGTTTTTGGGTATTTTAGAGATTGTATATAAATACAAAACGTGTTGGATTATAGTTAACTATGGTATTATGTATTCTATGATTATGAGAATGTGATTTATATTTACTGCTACTTAGGTTTTCGCTATGAATGACAGGTGTCTTCGTTACCCACGGGTTCATGTTGACTATTTTATTTATTATTGTAACGCCCCGAACCTTTAAACTCAGGTCCGGTGCGTTATACCTGAAAAAATCCCTGATAATCTATAATCAACATATACGCAACGAAAAACATAAATATAATCTCCCAATTATATAATACCAGAGTTTTCTAAGTCCATCTACCAACCATAACAAATTAATCATCCACCTGTATTCAAATATATACATATCTCCAAACATTATTCAGTATTCATAATACCAGTATGTTTCACAACCTTTCATAATATCTAGAAGACCTAAAATACAAAACATAAAACATAACATATACATCTAAAAATTAACATATAAATACACTCTTTCCTTTTTCTATTTCCCAATAATGTTATAAAAACCTCGAGCTCTCTAAACTCGATCTCGAGAAAATCCTGAAAAAGATAAATTCATATTTGGGTGAGACACATCTTAGTAAGGGAAGAAACAATATATTAAACTCAGCATGTGACCATCATGAGATTATACATATCATTTTATAGTATTTGCAAATCATTAACATAATACTGAAAGTCATTTTTTGAACCTAACAATCACATGCAAAGGTTTACCCATGAGACTACCCAAGGATAGGGGTGATTACCCGTCCATACAAGTAGCACCCCTTTGCTCTGATACTTAGGTAACCCGAAGGTCACTACTGAAGCATACAAGAGCACTCACCTTACTTAGTAAGCCCTCAAGTGTTAACTTGATCTCATACTCACGCATTCAACAACATTTTACCAGCAAAGACCCTAAGGATAGGGAATTCTACCCGCCTATACAAGTAGGTTCCCTCTGCCCTAGTGCGTTATGCAGTTACTGCCACATCTGAAGCTACTAGTGCACTCACCTTACTCAGCAAGCCCTCAGGCAAATAGTGTGCCCCGTCTAAACGTAACATGTTCTACATACATAAATACTTCTAATATCATAATATATCATTCTTTCCATCATTATTCAATCATTCACATTCTTTCATGTTCATAACTTAACTTTTCCTTGTATTTCACTTTAAATGACTCTTTTTTTTTTTTTTTTAAAGAAGGGCGGGACCTCCATTTATTTATTGATAAACCTTCACTTTTGGTGGAGGAATACCGTGGTTATAAGATATTTAAAGGGAGGGACAAAAGACAAACCTTTAAAGGCCTCCCAAATAACAACACCAACATCCAGCCAAAATAAGATTACAAACCAATCAAATCAAAAAAAAAACAAGGACCTACAAACCAAATATCATGCAACAAAACAAACAAAAGATAAATAACATAAAGCATAGACCAAAACCAACGAGAAATCAGCTAAACATACCTCAAATAAGCCATACTCATTTGTATCACTCACTTTAAGTGACTCTTTCCCATTTGTATCATTCACATTCCACATTTCATTTCATTGCATTGTCAGTTCTTGTAATTTCATTTCATAACATTTTCATTCATTCCTTTGTACTACAGCTGCTCTTTAGCTGTCATCAGTTAGTCCACATAGAAATACGCTAGAATCTGTCCACATAAAAATGTGTTAGAATCTGCTAATCCGGCTTTCATCTGTCGTATATTTACATGGTTGCATTTAACATACATAGGCAACATTGTCCATATCATATTTTATTCTCATTGCTTTACTTACTTAGAATGCATCTCATACATTTAACATATAATTTGCATAGATTCTCATGCCACACAATTTAGTAGTAAAATTCATACATATTTCTCATAAAATAAGCCAACCCATATTTAACATTTATATGCTCAAAATACATTTCATTTCTTATTTAATTCATCATAAAATTCTTTTCACTTTCATTCGTTCACTTTCACATATACATAACTATATCGACAATTTTAGACTCAGAAAACATAAATTTCATGGTTGGCATTTTAAACTCACATAAAAACATATATACATAAATAACACATAATCATTTTTAATTCATGAAAAACCTGATTTAATGTATAAATTTTTCCCTTACTTGATTTCTTGAACTACGCCAACAGGGACTCCAAAAAATACCTGCAGCGCTCACTTGAACCCTGAATCAAAAACCCTAGTTTCATTAAATTAATCCTAAATAAAATACTATTTAAATATTTCCTATGGCCATAATTTTCAAATAAATAATAATACCTGCAAATATATCCAATTTGTCAAATTTTCCAAATCTCACTCTCGCTTTGGAGTGGGGCCTAGAAAACCCAAATTGGAAGTTTACCTATGCCAAAATGACGACAATCGTGATTAGGACCACGTGGTGGTGCCCGATCGTCGATTTAACCGCATATTTATAAAGAAATTAGGAATATAGGGAAAAATTACCTTTCCTTAGGAACAATGCCTAAGTCGTTCCCACGATAAATTTGCTCTAATAGAAATATCGGCAACGAAACCAGGAATCCAACAACACCTTCCATTTCCCGATCTACTGCAAATCTACTGAGAAATTGAGAGAGAGAGAGAGAGAGAGAGAGAGAGAGAGAGAGAGAGAGAGAGAGAGAGAGAGAGATGGAGACGGAGGTGGCTGGCATAGGAAAAATCTCAGAGGGGGGTGGTAGTCTCTGACTTCTTCTTCTTCTTCTTTCTTCTTTCTTCAGTATATATATATATATATATATATATATATATATATATATATATATATGTTGGCCTAATAAGGCTTACAATTCTTATTTTGATGATAACAAATCAATGATATGTTTAATATGTTTCAAGTAAAATTTTTTCAGGAAAGTGACAAAGCCCAAGTGCATAAAGAAGCCTATAGATTACAAAAAATTCTTGAAGAACACAAGTATAGTTTATGAATTACAAAGAATCCTTGAAGAACACAAAGAAAAGCTTATGGATTACAAAGAGCATGAGGAATAAAATTATACTGGTGAAAAACTCAAATAAAAGATTGAAACAACAAAGATGATGGAAGAACAAGATTTAAAATTAAAGAATTATATTTTAGGATGTTCTTAATGTAAGTACTTCAAAGGTTAAACTCAAATATAAAGTGGTTTGAAGCTCATAGAAAATCAAAAATATTTTTTTTAAACATATATACTCTAAAAAGTATTTTTTTTAATAAATAAAAAGGGCTTAAGAAGAGAAGATTTTTTAAACCATGTTTTTAAACATATTTATTTCAAAATATTTGGAAAATGAAAAATATTTTTTTTAAACATATATACTCTAAAAAGTATTTTTTTAATAAATAAAAAGGGCTTAAGAAGAGATGATTTTTTAAACGATGTTTTTAAACATATTTATTTCAAAATATTTGGAAATGAATTTTAGGAATCTTTGGGAGTAATGGATGGCTTCTAAAAACATTTATAAATAGTCAAAAGCTTTAAAGGTTTAAAATAATGATCATAAAGGCAATATTGAAAGGTTTTTGAAATTAAGCAATTCTCAAAAGTTTCAGATCCAGAAGTCTTCAAAAGTCCCAGATCAAAAAATTTTCAAAAGTTTCAGATCTAGAAATCTTCAAAATTTCAGATCCAGCAATCTTCTAAGTTTAAGATCAAGCAACCTTCAAGGTTTTTAAATCAAGCTACTTTTCAAAGGTTTTTAGATCAAGTGATTTTCAAATATTCAAATTTCTCAAAGGATCTAAAATTTTCTTGTGCTTAAACTTTCTGATCTGATATTGATTTATATTTTTGAAGCAAAGCTTTAAAAAATCAGAATCTTTCATTTTCTTTGAAAAATCATTTGGTAATTCATACTAAGCGTTGAACTTCAAATTTCTTATATTTGAATTACTTTGGAGTATAAGTGAGCTGATCATTGTACTAATCTACTCTATTGTGAGAGTTCTCTTTTGTACACAAATTTCTTTATCATCATTCTTAAATGATTCAGAGTTGTTGAATCATTGGACCAAACAAGGGGTTATTGTTTGGAGAGGCGAGCTCTAGCCTGACAGAAGGAGTGGTTGTAAATTGGTATTGTTCCACCAGGTAACAGAATTGATATAGTGGAATCCTTTGGTGTTTTGCCAAAGGCAAGGACGTAGGCTGTGTTGAAGCCGAACCTCGTAAAAATCTTGTGTCTTTCTCTCTGCTTTACTTTATATTATTTACTTGCTATTGTGGTATGATTTAAATGTGCAGGTTGCAGATTCTTAAGTGAGAAAGAAACAAAGGTACTTGATATTTAGAAAGTACGTTTTGATTAATTATTTGCGAAAACCTAAAAAGGGAGTACGTTGGTTAATTTGCGGAAATCTTGATCAAGTAAAGTGCATACTAAGAGTTTACAAAAAAATCAACTAAAGCTCTAATATTTTTGGTTGAGTGATTGAATTACGTTGATTTTATTAATTGACTTGTGAATTTAAATTTCAGTATTTTTAAGTGTAGTTATCGTTTATATATCTTATTTTATCGGTAATTAAAATCAATAGCTTAAAAATCATTAAAATTTAAAAAGAATCCAATTCACCCCCCTCTTGGGAAGCTATTCCTCATTTCAATATATATATATATATATATATATATAACTTTAACTTATACTTATTATATATATATATATATATATATATATATATATGTTGCAGGGTGAAAATTTGCAGGGATGCTCCTTCGACTTCCGCTGACCTGAAAGGAGAAGAAAAGAAAGGCTTGGAGGACCCGGGGTGTACTTCGGGGGATCGCTCGGATGCCTAAGTAAGAGAAATGCTTTTAGAGGGGCTGAATGCAACAGTAGAATAGTGCTGAATGACTTACATTGGCCTCTTCTCCAGATCCCTTGTTATAGGGGCTCGAGTTGACCGTAGGTTGGTTCGTATTTATTGCGCAGGTGCATGAATCGCTCCCTAGTCATAAAGTGCTTGCGCCTATTACTCGGCTATTTAAGCCGTTGGTGTGGATCTCTCCTCCTCTTTATTGGGTTGGAGCTGATCACTCGTCAGAATGTCTGACCCGGAGAAGGCGCGAGACAGGTGTTGACTTGCCCTCATTGGCTAGATTATTTTGGGCGTATCAGTTGTCCCCCCTCAGTTTCAAATTTATGGACGGAATTTTGAATAATTGCTTTGTCTGCATTTTTCCCCTTAGAAGGTTTAATGCTCCCTTTTTTTGTTTTGGGCATGGTTTACCGAACGAGTTGCAGAGCTGTTTGGCCGAGTTGTCTGAGCTGCTCCATAGAGGGAATTTTGTCGAGCTGTCCGAGCTGCCCTATGGAGGGGATTTTGTCGAACTGTCCAAACCACTCCATGCAGGGAATTTTGCCGACCTGTCCAAGCTGCTCCACGCGAGGAATTTTGCCAACCTGTTCGAGCTGTTCCATGACGGGATTTTTGTCGACCTGTTCGACCTGTTCCATGGAGGGAAATTGGCCAAGTTGTCCGAGCTGCTCCATGCAGGGAATTTGCCGAACTATTCGAGCTGCTCTATGAGGGGAATTTTACCGACCTGTCCGAGATGCTCCGTGGAGGGAATTTTACCGAGCTGTCCGAGCCGCTCCATGAAGGAAATTTTTGCCGACTTGTTCGACCTGCTCCATGCAGGGAAATTGGCCAAGCTGCTTTATGTAGGGAATTTGCCAAACTGTCCGAGCTGCTCCATGAAGGAAATTTTTGCTGACCTGTCCGACCTGCTCCATGAAGGGAAGTTGGCCGAGTTGTTCGAACTGCTCCATGCAGGGAATTTTGTCGAACTGTCCCGAGCTGCTCCATGAGGAGAATTTTACCGAACTGTCCGAGCTGCTCCATGAAGGAAATTTTTGCCTACCTATCTGACCTGCCCCCTGAAGGGAAATTGGCCGAGCTGTCCAAGCTGCTCTATGCAAGGAATTTGCCGAACTGTCTGAGCAGCTCCATGAAGGAAATTTTTGCCGACCTGTCCAACCTGGTCCATAAAGGGAAGTTGTTCGAGTTGCTTTATGCAGGGAATTTTGCCGAACTGTCCCGACTTGCTCCATGAGGGGAATTTTACTGACCTGTCCGAGCTGATCCATGAAGAAATTTTTTTTCGACCTATTTGACCTGCTCCATGAAGGGAAATTGGCCGAGCTATCCGAGCTGCTCTATGTAGGGAATTTGTCGAACTGTCCGAGCTGCTCCATAAAGGAAAATTTTGCCTACCTGTCCGACCTGCTCAATGAAGGGAAGTTGGCCGGGCTATCCGAGCTGCTCCATGCAAGGAATTTTAAAGACCTGTCCGAACTGCTCCATAGAGTGAATTTTCCGAATTGTCCGAGTTGCTTCATGGAGGGAATTTTGCCAAACTGTCCGAGCTGCTCCATGGAGGGAATTCTGCGGAACTATCCGAGCTGCTCCATGCAGGGAACTTTGCCGAATTGTTCGAGTTGATATCCCAAGCTGGCTTATGGAGTGAGTATGCCGATTAGTTCGTGCCGAGCTACTACAAGGAGCGAATTTTTTTGGACTGTCTGATCTGCTCCATGCGTTGAATTTTTCCAAACTATTCAAGCTAATATCCTGAGCTTGCTACGGGGTGATTTTGCTGATCAGCTCGTGCCGAGCTGTTTCATGGAGCGAATTTTGCCGAACTGATCTTACCGAGTTGTGCTCATCTGCTGGGCTATTTTCAGCCTTCCAAGTCGTGCTCGTTAGTTTTGGCCTTTGTGCCTGATGAGTCATGCTCATCTGCTGGGCTGTTTTTGGCCTTACGAGTCGTGCTCGTCATTTGGGCCTTTGATGCTTAGTGAGTCGTGCTTATCTTATGGGCTATTTTCGGCCTTCTGAGTCGTACTCGACAGTTTGGCCTCTGCGACTGATGAGTCGTGCTCATCAGCTGGGCTGTTTTTGGCCTTATGAGTCATACTAATTCTTTGGACCCTTGATTCTTAATGAGTTGTGCTCATTTATTAGGGGTTTTATCTACTCCTTTTTCCAAGGCGTTGTCACCATCTTTTCTGTCCTACGAAAGTTTGATAAATGCATGTTTAAATGCGCCGTACCTTGGGAAGTGGCTTAGATGAAATGTTCTCATTTATGGGTTGTCGATCTGATGTTGCGTCTGAGGTGATGTGGTCTTTCCGAGGTGCCATCTGTCCTCTGGAAGCCGCGGCTGTGCTGATGTCATAAATTTTCTGTATGTTTATGGATTTTTTGTGTCGTTTCTCTCCCTCGAGACGCAATCCTTTTTCTGCATATGAGAGTTTTTGAGATTCCCGCCTCGGGGATTCGTGCCATCCTCTCTTTATAAGGCCAGAAGACTCCCTCATTCTCTACTCATCTTCAATCCGAAGAGCTCCCTCACTCTTTTCTCTTCTTCAATCCAAAGGGTCCTCTATTTGTCATTAGGTACGCTCTCCCTTTCAATTGCATGTTTGTTTTGTTGTTCTTCATGTTCTTCACTGTTCTTACGTTCACTTTGTCTGTTTGATCTTTTCTTGTATGATGACTTTGCTGTTTCTGTATGGAATTTTTCTGTTTTGATCTGCTTTGGTATTGTTTCGTTCACACTTTGTTTTCCCAATGGAGTCTTCTTTGCAGCCTTTGAGGGTTCATACTACAGTGAGGAATGCTCGTTGCGAACTCACCCCCTCCGATCTACAGAATGTTTGTTATTTTTTTGCTATACCACAGGGTATTACTATTAGGTTGCCCTTTGTCTCCGAGTCAGCCCTTGATCCGGGCTCCGAGGAGCTCTGTCTGTATACAGATTATTTGGATTTGGGTCTTAGACTCCCTTTTCCCCCCTTCGTCTCTAATGTACTGCGTTTTTACCGAAATAGCACCCTCCTGACTTGTTTCGAACTCCTACCTTTCGCTCACCTGTTTTGCCATCCTTCTACTCCGCCTGGGCCACCAGCCTACAATTCCTCTCTTTAGGAGTTGTTTCCAAATGCGAACGCATTCCCTAGAGAAGGAGCTGTACTATTTTAACTCTTTACCAGGTTATAAACTTTTTTTGCCGGGCAGTTCTTCCATACATAACTGGAAGTCCCGGTACTTCTTTGCCTCAGGGGAGTTGAACTACACGGGCTCTCTAATCTGGTATGCTCCTCTGGATGGTAACGTTGTCTATCCCTTATCCACCTTCTTTTATAGGGCTACAAGGAGGTTATTCGCTGACTCACCTTTTTTCTTCTCTTCCCTTTTCCTTTTGTAGTTCGGATACGCCACCTTCTTCCAAGGCTTTCTCTTGAAGAGCAGGCCATCCTGAAGGAGCTATGAGCCCTTGGCGAGCAGGGGATTGTCCCTCACGAGGAGTTGCTCCAAGAGCGTGTCCTCGTGCAGTGGGGGTCAGCCCTATTTCCCCAAATCTTGCCTTGCCTTTGATTTCTATATATGTGTTCGGATATTATCTCTATTGTTGGTGTTTTTACTTCTTCTCTCCTTGTCTTTGCAGATATGGACTTCAACAGATATGAATCTCTCATGGGGGAAGCCAGGAAGCAAAGGGTGAGTAGGAGTAGGAAGAAGAGAAGGGAGATCGGGGGGGGGGGGGGGAATCTTCCCAAAGGGATGCACCTGCTATAGGTGATTCTGGTGCCCTTCCTGATGAGGTCAATGCTGCTCCTCCTCCGATCCCCCAATCTCATACTGAAGTGATTTTTCACGAGCTGACCCGTTCTGCCTCTGCTCTTCGTCGGGCGGTACACGCTGAAGATTTTGTGCAAGCCCTGTGCACTCTTCCTGATACTCTTTTAGCGAAGATCCGCCACACCTCATACCAGGTATATTCTTCAATTGGCTTATTCTTCTTCCCTTATACATAGTTTTGTTAATTGTTCTGTATTTTGTACTCTTCCTCAACTGGTGACAATGACTTTAGCCCAGGAGGAGAAGGTTACCGAGATGTACCGGCAGACCTTGGATGCTAGGGAGAAGTACGTTGTTGCTTGGAACGAACTTCGTGAGGCTGAGATCCGTGAGCGGGCTCTGCAAGCTGAGGTTGAGCACCTTCGTAGGGAGGAATTACCTACCAGAGAAGCTGTCGCTGCTGCTACTGCCTCCCGAACTGCAGTAAAGGAGTACAAGGACTCCAACCAGTTCGTCATGGATACCTCCAAGGCTTACCAGGTGGGGTTCAGGAGGTGCCGGGACCAAGTCAAAACCAAATACCCTGACCTTCCGTTGGATGGTGTGAACTCCCACGGTTATGGCAATGAGAGTCCTGAATCCGCAGAAGATCTGGATGAGGATGAGGAAGGGGAGGAGGAGGAAGCTGGAAAGGGGAGTAAAGCAAACTAGTTTGTAGGAACTGAACTTGTAATATAAATTTTTCAAACTTTATTGACGTAGTACAATTATTGTAATTGGTACTTTATTACTGCACTATAAGAAGCACTTTCAAGAATAGTATTTTTTTAACATATCTGAGTTCTATGTGTTATTAATCTTTTTCCCCCCAACATCTTCCAACTTGTATGTCCCTGGCTTTATCTCGGTTGTGACTCTGTATGGACCCTCCCAGTTTGACTTTAACTTGTGCGACCCTGACTCCGATGGGTTGTTCCGCGTCTTCCTTAAGACTAAGCCTCCGGGCTGGAAATTTCGTACTTTGATGCAATTGTTGTAGTACTTTGCTACCCTCTGTTGGTACGCTACAACTTTTAGACTCGCCTGATCCTGTCTCTCTTCCAGCAGGTCTATTTCTGATATGAGCTCTTCGTTGTTGATATGCTCGTTGAAGTATTGTCTTCGCCAGGAGGGTATCCCTACCTCTGCTAAGATGACCGCTTCTGTGCCAAAGACAAGCATAAAAGGGGTTTCCCCTGTTGCCGCTCTCTTGTTGGTGTGGCATGCCCATATGAGGGAAGCGAGTTCCTCTGCCCATCTACCTTGCATATATTTGAGTCGCGTCCTCAATCCGTGCAGTATCGTCCGATTCATGTTCTCTACCTGTCCATTACTCTGGGGGTGCGCCACTGACGCGAAGACGAGCTTAATAGATAGGTCTGAACAGAACTTTTTGAAGCGCTCGTTGTTGAATTGCCTCCTGTGGTATGTAACTATTGCCCTAGGGATTCCGAAATGGCAAATCACTGATGTCCACATGAAGCGCGTAATGTTCCGCTCTATTATGGTGGCTAGGGGTTCGACCTCTACCCACTTAGTGAAATAATTAATTGCTACCAACAAAAACTTTCTTTGACCAGCCACCTGTGGTAAAGGTCCCAAGATGTCTATTCCCCACTGTGCGAAGGGGCAGGGACTGGTTAGAGGGAAGAGTAGATTAGAGGGTACGTGTGGTACCATTGCGCATCTTTGACACCTGTGGCATCGTTTGACGAGTTTGATCGCGTCTTTCTTCATTGTGGGCCAGTAAAATCCCTGCCGCATGACCTTGTGGGCTAGGGCCCTACTGGCAAGGTGGTTTCCGCACATTCCTTCGTGGATTTCCCTTAGTACGTATTTCCCTTCCTCATTGTTTAGACAACGAAGGTAGGGCAGTGTTAGGGATCGTCTGTACAGCTCCTGGCCTATCAGCATATATCTTGCTGCTTTCCTTCTCACTTTCAGAGCTTCCTTGTTGTCCTCTGGTAGGGATCCGTCCTGAAGGTATAGGAATAAAGGCGCCCTCCAATCGTCCTTACTGATTTCGGATTCCACTGAGTTAATTTTGTTCTCCTCATATGAGGGTTTCCCTATCCGCTCTAGATAAATAGCATCCTTTCATTTCGAATCGGTTGCTGAGGCCAATTTCGTGAGTGCATCGGTCTTTTTATTCTCTGCCCTTGGTACATGTTCTATATCGAACTGAACGAACCCTTTCGCGTATTCTTGGGCCTTAACGAGATATTTTTTCATTCTTTGATCCCTAGCCTCAAATTCTCCTTTTAGCTGCTCTACCACCAGCTGAGAACCACTTAATACCTTGATCTGCGCCACTCTTAATGCTTCTGTCAAGCGTAGACCTGCTAACACAGCTTCGTACTCCACATCGTTGTTGGTTGCTGTGAACTCCAGCTTTAATGCGAAAAGAGTTTCCCTGCCGTTCGGGCCTGAAAGGATGAATCTAGCTCCCCCTTCAGTAGCGTTAGACAACCCATCAACATGTAGTGTCCATACGTTTGACATAATGGATGACTTGGGGAGCCTTTCTACTGTAAAGTCAGCGAGCACCTGGGCCTTGACAGTGGGCTTTGGTTAATATTGTATGTCGAACTCACTTAATTCGATTGACCACTTCATCATCCTTCCCGAACTCTCCGGCCGCTGCAGAATTTGTTTCATTGGTAGGTTTGTTAACACAATTACCTTGTGGGCCTAAAAGTAGGGCCTCAATTTTTGTGCTGCACAAATGATGGAGAAGGCGGCCTTTTCCGCAGTGCAATAGTTCTTTTCGGCTCCACTCAGCACCTTGTTAGTGTAATATATGGGCTGATGCTTCCTGCCTTCTTCCCGGACCAGGACCGAGTTGACGGCATTTTTTGTGGATGCTATATATAGGTAGAGGTCTTCCTCATTTTTTGCCTTCATCAAAAGAGGAGCGGATCTGAGGTGTTGCTTGAGCTGTTCGAAGGCTTTGACCTGCTCCTTCCCCCATTCGAATCCTCCCTTCTTCCGTAGTGCTCTGAAGAAAGGTAAGTCTTTGTCCATTGAGCAGGAGACAAACCTGCTGAGGGAGGCTATCCTCCCTGTCAAAACTTGGATCTCCCTTTTTGTCCGTGGAGCCTCCATTTCCAGTAGCGCTCTTATTTTGTTCGGATTTGCTTCTATACCTCTATGAGTCACCATAAAACCCAGGAACTTTCCTGCAAAAACACCAAACACACACTTCGATTGGTTTAGTTTCATGAGGTACTGGCGAAGGAGTTCGAACGTTTCCCTCAAGTCTTTACAATGTTGCCCTGCTTTCAAGCTTTTTACCAGCATATCGTCCACGTACGACTCCATTGTTTTTCTAAGCTGATCTTTAAAGATCCTGTTCACCAATCTCTGATATGTGGCTCCTGCATTTTTTAGCTCGAAGGACATTACCCGGTAACAATACAGGCCCCTTTCAGTGATTAAATATGTTTTTTCTTTGTCTGCTCGACTCATAGGGATTTGGTTGTATCCCGAGTAGGCATCCATGAAGTTGAGGAGCTCGTGCCCTGAGATCAAGTCCACTAGTTGGTCAATTCAGGGAAGAGGGAAGCTATCCTTTGGGCACGCCTTATTTAAGTCAGTGAAGTCTATGCAAGTGCACCATTTTCCGTTCAGCTTTCTTACTAGAACCACGTTGCTCAGCCACTCCGGGTAGTCTACCTCCCTGATGAAGTTGGCTTGCACCAGTTTCGTCACTTCCTCATCGATTATTTTGATCCGCTCCATCGCGAAGCTCCCTTTTTTTTTTTTGTTTCACAGGTCGGTGGTTGGGGTCAACCTGCAGCCTGTGCTCTATGATTGCCGGGTTGATGCCGGGCATGTTTGCGGCCGACTAGGCGAACAAATCAATGAATTCGTCCAACAGTTTGCTTAGCTCCGCTTTCAAGGTGTCGGGCAGGTGACTTTCGATCTGTATACTTCTCTTCTGGTGGCCCTTCAGGGGTATATGCCTGATGTATTCATCTACTATACTGATCTGGGGATACTCTCCCCTTACTTCTAGATCTTCCACCGTTAGAGTTTCTCTAGCCTCCATCTTCCCTTTCAGGGCTATTACATAGCAGCTCCGAGTAGCGACTTGATCTCCCTTGGAAAATCCTATCCCGTGCGATGTAGGGAATTTGATTTTGAGGTGCTATGTTGACGTTACAGTCCGAACTGCGTTAAGGAAAGGGCGGCCCAAGATGACATTGTACACCGAAGGTTGGTTGACCACAAGGATTTCTGTCAGCATCGTAACTTGCTGCGAGGTCATCCCTATTGTCACCGGTAGCGTGATTGTACCCAAGGGGTGAACAATGTCTCCACCGAATCCGACCAGGGGGGTCGAGACTGGCTTGAATCGTTCCTTGCCGATCTTCATTCCGACTAGGACCGACCAGAAGATGATGTTAGCTGGACTCCCATTGTCTATCAATACGCGTCTGACCATGTAATTTGCCACAAGTAGGGAGAGCACCAATGCGTCATCATGTGGCTGCTGCACCCCTTCTTCATCTCCGCTGTCAAAGGTTATGAAGTCGTCTTTTTTGTTCCGTTTGCTACTGGTTTCCCCCTTCTCCATCGATAGCATATGTTTAGCATATCTTTTGCAGGCACTCCCACTATCTCCTCCACTAGAAGATCCTCTGAAGATCGCCGCAATCTCCCCTATGACCTGCTCTTCTTTTTCTTTTGCGCCATGCCTCCTATGCTCGAGAGGTTCCCTTATTGGATCTTCTTTCTTTATAAACTTTGACAAGTGTCCCCTTCTTTTTAGGACTTTGATTTCTTTATTTAACTGAATGCATTCTTCTGTGTTGTGGCCGTGATCCCTATGGAATGCGCAAAACTTGGACATGTCCCGCTTGTGAAGAGGCATTTGCATGGGTTTAGGCCACGAGATGTAGTCTTTCTTACTAATCTGCATCAGTAATTCCGAGCGCGGTACATTCAGGGGTGTGTAGGTGGAGAACTTGTTGTGCTATCCTCTCATCTTTGGGCCCGCGTGCAGTGCACTAGTCTCGTGTCTTTTTGCGGATCTATAAGATTCTCCGATTTCCCTGCTACTGTTTTTCCTTTTCCGCTCTATGCGACTTCCTCTCGTATCCATAATCTCCTCCAGATTGATGTATTTATGTGCTCGGACCATCAGCTCCCCCATATCCACTGACGATTTTTTTCCTAGGGAGTATAAGAAGCTTCCGGGCTGGAGAGTTGTTGTCAAGGTTGCCAAGGCCACCCCCATGTCTAAGTTGCGGATTTCTAGGGTTGCCGTGTTGAAGCGATGCATGAAATTCTTTAGATTCTCCTGATCTCCTTGCGCCATACTTATGAGATGGCCCATTGTTTTAGCAATTCTCAGGCTACTAACAAAGTGGTCAGTGAACAGTTGTTCCATCTCTGAGAAGGAACCGATGGATCTGGGTCGCTGAGTTCGGTACCAATCTCTGGTAGTACCCTTAAGGGTAGTTGCAAAAGCTCGACACATGATGGCGTCTGGAACCCCTTGCAACTGCATCAACATTTTAAAATTATCCAAGTGATTAATTGGGTCAGACAAACCTTCGTACCTTTCAAAGGTGGGCATCTTGAATCTACTTGGCAATGGAGCCTCCATGATTTCTTTGTTGAATGGCGGCTCTGAGGACCTCAAGGATGCTTCCCCGTAGTAGGGTTTGGTTCTGCCCTCTGTCATCATCTTCTCTATATGATCTATCTTCTTGATTCTTTCTTCGAGCTCCGTGGATCTTTGCTGGTTGACGTCCATGCTGTTTGCATCTTCTACCTTCTTGTTGAGGTAGGTTTTCTCCTCGTTCTCCACTGGTTTGTTAGCTTGCTTGTTTGCGCTGGGGTTCTCTTGCGGTTGGTGGAGGACGTGCCCTTCTTGACTCTTTTGTTGTAAGAGTTGGTTGAGCATATCTTTCATTTCCTTTTGGAAAGTGAGGAACTCCTCCCTACTGACACCCGATGATTCTGCAGGCGTGGAATGGATGGACTGGGACGATTCTTTCGCAGTAGGGATGGAGGTAGAACTGTGTGAGGTCGTCATTGTTGGAATGTCGAAAGTCGAGAGCAAGATATGATCGCCTCTTAAAAGCAGGTTCCCACAGACGGCGCCAACTGTTGCGGGGTGAAAATTTGCAGGGATGCTCCTTCGACTTCCGCTGACCTGAAAGGAGAAGAAAAGAAAGGCTTGGAGGACCCGGGGTGTACTCCGGGGGATCGCTCCGATGCCTAAGTAAGAGGAATGCTTTTAGAGAGGCTGAATGCAACAGTAGAATAGTGCTGAATAACTTACCTTAGCCTCTTCTCCAGATCCCTTCTTATAGGGGCTCGAGTTGACCGTAGGTTGATTCGTATTTATTGCGCGGGGGCGTGAATCGCTCCCTAGTCGTAAAGTACTTGCGCCTATTACTCGGCTATTTAAGTCGTTGGCATGGATCTCTTATCCTCTTTATTGGGTTGGAGCTGATCACTCGTCAGCATGTCTGACCCGGAGGAGGCGCGAGACAGGTGTTGACCTGCCCTCATTGGCTAGATTATTTTGGGCGTATCAATATGTATATATATATATATATATATATATATATTTATATTTATTTATTTATTTATATATTATAATAACTTACCTATATATGTATATATATATATATATATATTTCTCTTTTTCAATTAGTTCTTTTTAAATCCAATGTAAAAATGTTTAATTTAATAACTAATTATTTAATTTATCTTAATTTAATTTAATTTTTTAATTTTAATTTTTTTTTCTTTTTCCCATGCCATTCCTTTTATTTATTTATTTATTATTTTATCTATTTTTTTATTATTTCAATCATTTTAATTTTTCAGGTCTTTACAATTATGTTTTATCCTAAATTAAGTTAAGTAGGTTGTTACACAGTATATGCATAGCAGTGGGTTTCTTTTAAATCATCTTGACACAAAACCTTTTAGTATATATATTTATGTCATATTCCCATTTCCTTCATGCAAATCACACAACCCAATTCGAACATGTTCTTAGTATAACTCATATGCCACACAATTTTTATCTGATAATCATATCATAATAATTTCAAGCAAAATATCATATTTCATTTTCACATAATTTCTTAGTCAACAATTTTTAACAAAAACTGTTATAATTTATTTCCCTAAACTAGTTTCTTGAACTACGTTTGTAGGGATCCCAAAATTACACCTGCAACGCTCACCCAAATCTTGAATTCAATAACCCTAGTTTAACTTCAGAATGCACAATATTCTAACATTTCCAAATCTATATTAATTAAATAACAATTGATCTCTAAATGACCCCCTTATCCTAATTTTGGGGTTATGCCTACAACAACCCCACGAGAAATTCGCTCTACTAGACTTGTAGAAAATCATCTCTAAATTCTCGTGGTGGTGTTCGATCGTCAATTTGGCTTAAGATTTAAGAAAAAATGAGGTAAGAGTGAGAATTTACCTTATCCCGGGAGATATGTCCACGTTGCTCTTATGATAAATCAACTCTGGTTGAAATGTCGATGGCGGAGAATGGAACCTAACGGTATTTTCCATTCTATGATTAGTGCTTGTTTGACCTAGAAAATCGAAGAGAGAGAGAGAGACAGGCGAAGACGAGAGAAAGAGAGCGCGAGAGAGTTAGAGAGATGAGAGAGTAATCTCTTTGTTTATCAGAGAACTTGAAGGTTTTTTTTTTTAAAAAAACTTTACACACACACACACACACACACACATATATATATATATATATACAATTATATATCCATCATAGTATTTATTTAATTACTTTAATTTAATAATGTTTAATTAATTAATTGATTAATGATACTTTTTTTTTTTAAATCACTACATCCTTCTGTAATAATTATTTTTGGGACATTACATTCTTCCTTCTTTATAAAAATTTCATCATCGAAATTTGTTAAATATAATCCTACTTTTATCACACTCTTAGATAATGTTTACTCGGCTCTAAGAAGAGTCGGCGGTTACTCACATAGCAGTCTCGTCCCAAATATATTAATAATCCTCACTTGTGGCGAAGGAATACTGTGGTTACAAGCGAGGGTCTTGGGAGATTACAATTATTCACATAAAAGAAATTTCTTCCAAAACCCTTCATAATCAAACCAACACACTACCTACAATACAATATGCAAGTCAATATACAAAATAGTCAACTCACCTCTGGGTCTCACTGAATAGGTACGGATAACTCTGATGCATCTTTTCTTTCAATTCCCATGAAATTTCTTTTACTGCATGATTGTGTCATAGCATGTAAGAACCTAATTTTATTTTGCTGAGGTGTATGCACAACAGTGAACTGCCTTTAATATACTTAATTTTATATAATTTTATTTTGCTGAGGTGTATGCACAACAGTGAATTGCCCTTGAATACCCTCTTGCTTGCAAAATGAAATAAAATTGCCGTCTTTATATTCTCCTCCATTATCTGTCCTTAAGCACTTAATTCTTTTTTCAGATTCAAGTTCCATCTGCGCTTTGAATTCTTTGAACACTAGAAACACATTTGACTTCCTCTTGATTGGATACACCCATAATCTCTTGGAGTAGTCATCAATAAATGATACAAAATAATGCACTCCTCTTAGGGATGGAACTGGTGATTCCCATACATCAGAATGAATCAAGTCTAGAATGTGTTTGCTTTTGGTAGTAGATCTTTCAAATTTTAATCTATGTTGCTTATTTGTAACACAATGCTCACAGGAAGGTAGACTTATTGATTTGAATCCGGGAAGAAGATTACGTTCTGTAAGAATCTTCAGACCATGTTTAGACATGTGGCCAAGTTTACGATGCCACATTATCGTTGATTCTTCCTAGGTTGATGCAACTGATGCGTCTCCCTATTGTATAGTATTTTCCAGCAGTGTGTATAGATTTGCCATGATCTTTTCTGCTTTCATCAATACAAGCGCGCCTTTGACAACTTTCAAGATCCCATTTTCAATAAGGGTCTTACAGCTGAGGTCATCTAACTGTCCAAGAGATAGTAAATTTTTCTTCAAGCCTTTCACATGTCGTACCCCTTGAATAGTGCGAATTGTACCGTCGTACATCTTCAGTTTAATATTACTGACTCCAGTGATCTCTAAGGCATGATCATTACCCATGAATATAGATCTGCCTGAAATAGGTTCATAAGAGTGGAACCAGTCTCGACGAGAGGTTATGTGCCAAGTTGCTCCTGAATCCATGATCCATACATTAGTAAGTTTCTTACCACCTTTAGAGATAGTTTTCGCTTCGCTGTACAGGATTTCGCCATCACTGGAAGTACTCACAATGCATCCTTGAGAAGTGTTCTCCTTAGGAGCTTTTCCTGCATTCTTCTTCTTATGCCAACAATCTTTCGAGATGTGCCCCCTTTTTGCCACAATTGTAGCATTTAAAATTCTTCTTACTCCTTGACTTTGATCTACCATGATTGTGACTCCCACTAGGGCTACGTTCTGTTGATCTTCCTCTCATCATCGATAGTGCCTCAACTTGTTAAGAACTAGATAATCTGTCTTCCTTGTTTTTGCGCCTGGATTCCTCTTCCAGAATAGCTACTGCAACATCATCGAAGACTAGATTATCTGACTGAATATTATTTGTAATGTTGATGATGAGTTGATCATACGAATCTGGCTGACTTTGGAGTAGAAGCTCCACTCATTCGGTTGGCTCAATCTTATGGCCTAACGTTGTCAGTTGGGAGAACAATGTATTAAGATTGTTGATGTGATCCGTAACCGATGTGGACTCACTCATTCGAAGAGAGTAGAGTTGCCTCTTTAAGAAGATCTTATTGTGAAGTGACTTTATCTCATAGAGCTTTGTCGGCGCATCCCAAATTTCTTTTGTTGACTTCTTCTCTGCTATGCTTGATAACACCGAATCTGCTAATGCTAGATGAAGATTAGCCACAACATTGTCATCCATCTCGTTCCATTTTTTGTTAGTTATCCCTGTTGGTCTGTCTCCAATTGCCGCTAAGCAATTGTCCTTTCTCAGGACTGCTTTCATCTTCAATTTCCAAAGAGAGAAATTACCCCCATTGAACTTCTCAATTTCGTACTTTACTGTCATTGTAGTAGATAAGATTTGCTCCTTCACTAAACCGGCTCCCACTTTTTCGCCATGATCAATACCGTATACGTGAACAGTATCGTAAACAAATGGAACTATATACTTGACTTTAACATAATACATTTTACCCAAATTTATATTATATAAATCCCAAACAAAATGAGATGTGGATGGGCTTCATTAAAGCTTTTAACTCAAACACTGCCAACTTATATTTACACTAATATTTTTAACAATCGTAATTGATTTTTCTTAATTGAAACCAGCTAGCCCACAGGTTATATCAGATTTCTAACAAACCTTGACAACACCAGCAGTTGACTTCCCTTTTAAAAGTTAAACAGCCCTCCATATTTTAATGCCTTCTTGGAAAGCTCGCACAAATTTTCGACCAAGTATTTATGAAAAAAGAAAAAAAGGAAAATTATATAATGCACGTGCCGCACGTGCATTGTCCAGACTGTCCAGTACCAGTTAAAGGTGGCCCTTCAGGCCTATCCCGTATAGAGTAATGCCATTTGGTTCAGCTTTATTTTGGTAAGAGGAGGCTCTGCTGATTCAGCCATGGCGGGTGATGAGCTCCATGTTGTGATGCTGCCATGGTCGGCCTTTGGCCACATGATCCCCTTTCTGCAACTCTCCATGGCCTTGGCCAAAGCAGGAGTCCGTGTCTCCTTCGTTTCCACTCCACGCAACATTCACAGACTCCCCAGACCACCCCCAACTCTATCACCCCAAATACAGATGGTGGAACTCCCGCTTCCCGCCCTGGATTACGCGTCGCATCCCTTACCAGAAGGCGCCGAGGCCACCGCTGATGTCTCTTTCGACCAAATTCAATTCTTAAAAGTCGCCTACGATCTCCTCAAACATCCCTTCCGGCGATTCGTCGCCGATAGATCTCCCGATTGGATAGTGGTAGATTTCTGCTCCCCCTGGATCGCAGATATTGCAGCAGAGCATCGCGTCCCTGTCATTTACTTCTCTGTTTTCTCTGTCACCGCAAACGTGTTCGCCGGCCCAGAGGGCTACCTCGTCGGGGAAGGCCAGCGGAGGCTTCGGTCTTCGCCGGAGAGCCTGACGTCGCCGCCGGAGTGGTTGACCTTCCCGTCTTCAGTAGCTTTCCGGAGCCACGAAGCTAGGAGCTTTCATGCTGGATTCTTCGGGGGGAATGCTTCCGGCGTGACTGACGCCGAACGGCTGGCCGAGACCCTCAGCGCGTGCCAAGCCGTGGCTGCTCGCGGCTGCAACGAGTTCGCAGGTGAGTATCTCGGTTTATTTGAGAAGCTAATAGGAAAGAGGGTGATTCCGGTGGGATTACTTCCGCCGGAGCCGGCAAATGGGAGGAATAGAGATCACAGAGAGGGAAAATGGTGCGAAATCTTCAAGTGGCTGGATGAGCAAAAACCCAACTCTGTTTTGTTCGTGGGGTTTGGGAGTGAGTGCAAGCTAAACAAAGATCAAATTTTTGAGATAGCGCACGGGCTGGAGCTCTCCGAACTGCCGTTTCTCTGGGCACTGAGGAAACCCGATTGGGTGACCGAAGATGTCGATGCTCTGCCGCCGGGCTTCGTCCGCCGGACGTCCGGCGGAGGGGTGGTGTGTCTGGGATGGGCGCCGCAGACGGAGATTCTGGGACACCCGTCAATTGGAGGTTCTCTGTTTCACGCGGGGTGGGGCTCTGCTATAGAAGCTCTGCAGTTCGGGCACTGTCTGGTGGTCTTGCCGTTCATCATCGATCAGGGGTTGAACGCGAGGCTGCTGGTGGAGAAGGGAGTGGCGGTGGAAGTGGAGAGGAGAGAAGACGGGTCTTTTAGCAGAGAAGACATAGCTAAATCTGTGAGGATGGCTATGGCGTCGGAGGAAGGAAAAGGGGTGAGGGAGCGTGCAAGAGAAGCTCGTAAAGTGTTCGGGGATTTGCAGCTGCACCAAGACTTCTACATTGCTGGCTTTGTTGAATATTTGAAAAATGGCGTGAAGAAGGAACAAAAGCCAACAGTTGCGCCTTAAAATATAAGAGAACTCGTTTGAAAATTAATGGCGATGTTTGTAGTAATGGTGATCGGTGAAAACGACTGCATGTAACATTGGAATGGAATAAATTTTATCATGTCATCTATTTAAATTTTTAGTTTTTCATTTATTTTACGTTGTAATGCTTATTCTCAATAAAACTTAGGATGATAAAAATACGAGTTCACGTAATCAAATAAGATGATAATGAAATTTCATTTTACAAAAATATGTTAATCATAAAATGTGATGTGTTTTAAGATAAATGAAAATATAAAATACAAAATTCATTATTGTATTAAATATGGAAAAATAAGAAATATTTATTTTAAAATTTTACTATGAAAATATTTATTCTTCTACTATTTGGTTAAAATATATCAATTTTTGTAGTCCTATTTGTCCTAGAATGCCAACACATATTTTATTTAAATGAACTATTGTATGCATACATTACAACAATAATAACAACAAAACCAAACCTTAAATCTCAGTAGGTGGGATCGGCTATATGAATCATTTTCCATCATAATTATTATATTATTATCATATTCCATTAGTCTATTCTTGGATTAAACATGACATCAATTTATCAATTATAAAACAAGAAACCAAGAAATAATAATCAAATATAATGTTTAGAACAAAAAGTATAGACCTCTCTTGAGGTTGATAAAAGTTCACAGGTCTCCTTTGAGATTTTATAAATCTCACAAATCTGCTCTAAAGTTTTCAAAATTTCACAAACCTTTTTAATGTTTGATTTTTTGGAATACTTGTACCTTTTAAAAAAAATATTTTTGTGATATATAAGGAGAGATCAATGTTTTTCTGGCAAAGAGGTTTGGGCAAAATATTTGAAATCTCAAGGAAGGTTCTCGAGATTTGAAAGGTTCATATTTTTTCCCACCTCAATAAAAGTTAATATCTTTTGCCCTAATATTTATTAAAAAAAAAAAAAAAGAACCAGGAAGAGACTACTCAAAGAATATATTTTTTTGTTGGAAAAGTTTTTTTTTTTTATAGGTTTAGATTTTTTGATTTTATTTTATTTTATTATTTTTGATTTTGATAGGTTTGTTTAGATTTGTTTCTTATTTAACTTTGTTTGGATTTATACTCCTATTTTAATTGGTTGTTGATGTTGTTTTTGGGAGGGATTTATTTTCTTTATCTGTAATCTCACAATACTTGTCTTGTAATCATGCTATTACTCCGCCAAAAGTAAAGGCATATCGTTTGTGTTTTTTTTTTATTAAAAAAAAAAATTCTCCATCACTCAATTAAGAACAAAAAAAGTAATTAATATTATAATTATCATCAAAATATCATACTTTTACTTATCCATTGTTTTATGTGTATTGTACCATGCATATGGTACAACTATATAAAATAATGTGTGCTGTTTAAATAGTAAATATGACATTACTCCACTTTATTATTCACGATTATAGGGCAGCAAAGTCCTCATCATGATTTTTCAAAAGACAAAATTGTTAGTGACTCTTACTGAATTGCAAGAACCATCCCTTTTACCATGATCCTTCTATTAGTTCTCTATCTTTTCCCTCCTCTCCCCAGGTTCATCCCTTTGTCACTGCCACCCCTTACACCCTCCTTGCTGCTATTAGAAGTGTTAGTATATCTCCCTAAAATACCCTTGTACCCTTGTATGTCTCCTTCTCCTATAAAAGGGATGGCCTTGTACAGTTGTATTTGTAGAAAAAGATTAATAAAGTTTGTATTAATCTTAACATGGTATCAAAGCCCAGTTAAACTTAATTTCTTTTTTTCCTAAACCTCCTGCTCGCTGCCATTTCAGACGATGTCGTCATCATTGCATCTCCTCCGCTCGACCGTCGTTTTGGACGACGTCGTCGTCATCATTGGTAGCCGTTCAGGATGATGTCGTTGTCACCTCGCCAAACCGCTACCAGTCGAAATCCCTCTGGTCCCGTCTTCCTTTGGTCTCCATTCGGCATCCACGGCCACCATCATCACTAGTATCTGGTTTAGACTCTCCGTTGTCGCTCAATCGTCTGGAGCTTCTCAACTTGCGTTTGAGATTCCGTCGCCTCCACCACGGGCTCCACCGGGGAGGACTTTTCGGCCGACGGAGAAGAGGAAGCCATTCTATTCCCTCTGTGCAAGAGCAAGAAAGAGTACAGAGCCCGGAGCAGAAGGGGAGGGCTGTGAACCCACAATCGCTGTGCACAGGAGCTCCATGTTTACCGAACTGGGTTGAAATTGGAGCTATCTCCCGTCAATAAGGCGACCTTGCCTTATCCGCCTTGATCTTTTCATTTATTCACAATCACGTCCTTCTTCCCCTGCTTCGACTTTACCTGAACTAGGGCGGAAGCACAATTTCTTATACTAGAAGCAGTGTGGATTGCTAAACAACGTTCGTGAATTTGAAGCTTTCTTTGTGCACTCCACTCCAAGCAAGTCACCATCACGCCTAAGGTTATCCAGCTTGCGCGTCCCTAAGCACCGACAAGCTACCTGTAGCCAGGCTACAGGGGCACAACCGAGGCTTGTTTAAGTTTATAACTGTGCTTTAATTGCTGCTATTGTCCTTGCATCATGCTGAGACTTGATTAATTTTTTTACTGTGCTTCAATTTTATTTTATTTTTGCTATCGTCCTTGCATCCTTTTTTGTCTACATGACATCTTTAACTAATGTTGCTCGCCCTATAGAGATTGTTTAGAATGGCTCCAACTACACTGCATGGGCCCAACAAATGTCAGTTTTTTTGATTGGTCGGAGATTATGGTGTTTTGTCACTAGAACAAAACAAAAACCCATGAAAACTGACACGCAATCAATAGAAGAGTTTGATGAGGCTCTTGATGAATGGGAAAGTACTTATTGTAATATCCTTTCCTAGTTTATTAATACATCTGTTCCTACTATTCAAAGTCCACTTCCTAAATTTCGTAATGCCAAACTTGCTTGGGATTTTTTGGCAAAACGATCAACTATGGTAGTGATGCTGCTCTCGAGTTTCAGTTGGCAACTAGGCTTTCCTTGATGTGTCAGGAACCTGGACAATCTATTGTCGAGTTTCATGCTCAGGTTAGTGGCATTTAGGATCAACTTTCTCAAGTTGAACCTACTTTTTATGATGAGCAGTCGATTAAACTTTTTTCTGCATTTCGGGATCGTCGTTAGTTTATATACTTTATGATGCATATCCGGGACGAATTTGAGAATACTTGAGCTTCTTTGTTACATTGATCTCCTCTTCCTACACTTGAGGTTGCTCTTGCGGAGCTCATTTCTGAGGAGACACGCCAACAAACTCGTCGGGTTTATTCTACCGATATGGTTTTAGCTACTGCTCCATCTTGTTCCTCTTCTCCAGCTACTCTCTCTGCAGCTGTGGCATCTTCTAAACTATGTCGTTTCAATGGCCAGTGCCACTATTTTAAGGAAGATGGTAATTGTATTTCCGATTGTCCTAAGAAGAAGGCCAAGGATGCTCGGGATGCTCTTAAGGCTAGGGCATCTTCCTCTTCCAAGCCTATTGCTGTTGTCTCCACGAGCTCCTCAATTTCTGCTCCATCTTTTGCACCTTCTTTGTCATCTCTTTCTGTAGCCGACCTTGAGGCAATTATCACCCAGGTTCTATCCCGCACTTCTACAGGTACCTCTACACCTTGGTTTATTGATTCTGTCTATTGCAATCATATGACCTCTAATTCCTCTTTAGTGACACATAAGCAGTCTTTAAATCCCGTTCCCTTAATTTATACTGCTGATGGTTCACATATGTCTGTTAGTCATCTTGGTCATATTTCTACTCCTACTTTTTCTGTACCTGACACAAATGTTGTGCCTAACTTGTCCCTCAATCTCCTTTCTGTTGGTCAACTTGTTGAATGTGGTTTGATCTTAACCTTTTCTTGCAAAGGTTGTGATGTGCAGGATTCGAAGATGGGCCAGCTTGTTGGGACCGGGCGTAAAGTTGGTCGCCTTTTTGAGCACACATCTCTGCATTTGCCTTGTTCGTGTTCTCCTCCGTCTCTTTCTGCTGCAGTGTCTTCTAGTGTTTGGCATTCTCATCTCGGTTATGCCTCGTTGTCTCGTGTTTAGTCTTTAGCTTCTAGTGGTTGCTTAGGAAATGTTAAATTTGAACATTTTGATTGTATGCCTTGTCACCTTGGGAAATAGAAAGCTTTACCTTTTAATGAAAGTAATTCTTTATCTTCTGCACCTTTTGATTTGGTTCATTCTGATTTTGGGGACCTGCTCCTGTCCTTACTAAGGGTGGGTCTCGTTACTTTGTCATTTTTATCGATGATTACTCTCGGTATACATGGATTTATCTTTTGCATGATCGCACTGAGTTACTTAATGCTTTTCGTGATTTTAAGTAGATGATTGAAACTCAGTTTGCTCGCACCATTAAAGTCCTTCGGTTCGATAATGCCCTGGAATATACTTCTACCCCTTTCATTGAAGAACTTCGAGAGGCCGACATAATTGTCGTGCCGAATGTAAGCACCATCACATTCTTGACACTGTTCGCTCTCAACTCTTCTCTACATCCCTCCTAGAATCCTTTTGGGGTGAAGCTGCTTTTACTGATGTTTACACTATTAATCGGGTTCCAACCCCTACTCTTTCCAATAAATCTCCATATGAGGCTCTCTATGGCAAGGTACCTGATTACTCTTTTCTCAAAGTCTTTGGTTGTGCTTGCTTTTTTTTTTCTTCCACCTCATGAACATAAAAAACTTGAACCTCGCTTTCATCTCTGTTGCTTTCTTGGTTAAGGCATTGAACACAAGGGTTATCGATGCTATGACCCCATAGCCAATCGTCTTCAAGTCTCTCGGCATGTTCAGTTTTGGGAACAAAAAATGTTCACTAGTATCTCTCCATTTTCTTTCGATTGTCTCTCATACTCCCCTATTTTCACGGATCTTGCCATCGATCCCTCTTCCGCTTTCTCTTCTAATGCAAGGCATGCTAGCTTATCAGGTGATCCCTCTACATCTGCCGCTCCCGAACCTGGACCGTCTGATGATCCTGTTGTCACTTCGACTCCTCCTGAGTCCACTGATTTGGATGTTCGTCATTCTAGTCGGGTAAGGGCACCTCCTACCTATCTTAGTGAATTTAACAGTTTTTCTACTCTTGACTCCCTTCACTAGCCTCGTAGTTATCGCGAAGCTTGTTCCGTTCTTGTTTGGCAGCAAGCTATGTCTGAAGAACTTGACGTACTTCAAAAAACTCATACTTGGGACCTGGTTGACCTGCCTCCTAGTAAGATTGTAGTTGGAAACAAATGGGTGTATAAATGAAAAACAAATTCCAACGGTTCTAAAGTACGACATAAAGCTCGTTTAGTGGCAAAGGGCGTCACTCAGGAATATGGCATTGATTATGAGGAGACATTTGCCCCCGTTGCTCGTATTACCTCCGTTTGCTCCCTTTTGGATGTTGCCTCTACTCGGCGGTGGCCTTTATTTCAGATGGATGTCAAGAATGCCTTCTTACATGGTGAGTTGACTGAGAAGGTATATATGTAGCCCCCTCCTGGGTGTGCTTATTCTCCTGGTCTGGTTTGTTGTCTCCGCCGTGCTTTATAAGGGCTTAAGCAAGCTCCTTATGTTTGGTTTGCCAAGTTCAGCTCCACTATTGCCCAGCTTGGGTTTGCCTCTAGCCCCTTATGATTCAGCTTTTTTTTCCCATCACACTGCTACTGGCATCACTCTTCTACTACTTTATGTTGACGATATGATCATTACTGGTGATGATACTTCTGGTATTCATAAGCTTAAGCAATTTTTGTGTCGGTAGTTTGAGATGAAAGACCTCAGTTCTCTTCGCTACTTACTTGGCTTAAAAGTGTCCCCTACCTCTGATGGCAACTCCTTGACCCAAGCCAAATATGCCTCTGATTTTCTCACACGTTCTGACCTCACCGATTGTAAGATAACTGATAGTCCGCTGGAGCCCAACATCAAACTCCATCCTATTGATGGGGAGCTCCTTCCCGATGTGACTCGTTACCAACAGCTTATTGGGAGCTTGATTTATTTCACTGTCACTAGACCAGACATTGCCTACGTGGTGCACCTTGTTAGCCAGTTTTTGTCGGCTCCTCGTTCCGTTCACTATGTAGCTATTCTTCGCATCTTGCGATATGTGAAGGGCACCTTATTTCATGGCCTTTTTTTTCCTCTCACTTATCCTTGATGTTACTAGTTTATTCAGATGCTGATTGGGCAAGGGACCCTGTTAGAATTGGTGTATTCCCAAGAGGGAGGGGGGTGAATTGGAATTTTAAACTTTTCTCCTAGGTTGAACTAGATGTCAGTCGAGTATTACAACCTAGGGTCTTTCTGTCCAGTTCCAAATACGCCGATATAATATAAAATGATGAAATTTAAATCAAGTGCATCATTCACATAATAATATACACGTGCGGTAAATATAAAGTGCGAAAATATACAAAAACACACGATATGTTATTGAGGTTCGGCCAACTACGCCTACGTCCCCGCCTCTAGCTCGCAAGCCCGAGAATTCTAGTAATAGCTCACTTAAGGGTGGAGCGGCACCGATTACAACCGGATCAATTAGCACAGGGTTGACCTCAACCTTAACCAGGTCAATTAGCGGGGATGACCTCAACCTATACGCCTTAACAAGATGACGCACCTAGCTTTCCTAACCGGGTTTAAGCCAATCCGAGACTATTTCAGGGCTAGTCTCCCTCTTCAGGCCAGTGCCTGGAAATACAACAAATATGTATATAATCAAATGGTACAGTGATTGTGCTTTCGTGTAAAGCAGATATGTATCCAAATACGGGTAATTACATACACCACAATATGATTTAATATGTAAGCTTAGTGTGGTCAAAATATTTCAACTCTCAAATATATTTTCTATCAGTGTAATGCATGTTGGTCTAACAAGATCAATCATTTTTTGTGATAACAAACAAAGGATTATTTAACTTGAAAAGATTGAGTTTTGGTGTTTCAGGAAATATGGATCAAGTATGGTTCAAAGCAAGGTTCAAATATAGCTCAAGTGTGGTTTAATAGAAGATCAAGTATGAAGATAACTTCTCAATGATCCAAAGAGAGTCTAACATATTTGAAGCTTAAGAAAATTATTCAAAGAATCTTAAAAGCAAAGAGAACTCAAGCATGAAGGCTTAGGAAACATATTTGTAAGTATTTCAAAAGCCAAAATATCATTTGAGATATGTTTTGAAGTTTTTTCTAAGAGATTATAAAGATTTAAGTACCTATTTAAGTATATTGAAGTAAGTTTTTATAAAGATCATAAGAAAGCAAAATAGTTTTAAAGAAAGATATTTTATAAGCTTAGATGACTTAACTTTTTAGTTCAGATGACTAAAGTAGAGACTTCAGATGACTAAACTTTAAGTTCAGACATTTGAAGAATTACTTCGGACATCTGAAGATTAAGTACAGACGTCTGAAGAATTTATAGAACAAGACAGAGAGTTGCAGTAGCAATTCAAACGTCTGAACTCGTGACTTTAGACATCTGAACCTGCGACCTCAGACGTCTGAACCCTGACTTCAGGCATCTGATCATGTATCCAGTTCTATTTTTAAGGGGTTTTAGGAACTTCAAACGTCTGACCTCGAATCCTCAGACGTCTGAACACTGTTCAACGGGCAAAAATTTTAAAACTCTTATTTTTAACAACTTGGGAAACTCTTTAAGGAAACTCTTGCAACAAGGAAACCTATTTGGAGGCCTATAAATACATGGTTTTTTAGAATCAAATATTATCCCAAGCATTGAAATTCTCTCAAAGCTCTCTTACTCTCAAAATCTATTTTGATCAATCTTTTGCAAAGCTGAAAGTACTGTTGTTCTGATATTTTTGTTCATCAAATCCTGAAGAATTACTGATTTATCATCTGGAGAAAAGGATTTTGGTGAATTCTTTGAAAAGCTTCAAAAGTTTATTTCATTCTTGATATTTTATCTTTTGAAGTACATAGTTTTAATTTGTACTAATATGCTCTTTGTATGAGCTTCTCTTGTACACCAGCTTTTGATATTTCTCTTGTAGATTTTGGATGATACCAGGCTGTTGGATCGTTGACCAAACAAGGGCATATTGTTTGGAGAAGGCGGGCTCTAGCCTTGACCAAAGGAGTGGTTGTAAACAGGTGTTGTTCCACCCGATAACGGAACTATTATAGTGGAACCCTTTAGTGTTTTGCCAAGGGCGAGGACGTAGGCTGTGTTGAAGCCGAACCTCGTAAAAAATATTGTGTCTTTCTCTCTACTTTACATACTATATTTGTTATGTTGTATGATTTAAAAAGTGCAGGTCATAGGTTTCAAAGAGAAAGAAACAAAGACTCTTGGTATTTAGAAAGTACGTTTCGATTAACCGTTTGCAGAAACCCAAAAGGGAGTACGTTGGTTTATCTGCAGAAATCTTAATCAGGAGAAGTGCATACTAAAAGCTTATTCAAAGAAGGTGATAAACATCCACAGGGAAATCAACAAAGCAAAAATATTCTTGATTGAGTGATTGAATTGTTTTAGCTTTATTGATTGTCTTGTTCATTTAAATTACAAGTATTCTAAAGTGTGGTTATCAGTTATCAGTTGTGCTTTCTTTAGTATCTTAAGCAAAAGATTAAAAATTATCAAAATTAAAAAGATTCCAATTCACCCCCCTCTTGGGAAGCTATTCCTAATTTCAATGCACACGTGAGAGTGTCAATAGACAATCTTTGTATCTCAAGATATTCACCCAATAAGTTCACACAAAGATATCAAATCTCAAATATTTCAATCATCAGGATGTCTCAAGCATGTAAATGTCAAATAATGTATATGCTTGGTTTGCAAAAGATGTGTATCTTTGTGTTCAACAACTAATATATGAGTAAATGAATATTGCAAACAAAGATCACTGTCACATAAACAAATATCTTCTCAAAGTTATATAAAAATAAATACCAGAAGATATTTGAAAATGTTTTGAAGAGATTTTGCAATCCACAAACAAATACAAACTTCTCAAGTTATTGCAATGGATATGCAATACTCAGAAGTTTAATACAAGTCTTCTTAGGTGAGACTTATTAGCTAAGTCCCCTAAGAACACTTAGGTTTAGCTCTCGAGAAAATTATATCAAACAACTAGAGCAAAGAGAGCAAACCTATATGCACAACCACATTTAAACACACTTACAAAGAAGTCTGAGTAGTAAGATCAGGTAAGAATAAGTGTAAGAGGCTCAAATGTGAGTATTATGGGTTTTGGGATTTTCGGAGAATTTCTCCCTAATCAAATCTCCTAATATCATGCTAATCTTAGCAAATGATGGGCTATATATAGATATGGGACAAGTTATGACCGTTAGGGACCTATTAGGTATTATTAGGAAAGTTTAATGACCTTTCAAATATTTTAACCCTGTTTAAAAAATGTTTAATCGTGGTAAAAATCAGGGCAACCCGGGAGGTCTGGTCTACCAGAACAGTTTCAATCGACCAGATCTCATATGGCTCGGTCGACCAGGAGGTTTTTGAATTGAAGGCTTGGTCGACATTAAGTGGGTGATTTCCCATTTCTCCGAGGTTCGGCCGACCGGGCCATTTTGAACTGGTTGGTTCGGTCAACCAGACCGTTGGGATTTTTCTCGAGGACCCTCAGTAAACCGGGTAGTTGGAGTACAATTTTTGCTCGGTTGACGAGGTGGTCAATTTGTTGACCAGAGAGGGTTTTGGTCGACCAGGGGGGTTTTGAATTACGCAGGTTTGGTCGACCAGGGCCTTGGTCAACTGTTGACCCATGCCTGTTTCAGTCGACCGGGGCAGAATAAACTACCAAGGTCGGTCGATCGAAAGTGCACAATGTGTGCATTTCAGTCCTGTCTTGAAACACACAAACCCTATTCAAGCGCCTAACAATCGTAAGTGCAATGGTGTGTGTCTTAGGGTCATTTTTGTCAAATTTAAAGACACCGAAAAAGTCCAGTGTCGGTCGACCAAAGGGTAAACCCTAAGGTCATTCTAAGGTCACTTTAGATTGTGTTTGGTTTGAGCTTACGTATTATATCATGCATGTGATGTGTGTGAGCTTATTACAAACTAAAGACCGATTTACTATTACAGACCATTTACATAAATGAACTATATATATTACAACACAATGATCTTCAATCTTTATTTGCTTTGTGCTCATCTTGATCTTGACAATATTAGTTCCTGCAAAAAACCTCAAATACCCATTAGATATTATGAATATTTGTCATAATCAAAACCGGGCGTAGCCAATAAGGTCAACAGATCCTATTGATCGTCGGTCTACCACTAGTTTTCTTTTTTTACTTGGTGACTCTCTTATCTCTTGGCGGAGCAAAAAGCAGACTGTTGTTGCTCGCTTTAGCATTGAGGCTGAGTATCGGGCTCTCGCTGATACTACTTCTGAGCTTCTTTGGCTTTGTTGGCTTCTCCAAGATACGGGAGTTCCTCAGCCCTCGAGCACTCCGCTTTATTGTGACAATCATAGTGCTGTCTAGATCGCTCACAACGATGTCTTCATGAACACACCAAACATATCAAGATCGATTGTCATTTTGTGTGTCATCATCTTCAGGACGAGACACTTTGCCTCTTGTCAGTTCCTTCGGTTGATCAGTTGGCTGATATCTTCACGAAAGCTCATCTACCTGGTCATCATCATGCTTTAGTCTGCAAACTCCGAATGTCATCTTTGATACCACCTTGAGTTTGAGGGGGGATGTTAGTATATCTCACTAAAATACCCTTGTACCCTTATATGCCTCCTTCTCTTATAAAAGGGATGGCCTTGTACAATTGTATTTGTACAAAAAGATTAATAAAGCTTGTATTAATCTTAACAAGAAGACAGTTACTCTCACTAGGCTCACCTCTTCTCTTCCACAATAGAGCCCTAGGCCCTTGCATCCTCTTCTATGGCTGTTGCTATTACAACTAGAGCCTACCACAACTAGATGTATATATAAAATAGATTAATAAGGAGATAATTAGGAATAATATTTGGCTTAGACAGGAAGTCATCAAGAATGATATTCCAGTCTTGAATATGTCGGGCCTTGAAATCTCATTGAAAAATCATTTGTCCATCACAATAGCTAGAGGATTTTAAGTTTGAACTATAACATCCTTAGATAAGTACACATCCATTTCTATGCAGAAATGATTTCCTTAATGACATTGTTGTTTGGAGGGTGTTTGAAGAATATGCTATTATAGTAATATCATGTTTGAAGAGTATACTCTGTATGGCGTTGGTAATAGTGGGTCCATGACAGATACACAGTGCAAAAAGTGGGTATAGCCTTGAAAGGCTCTCCCTGACAATATGCGTAATGTAAAAAAAATCTTTCAATGCAAATAATTTTTCAATACTAAGTATTACCCAAATTTTGCCTCTTATCTCTGTCTCCCCCTTTTGGCAATATCAAAAAGGGCTATAAAATAAGTAGTCATAGGCATTGGATATGATACATTAATATACAAGATAAGTTTGTAAAAAAAAAATTAAAAAATTTCAGTAGTATGCCGTTTGAAAATAAGACATTTTCCTAAAAACACCTGTATAAAATTACCTGTTTTGAGTTTTAATATTAACAATTTATCCACAACTACTTAACTAAAACAGTTCCAGTATGATCAAGACGTAAAACATAAATATAATCATCATCATGCAGTAGATATAAGAATTATGTATTGCAAAACATAAATAAATTCATTAAGTCTAAACCAATGAAAGACTTGGAAGTGGTTTAGTGAAAATGTCAGCCCATTGTTCATTTGTGCACACAAACTCAAGTGTCACATCACCTTTCTACACATGATCACGAAGGAAATGATGTCTAATCTTAATGTGTTTAGTTTGTGAATGTGAGATAGGATTCTTTGAAATATTGATTGTACTAGTATTATCACATTTAATCGTACTATATCATAGAGCAATCCAAAATTCATAAGTTGTTGTTTCATATAAAGAGTTTGAGCATAACAACTTCCAGCTGCAATATATTCTACTTCGGTTGTGGATAAGGCAACTGTATTTTATTTCTTGGAGAACCAAGAAATGAGAGATTGTCCTAAATAATGACAAGTGCCGCTAGTACTTTTCTTATCAACCTTACTACCGACAAAGTCAGCATTAGTATAACTAACAATCTCAAAGGTCGTATGCTTAGGATACCATAATCCTAACTCTATGGTTCCAACTAGATACCTAAGGATTCGTTTAACTGCTAATAGATGAGATTCCTTAGGAGCAGCCTGAAACTTAGCACACATGCACACATTAAACATAATATCAGGCCTACTAGCTGTAAGATATAGAAGACTTCCAATCATGCCATGATACAATTTCACATCAACAGAGATTCCTAGCTCATCTTTGTCAAGTTTGATGGAAGAGCTCAAAGGAGTATCAAGAATTTTTCTATCTTCCATATTAAATTTCTTTAGCAAGTCCTTAACGTATTTAGATTGGCAAATGAAAGTCCCATATTTAGCTTGTTTAATTTGCAGCCCTAAAAAAAAACTAATTTCACCCATCATGCTCATTTCAAATTCACTTTGCATGCATTTGGAAAACTCATTCACCTACATAACATATACACAGTAGAAAATGTTCTTTCTATACATAATTTGTACCATATCAGAGTCTATAAAAAAAGGAGTCTAGGCACCATAATACAAAACATATACCCGGGTGCCAACCAAAAACCCAAAAAGATAACTTGATAAAGTCCTAGCACTTACACAAGTGCTATCCGCAGTACACCGACCTTTACACTCCCAACACAAGGACGCTAGTTCCAGTTACTCGAAGGACCTGAAAACATGTACGTATGATAGGGGTAAGACACCTCTCAGAAAGGAAGAATCAGGTTATGTCAATGTGTGGCATATGAGTGTTATCATGACATAAAACATACACAGTTCAATGCAATTCCAATATTTTCACAAAAACGTTCCAATATAGTGCACATCACACACACACACACATGATCAACTAACCCAGTGTCGTCACAACCTTCGGCCCGAAGCCGGCCTGCATTACACGGTGTCCCTGACATATGGCGTAGCCCCAGGCTCTTATGGCATTGTATCGGTACAACTAGTTGATCCACACCATTCGGTGATCAGGCGGTAAGGCTCACGCTCTCAGATATAGAGCCGGACACTCTTTCCAAACATGACAGGTGATATTTCACACCCTCGGATATAGAGCGGGATACTCTTTCAGAACCTGGAACAATTCGGAACTCAGTTACTATATGCTCATATAACACGTCAATCCACACTCATTTGGTAATCACAACAATCATGGTTTTTAAAATACAGTTTAAAACAAGTCAAGGCACAACCTTTTCTATAACACAATATATATCACAATATATTCATAGTTTTCCAACAAAACCAGAGATGCAACCGAATGCCCCATTTTTCCAAAAACTGTAATATGCAAAACCCATAATTTTACCCGTTAGATCCCCCTAAATGAGTAGCCAAAACATACACAGGACTGTGAACCACAGTTCTACCGAGTCCGATTTTGAAAATAACCGATATAAACAGAATCCCCTTACCTTTCCCAAAATATCCAAACCCAAACTCTATGGCTCCTAAACAGCGAACCGAGTTCCTAAACCTATAAATCACAATACAAAACATACTCACAATTCTATTCCATACAGAACTACCGAAACAGAAATGAAAATCGAGCCTTACCTCGATTTTGGACCAAAACCCGAAAACGCTCGAAACGAAGATCCATTCCAAAAATATCGAAGAGAATCCTTCCCTAATCCTCGTTAATGTTGGACCGTCGATTCAGGCAACGTTCGACGAAGAAATCTAGAGAGAAAGAGTGAGGTTCAAGTTCTTAGAGAGAGAGAAAGAGAGAGGGAGAGAGAGAGAGGATTTTCATTTCTTAGCTAAGAAGCAACCCAAATGGATATTTATAGCACCTTTGACTTAGTCAAACTCGTCGACGAGGCGGCATCTTCGTCAACGAGTCAATAAAGGGAGTTCATCGACGAAGCGGTGGCCTCGTCGACGAGCCTGAGATTTCCAAATTCCTGAAACCTCTCGGCTTCTCCTCATCAATGAGCTCCTATATTTTGTCGTCGAGCAACGAAAGGCCATCGTCGATGAACTCTAGCTTCTTCGACGAAGCTTGCTCAATTACTATTTACCTTTCTCTTTATTAATTTATTCCTTATATCACGGTTCAGGTTCTTACAACCTCCCCTCCTTACAAAAATTTCGTCCTCGAAATTTGTAATCTCTCATTCATACAATCACATACACACTCGAATCTATAAAGAACCAGCGGCTACTACAGCGAAACGCTGTCACAATACATATATATACCCTCACTTATAGCGGAGGAATACCGTGGTTATATACATAAACCGTCTCAGGAGTTCATAATAACACACACTCCCAAAGACTAACCACCTATTCCAATACAAAGTAGAGTAGTACATACATACTCAGAACAACTGAGGTTACTTCCGACGTATCTCCGCTTCCAGTTCCTAAGAAGTTCCCTCAACCTCATGATTCTCTCACAACACCTTCACTTGCGATATTTCCATGGTACGTAACTTATGCACTTTATGGTTCAGAATCCGTACAGGTACCTCCTCGTATGCTAAAGTATCCCCAATTTCCAAGTTCTCATAACTAATAACATGAGATGGATCTGACACGTACCTCCTCGACATGGATACATGAAACACATCGTAGATCCTCGAGAGTGTTGGGGATAGTGCAACCTTGTATGCTACTGGACCCACTCGTTCAAGAATCTCGAATGGTCCAATATACCTCGGGCTCAGTTTGCCCTTCTTTTAGAATCTCATCACCCCTTTCATCGGAGCGATTCTCAGGAATATCTTACCCCCCACCTCGAACTCCAACTACCTACGGTGAACATCCATGTAACTTTTCTTCCGACTCTGAGCCGATTTAATCCTATCTCGGATCAAACCTATCTTCTCAGACACCTGCTACACAAGTTCAAGTCCTAACACTTGACGTTCACCAACCTCATCCCAATACAGAGGAGATCGACACCTTCGACCATATAGAGCGTCGAATAGTGCCATCTTGATACTAGCATGGAAGCTATTGTTATAGACGAACTGCATTAGTGGCATAAATTGCATCCAACTACCACCGAAGTCTAACACGCAAGCCCGTAACATATCCTCCAAGATTTGTACTGTTATCTTCGATTGTCCATCAGTCTGGGAGTGGAACACTGTACTGAAAGTAAGCTTGCTCCGCAGTCCTTCCTGCAAGCTCTTCAAAAAACAAGAGGTAAACCTCGGGTCTCGATCTGACATAATGGACACTAGTATCCTATGCATTCTCACTATCTCATGCACGTATAGTTCCGCTAGCCTACTCAAAGGGTAGCTAACCTTCATCAGTATAAAGTGAGTAGATTTTTTCAGCCTGTCCATGATCACTCAAATGACATTCTGTCCGTAAAGCGCTGGCAACAATCCGGTCACACAAAGTCCATGGAAATATGGTCCCATTTCCATTCCGGAATAGTTTTAACGGCCCTGCTGGCCTCTGATGTTCAGCTTTTACCTACTAACATGTCAGACACTGCTTTACGAACTGAGCAATTTGCCTCTTCATACAACTCCACCAGACGGTCTCGCACAAGTCTCGATACATCTTCGTGCTACCTAGATGTACCGTATACAAAGAATGATGCGCTTCCTTTAGAATCGTCCTTCTATTCTCATTGTCGTTTGGGACACATAACCTGGTTCTAAACCTCAACACACCTCCCTCAGAGATGTTAAAATCTACAGCCAACCCCTGCTGCACTTTCTCCATAGTCTCAACTAACTCTGCATCATTAGCTTGCGCGACTTTAATATGCTCAAACAAAGTCGGCTGGATCACCAACCTAGCAATGAATGCCTGATGATCTTCGGCCACCAACTCAAGACCAAGGCTCTTTAGATCCTGTCTGATATGATGCTGAGCTGCAAGCGCAAATACCACCACATGCTCTGATTTTCGAATCAACGCACTAGCTACCACATTAGCTTTCCCCGAGTGATAACTTATGGTGCAATCGTAGTCCTTAATTAGCTCAAGCCACCTTCTCTGCCTCATATTCAACTCATTCTATTTAAAAAAGTATCTAAGACTTTTGTGGTTAGTGAAGATCTCGCACTGCACACAATACAAGTAGTGTTGCCAGATCTTTAGTGCATAAACTACAGCAGCTAGTTCCACATCATGCGTAGGGTAATTTCTCTCATATTCCTTAAGTTGCCAAGAAGGATACACTATTACCTTACCCTGTTGCTTAAGCACACATCTCAAACCCTTCAGAGACGTGTCGCTATAGATCACAAAACCGCTATCCCCTAAAGTAATGGTCAAAACCGAAGCAGTAACCATACGATGTTTCAACTCCTGAAAACAATGTTCGCAATCTTCTGTCTAGTCAAACTTCACCCCCTTCCTGGTCAATCATGTCAGAGGCTCAGACAACTTAGAGAATCCCTCCATGAACCGACAATAATAACCTTTCAGTCCCAAAAAACTCTGAACCTCCTGCACACTCTTCAGTTTCACTTAGTTGACCACAACTTCAATCTTGCTAGGATCAACTAAGATACCACCTTTAGACACCACATGGCCTAAAAATGCAACCTGATTTAATTAGAACTCACATTTCTTCAACTTGGCATAAAACTTCCTCTCCCACAGAATCACCTCAGATGGTTTTCATGCTCTTCCGAACTCCTCGAGTATACCATAATGTCGTCGATGAACACCACTACGAACTAGTCTAGGTACTCATGGAAAACCATGCTCATCAAATCCATGAACACTATCAGAGCATTCGTCAACCCAAATGGTATGACTAAGAACTCGTAGTGGCCATATCTGGTTCAGAAAGCAGTCTTCACAACATCTTCAGATCAAACCCTCACCTGATGATACCCTGACCGTAGGTCGATCTTCAAAAAAGACCTACGTTGTAGCGACCCTAAATTTCTTAACATATAATATAATATAATGGATAAAATGATCAATCTGAACCCTTGGGTAGCGGGAATATCTGTCAAACACAGCGAAAAACCTAGCAGTAGTAAATATAAAATCTCAAACATCCAATCATAAACATAATACCAGAGTTATTTACATTCCAAAATACTGTAATTATTTACAATCTTTCAAAAAGTCAAAAATGACACTAGGACCTTGCAACAAAAATCTCTTAGTCCTAGTTCAACGCTTACCCTTCTAGTAGGGAAGCTCCACTCACTCAACGGCGGCCTTGACCCACCGGTTTTTCGGGGTTTCCTGAAAAATGTGTTAATGTTGGGGGTGAGACACTTCTCAGTAAGGGAAAATAAACTAAATATAGCTGTGTGGCAATATGAATATTTAAAATGCTTATATAAATACAGTACATTTCATAATTCTGGAAATAATCATAATATCATACTGGATAATCATATACTTCCATATTTGCTAATAAATCATAACATACATAAGCATCTGTTATAACTGTAATACTGAAAATATACCCAGGATGAATAGCTAGCAATGTCATGTATTACCCCCCATGACGGGTTGTGCAGCCCGAAGGCGGGACCTGATAATGGTTGGCCGACCACTGCCGAGTCAAATATGTCTGTAAGTACGATGAGCCTGCCACACTCTGGTTCGGACTGCCAGGTGGACGTCCACACTCTACTGAAAGCCACATCGACTATCCATCTCCCATCCCCTCGTGGGATGGTTAGGACTAATCTGACGTAGATATCTGATCTACATATATAGCTACGGTATCGAGCCCTGAACTGAACTAAACTAACATCCTGGTTGTAATAACATATAATACATGAACATACATAACATCATCACGGCCTCGTGTCGAAAACATAGATACGACCTCACGCCGAAATCATAAATACGGTCTCGTGCTGATAGCATAAATACATGGCCTCGCTCCAAAATCGTAAATACGGCCTCATGCCGATAATATAAATACATGGCCTCGCGTCAACATCATAAATAGAGCCTTGTGTTGATAACATAAATATGGTCTCGTGCCAGATACGTTTCAGGTATTTACATTCTGAAAATAACTCATTTTTCATATATTCGTCAAACTCAGTATAACATAACTCGTATTTTCAAAATACCTGAAAATATGCTTTGATCGTAAAATCTTTCATATCATGATTCACTTCACATAAAAATAATGTTCATGCCACACATATGCCGTTTAAAGTCATGCTTCATATTCTAAAATCATCATTTCTGGCATCTCATACATACATATACATTTTCATCATAATAGCAGTATTTTCCAAACATACATTTCATATGTAATATACAAAGATAGCATAGGCTTTTCTGAAAATAAATGTGCTCATAATTAATAATAACATGCATTGAAAATAACTGCTTTAGTTTATTCTCTTACTTGGATACTGAGAAAGCCCCCAAAATATCCTAGGTTAACCCCCGTATGACTTCTTGATCAACACCCTGAAACTCAAAACCCCCAATACTAAACGTCAATATTTTCATGCGTACATTCATTTCTATAACTACCATAAAGTCTAATTTGGCTTAAAAAGCTTTACCTCAACCCAGGGATGATTTCCAACTTCATTTTCCCAACGATCCGCTCCGACAAACTCGTAGGGAACTCCGCCAGGAGCGTCGTGGTAGCCTCAAATCTTCGATCCGACGTAAAACTAGCCCAAAATCGAAGAGGGAGAATGAGAGGGCCGAAGAGGAGAGAGAGAGAGAGAGTGGAGAGGAAGCTTCAAATGAAATAAAAATTGGATTTTTCATATATATAGACAGCAAAATTCATTGATGAACCTGATCTTTGTCGACGAGACCCTGTATTCGTCGACGAAATTCAGGCTGCCTTAGAACCCCTCTCAGTATTTTCTCGTCGACGAAACCCTGTGTTCGTCGACGAATTCAGGCAATCTCTTAAAATTTATTTTATTCTCCAAATGCAATGTCGTCGACGAAGTCTATGGCCTCCTTCTGTTTCTGTCTCTATTTCCCTCTTTCTTTATTACTCAAATTTCCATTTTAAATTCGAGTTGTTACATGCGTCCCCTGTAGCTGGTCAAAGAGATCATCAATACGAGGCAAAGGGCGGCGATTCTTCACAGTCACCTTGTTGATCTCGCGGTAATCAATGCACATACGCATTGACCCATCCTTCTTCTTCACAAACAAAACTGGAGCTCCCCCCGGCCGAAACACTAGGTTGGATAAAGCCCTTATTCAGTAATTCCTACAACTGCTCTTTTAACTCCAAAATTTTTCTAGAGCCATCTGGTAAGGAGCTTTAAAGATTAGTGCCTTTCAAGGAAGTAGCTATATCAAAAACTCCACCTCACGATCTGGAGGTAAACCGAGTAAATCTTATGGAAACACATTCGAGAACTCACTAACCACTCGAATATCCTCGAGCCTCAACTCATCCCTGCGGTGGTTCCTTCACACAAGTTAGGTACCCTTGACATTCGTCCAAGAGTAGCTTCCTCGATTGTTATGCCGATAGAACCTGTGGCATCGAACGCACACATGATCCCACAAACTCGTACATCTGCTCCCCAGGAGGTTTGAATACAACCACCTTTCCACAACAGGTGATCACAGCATAGCTGGAGTATAAACAGTCTATTCCCAGTATGACATTAAACCCCGACATATCGTACACCACAAGATTCACCGGTAGCAATCTTCTCTGAATTACCACTGGGCAGTTTTCTAACATCCTCCTATAGAACGATACACTCCTCGATGGTGTATTTACTGACAATTCTTTATTCATGACTTGGGTCTCAACCCCACACAGTTTTACAAAGTTAGAAGATATAAAAGAATGGGTCGCACCCGAATAAAAAAAAACCACAGCTCTATTTAAAAACAACATCATAGTACTTGTCACCACATTCCCCGAATGCTCAGCATCAGCCGGAGTAGGCGAGTATACCCTTGCCAAATCTGTGTTTTCTTGATAAGTTTCCCGGGATACCTGATTACGTCCCCGATTCTAACTCGGAGCGAGCATACCCCTCTTTGGTGCATGACAATCCCGAGCCATGTGACCTAATTGGCCATAGTTGTAACAGTTACCCCTAAACGGCTGGCATTCACTGCAATGCCATTTGTGGCACCTGATACAACGATCACCTGACCAACTCACTTGAGAACTCTAACGCTCGGTATTCTAACAGTAACTCGAGTCCTTATTCTTCTTCTTCCATGATCCCTGACGAGACCCAGACTGAGAATTAGAAGGTACTGGCCTCTTCTTCGATTTCGAATCCACCTCATCCTCCTAGATGCCGGTCTCGATCACCGTGGCCTTATCCACTAAAATAAAATTTTCACAGATCTGAAGCATACTCACTAGTATGTGGATGTCCTTCCTCAAACCCTTCTCGAGCCTCTAAGTTTTCTCTTACTCATTCGAGATCAAATACGGCCGAAACGGGATAGCTCTTATACCGAGCAGCATATCCCTGCACCATTATATTTCCCTGTGACAGAGCAGAGAACTCATTCGCCTTAGCATCATATGTGGAGGCCAGGAAGTATCTCTCAAAGAACACTTCCTTGAAACGACTCCATGTCATCTCTGTAGAACCCGCTCTCTACTTCTCTAGCAAACTTACTGTGGTCCACCAATGCCCCGCCTCCCCAAATAGTTGGAAGGTAGCGTAGAGGACTCTCTACTTATCTGTGCAGTGGAGGACTTCCAAAATCCTCTCAGTCTTCTCAACCCAGTCCTCTATTATCATTGAATCGGGTCCTCTTGAAAATGTCGGAGGGTGCATACGTGTGAACCTCTCGATGGTACACCCCGCAGCAGTAGGAGAACTTTCGCATCTCCTAACACTCTGCCTGATTTCCTGCATAACCTGCCTCGTCAACCCTCGAGGCACAGAAGGAGACTCATCGCTTGTAGTATCCTCGGAGCCACTTTCCAAATTATTATCCTTGGGCTCCATTCTGAAAATACGATAGAAATTTATTAGTACTCCTACATCAAGTACAGTAAACACAATTACTTACAACTAATCATGTTAACTACTATCTCACAGGTCCAGGTATGTTCTATCACACCGACACGAAAGTCATCAATGGTTTACTGTGATTTTACTAAAATCATCATTCCATGAAAAACACAGGACACCGCCAACGAGTCCCTATCTAGCAATACAACAACCCTCAACCTACTCTACCCATTTCCTACATCCTACACTCTGGTATGTACACATAGCCACACATAACCAAGTCTACAAGACCTAACAGCCTGGTTAGCTCTGATACCAAGCTGTCACGCCCCGAACCCAGTAATGGGACCCATGGTGTGATATAGTAACCTAACATGTCTCTGTATAATACAACAATACCAATGATACAATAATGAATGAGGGTCCAATCCCGTGGGGTTCTCATACACCCTATACACATTCACCTACATAACATATAGACAATAGAAAATGTTCTTTCTATACATAATTTGTACCATTCCAGAGTCTATAAAAAAAGGAGTCTATGCACCATAATACAAAATATATATCTGGGTTCCAACTAAAAACCCAAAAAGATAACTCGATAAAGTCCTAGCACTCACACAAGTGTGCTGCGCAGTACACTGACCACTACGCTTCCAACACAAGGATGTTAGTTCCGGTTACTCGAAGAACCTGAAAACATGTACGTACGATAGGGGTAAGACACCTCTCTATAAGGAAGAATCAGGTTATATTAGTGTGTGGCTTATGGGTGTTATCATGACATAAAACATATATAGTTCAATGCAATTCTAGTATTTTCACAAAACAGTTCCAGTATAGTGCACATCACACACACACACACATGATCAAGTAACCCGGTGTCATCACACCCTTCGGCCCGAAGCCGGCCCGCATTACACGGCGTCCCCGGCACATGGGCTAGCCTCAGGCTCCCATGGCATCATACCGGTACAACTGTTCGATCCACACCCTTTGGTGATTAACCGGTAAGGCTCACGCCCTCAGATATAGAGCCGGACACTCTTGCCAAACATGGCAGGTGATATTTCACACCCTCAGATATAGAGCCAGACACTCTTTCACAACCTGGAACAATTCGGAACTCAGTTCCTATATGCTCATATAACACATCAATCCACACTCATTTGGTAATCACAAGAATCATGGTTTTCAAAATACAGTTTAAAAATAGTCAAGGCATGACCATCTCCATAACACAATATATATCACAATATATTCACGGTTTTCCAACAAAACTAGGGATGTAACCCAATGCCCCATTTTTCCCAAAATTGTAATATGTAAAACCCATAATTTTACCCGTTAGATCCTCCCAAATGAGTAGCCAAAGCATACGTAGAATTGTGAACCACAGCTCCACCGAGTCTGATTTAAAAAATAACCGACATAAATAGAATCCCCTTACCTTTCCCCAAATATCCAAACTTAAACTCTACGGCTCCTAAACAGTGAATTGAGTTCCTAAACCTATAAATCACAGTACAAAACATACTCACAATTCCATTCCCTGCAGAGCTACTAAAACGGAAATGAAAACCGAGCCTTACCTCAATTTTGGACGAAAACCCGAAAAAGCTCAAAATGAAGATCCATTCCACAAATCTCAAAGAGAATCCTTCCCTGATCCTCATAGTAATATCGGACTGTCGATTAAGGCAACGTTCAGCGAAGAAATCTAGAGAGAGAGAGAGAGTGAGGTTCGAGTTCTTAGAGAGAGAGAGAGAGAGAGAGAGAGAGAGAGAGAGAGAGAGAGAGAGAGGGGGAGAGAGAGAGAGAGGACTTTCATTTCTTAGCTAAGAAGCAACCCAAATGGATATTTATAGCACCTTTAACTCGGTCAAACTCATCAATGAGGCGGCATCTTTTTCGATGAGTTAATAAAGGGAGTTCGTCGACGAAGCGGTGGCCTCATTGACGAGCCTGAGATTTCTGGATTCCTAAAACCTCTTGGCTTCTCCTCATCGATGAGCTCCTATATTCCATCGCCGAGCAGCAAAAGACCTTCGTCGATGAACTCTGGCTTCATCGACGAAGTCTGCTCAATTACTATTTACCCTTCTCTTAATTAATTTCCCTATATCATGATTTGGGTTCTTACAGTTTAGTTATTTCATTATTCTAGCATTGAATATGGTATTTATTGAAGTTATTTCATGCATATTTAATTTTTAGTTAGAATTTAAATTCTATTGCAAAAACCTCAAAAATCCCAAGAAACTGAATCTGAACAATCTTTAGTAAATTTTTCTTTTCTTATTTTTTTTTTGGAATTACACGAGTTTGGAATTAAAATGCATTCCCTAAGCAGACGATCTGGCATTTGGGTTAAGTATTACACGACTGAACTCCTATACTTGGGATAGCTTTCGAGCTGCTCAATTTTAATGTGAGTTAGGTATAAACTATGCAGTTTTACAGATTTCAGAATATGAGTTTTATTATTTGTGGCATGAGTTGGTATTTGCTTAGTACAATGTTTATGTAGTTTTCAGAATATCATGATTTACAATATTTTTGCACAGAAATATGTTTTATTAGATATTATACAGATAGATACATTTTACAAATAGATACTATTAAGACAGATACATTTTACACAATGATATTATACAAACATATATATTTTATAGACAGATATTTTACAGTATTTATAGAATTCCATGATTTTTCAAAACCATAACACTCAGATATTACAGATTATTCAGTCAGATATTACAGTTATTTTAGTCAGATATTGCAGTATTTCAAATCTGATTTATAGTGTTATGGTTATTTTGGAATCATGATGAAACAGTAAGATAATTATATATATTAGTATTATACAGTATCAGATCCTTGATGAATTATTTCAGTCAAATTAATTATTTTACAGACAGATTCAGTCAGCAGAGCACGGTATTGTTGCTATTTCAGATCAGAGTGCAACCGCATATCTTAGATAGCGTGTGGATTTCATCTACCGTGCCTATGGAGGGATTGCAGTCTCCCCAGATTCCTGGGTTAAGGAGGCTAGTTTGACAAGGTAGATACTAGTACCGTGCCTTTAGAGGAATTGCAGTAAAGGCCAGACTGATGATTGGTAGAGTATTCAAGTGACTTATTCTGGTAGGCCAACTAGAGTTAAGTCCACTCTACGGGCCGCACAATCCTGTCATGAGGGGTTAAATCATGACATACAAATTTCCAAGGATATTACTTAGTTATATATATATATATATATATATATTTACAAAATAACATCATATATATATATATATATATATATATATACATTATATTCTTAGCAGTATGAATAAAAAGAAAACTCAGATAACACAGTTGTATTTTAAGCCATGTAGGTGTGAGTTATAAAGTATTTACATGATATTTCAGTTCAGTTATTTATCAGTAAATTATTTATGTAAACTCAATTGCTACACACTAGTAATAGCATATTTCTTCTTATTGAGTGTTGTATCATCCCTATAAATTAACATTTTTTCAGGAAATCCAGCTAAACGAGCAGATCAGACTCGCAAGTAGAGAGGTCGCTTACACTACCCTATCTGTAGGGTAAGTGTTATCAGGGGAATTGTATTTCTGAAAAGTATTCAGGAATTTTGGGTAGAAGATACTAGGATGTTGTGTAATTATGTATGTATATCTTGGGATAATTCTGAATTCTAGTATTGTATATATGGATGTATAACTTTATGTTTTCCGTTGCATAGGTTTGTTATTCGAAGATTGACCTCAGATCTGGCTACCATCAGGTGAAGGTGAAAGAAGAAGACATCTCAAAGACGGCCTTCAGGACTAGGTATGGGCATTACGAGTTTCTAATAATGCTATTTGGTTTGATGAATGCTCCTGCGGTATTTATGGACTTGATGAATAGAGTCTTCCACCAATACCTAGACCAGTTTGTTGTTGTTTTTATTGATAATGTACTGGTCTATTCTAGGAACTATGAGGAGCATGAGACGCACTTAAGGCAAGTTTTGCAGACACTTCGAGAAAAGAAGTTGTACGCCAAGTTCAGTAAATGTGAATTTTGGCTGGAGAAGGTCGTGTTCTTGGGGCATGTTGTATCTAGAGACGGTATTTTTGTGGATCCTAACAAGATTGAGGCTGTAGTGAATTGGGCTAGATTGAGAAATGTCCAGGAGATCAGGAGTTTCTTGGGGCTAGCAGGCTATTACCGTCGTTTTGTTGAGGGATTCTCAGCTTTGTTAGGGCCCTTGACAAGACTGACGAGGAAGAATATTAGATTTGAGTGGGAGGATATTTGTGAGCAGAGTTTTCAGGAGTTGAAGCAGAGACTAGTCACAGCACCAGTGTTGATCATCCCATGCGGGGGTGAAGGGTATACCATTTACAGTGATGCGTCCTTGAAAGGACTTGACTGTGTATTAATGCAGCATGGCAGGGTAGTGGCGTATGCATCCAGGTTGTTGAAAGAATATGAGAAGAACTACCCTACCTATGATCTCGAGTTGGCTGCAGTGGTACATGCACTGAAGATTTGGAGGCATTACCTGTATGGTGAGCAGTGTGAGATCTTCTTCGACCATAAAAGTTTGAAGTATTTCTTTACGCAGAAAGAACTAAATATGAGGCAGAGAAGGTGGTTGGAGCTGATTAAAGATTTTGATTGTACCATCAATTATCACTCAAGGAAAGCAAATGTGGTAGCTGATGTGTTGAGTGGGAAATCCAGGGAGCCAGTGTTGGCGGCTATGGGGATCCAGCATCCGATCATAATGGATCTGGAGAGACTCGGCATAGAGTTAGTGGAGAGTGATCTCCCAGTATGTATTGTCAGCCTAGTGGTACAACCTACCCTATAGGAGAGAATTAAAGCTGCCCAAAAGGAAGATCCAGAGCTAGTGGAGGTGATAGACAGAGTACAGAGTGGGCAGGGGGAGGAGTTCAGTATCGCAGATGACGGAGCTTTGCGGTTCCATTCCAGATTATGTGTTCCTGCCGATACTGAGATCAGGAAGACTATTCTAGAAGAGGCTCACAGATCTTTGTATACAGTTCATCCCGGTAGTACAAAGATGTATAGAGATCTGCGAGAGTCATACTGGTGGAGTGGTATGAAGAGAGAGATTGCCAAGTATGTAGCGCAGTGTTTGACGTGCCAGCAGGTAGAGGCTGAGCACCAGAGACCGGCAGGGCAGTTGCAGTCGTTATTCATCCCGGAGTGGAAGTGAGATCACATATCGATGGACTTCATGTCAGGACTGCTGATGGCGTTACATGGCCATAATGCCATCTGGGTGATTGTTGATCGATTGACGAAGACCGCCCACTTTATTCCTATCAAGATCAGCTACTCCCTCAGCCGTTTAGCGGAGATTTATATTTAGGAGATAGTACGTTCTCATGGGGTGCCTGTATCTATTGTGTCGGATGAGACCCACGATTCACATCACGATTTTGGAGGAGTCTGCAAGAGACTCTGGGGTCTCAGTTATCGTTTAGTACGGCATTCCATCCTTAGTCAGACGGGCAGACTGAGAGGACGATACAGATATTAGAAAACATGCTCAGAGCGTGTGTACTAGACTTTGGGGGTAGTTGGACCCAGTTCATGCCATTAGTAGAATTTGTGTATAATAACAGTTATCGATCTAGCATTGGCATGGCACCATTTGAGGCTCTGTACGGTAGGAGATGCCGTTCTCCTTTGTTTTGGGATGAAGTGGGTGAGCGGCGAGTAGTGGGACCAGAGCTGGTTCAGCAGGCGTGTGATAAAGTTTGTCTTATCAGGGACAGGATCAGTACAGCTCAAAGCCGACAGAAGAGTTATGCCGACCATCGCCGCAGGAATTTAGAGTTTGACGTAGGTGATCACGTATTTTTGAAGATAGCTCCGATGAAAGGGGTTATGCGATTTGGGAGGAAGGGTAAACTTAGTCCTAGGTTTATCGGTCCATTTGATATTCTAGATAAAGTGGGACCGGTAGCCTACAGGCTAGCTTTGCCACCTGTATTGTCCAGGATTCACGACGTATTTCATGTTGCTATGTTGAGAAAATACGTCCTAGACCCTTCTCATGTCATCAGTTATGATGAGTTGGAGCTTAGTGATTCACTGGGATATGAGGAGGTACCAGTACAGATTCTGGATAGGAAAGTACATGAACTACGTAACAGGAAAATTCCTCAGGTAAAGGTTCTGTGGAGGAATCATGTAGTAGAAGAGGCTTCTTGGGAGTCCGATGAGCAGATGAAACAGAGATATCCGCATTTATTTTAAGAGGTCTGAGTGGATAAAATGTAAGTAGTTAGGTAGTTTCTTTTGCAGGTACATGTAATGATTTGAATAGTGTAGTATTTTAGTTCTAGAAGAAGTTTCTTTTGTACATGTAATCTTCTAGGACTTGGAATGTAACCACGGTATTCCTCCGCCATAAGTGAGGGTAGGTAATAAAATGAGTAGACCCTTTTTCTTGATTAAAGGATGACGAGTTACGGAAACAGTAAATTTCGAGGACGAAATTCTTTTAAGGGGGGAGGAATGTAGTAACCGGGAAAAATAAAATTTTAAAAAAATATATAAAATAATAATAATAATAAAATAAAAAAATAAAATAAATTAATTAAATTAAAAAGTAAAATGAATAGTATGATAAGGAAAATATATATATACATATATATATATATATACATATATATATATACTTATATATATATATATATATATAAGTATTGAAGCATGTATATATATATATGTGTGTGTGTGTGTGTGTGTGTGTGTGTGTGTATATATATATAAGTAAGTTATTATGATATGCATTTAATATATAGGTTAAAGGTATATATATATATATATATATATATATATATAAAGTGTGAAAACTTCTTCAAGAAGCTTTACTTTAATTAATGATTACTATGATATTAATATATATAATAACTCAAGCTTCTTCAAGAAGTTGGCTTAGATTTTTTTGGAAGTGCTCTCTCTCTCTCTCCTACGACTCTCTCTCTCTTCGATTTCGGGCTAGTTTTACGCCGGATCGACAAACCGAAGCCACCACGACGCTCCTGGCGAAGTTCTCTACAAGTCTGCTGGAGCGGATCGTCAGGGAAATAAAGTTGGATTTAATCCCAAATCCAAGGTAAGACTTTATATTCAATATTTGGATTTTTGACAGTTGAAGAAAGTGATATACGCGTAAAAATACTAAACTTTAATACTGGAAATTTTCAGTTCCAGGGGTGTTGATTGGGAACGTTGGGAATCTTCCCTAAGTTGAGGTAAGACTTTCAGTTCCAGGTGCAGCTGGGATCGACTCTAATGCGGTATTACGTAGTGTGGCTCAACAGGTTATGGCTGAGATTGCTAGGAGCTCAAGGGAGCAGAGTGGTCCATCTACAGGCCATGGGTGCACTATAGAGAAATTTACGAAGATGAATCCTCCGGCATTCTCAGGTGGAGTTGATCCTGTAGCCGCTGAGAACTGGATGCAAGAGATTGAGAAAATCTTGGCTGTGCTGCAATGTACTGAGGAACAGAGGGTCCTCTTTGCCACCTATAAATTGACAGGAGAGGCTGAGAGGTGGTGGACTGCGATAAGACTATTAGAGCAGCAGAGGGTGACTCCGATAGCTATGACATGGGACCGGTTTAAAGATCTGTTCTTTGACAGATATTTTCCAGCTACTGTGAGGGAGGCTAAGGTAAAAGAGTTCCTGAGTCTGAAGCAGGGACAGCTATCCGTCTAGCAGTATGCAGCACATTTTATCGAGCTCTCTCGATTCACCCCATACATTGTTCCTGATGAGATGAAGAAGGCGAGGCAGTTTGAAAGAGGCTTGAGGCGGAGTATATTTAGGCAGGTGGTGGTGCTGCGGATCCAGGACTTTGCTGAGTTGGTCGACAGGGCGGCCTTGGCAGAGATTGGTGAGCGTCTTGATGCAGATGGGCCGGGACATAGGAAGAGATCTGCATCTACGAGCTACTAGCAGGGTCACAGGTCGGGTCAGTGGAGGAGAGGTAATCATGGTAGAGGGCGGAGACAGGAGACGGGAGGACGGAGGTGCAGACAGGGCAGGGTCCTCCAGTTTGTTAGACTTGTGGTATGAGGCACTGGGGAGAGTGTCGAGCTAGTGGTGTAGTGTACTACCGCTGTGGTAGATCAGGATATATAGTGCGAGATTGTCTTACCCCGCCAGATGCAGCTCCGGTGTACTATTGCTATGATAGATCGGGGTACATGGTACGAGACTGCCCTACTCCACCAGATGCAGTTCCAGCTCCTAGACCATACCGAGGAGGTTATCAGGCACCACTGGGGGGGGCCAGTAGTGGAATACAGCTCCAGCCAGGGTGTTTACTCTGACGCCGGGTGAGGCTGAGGCGTCAAGTGACGTGGTGACAGGTATGGTCATCATGCTTTCTTTTAAAGTTATTGCATTATTTGATTCAGGAGCTACACACTCGTTTGTGTCCTTGGGGTGTATTAAATTATGTGAGGCTGAAACACAATCATTAGATGTTGAACTGTTGGTATCTACACCTACTAGGTCAGTAGTGAGGTGTGGTAGGGTACTCCGCGACTGCCCAGTAGAGATTCAGGGGAAAACATTGTCTGTTGATTTGATAGTGTTAGACATGCATAGGTTTGACGTTATATTTGGCATGGATTGGCTAGCGGCTAATTTCGCCAGCATAGATTGTCGTGCACGAGAGGTGATATTCAGACCTCCGGGGAAAGCAGAATTCAAGTTTGTAGGGTCACGTGTGCAATCCTCGCCTCAGCTCGTTTCAGCTATTCAGGCCAGGAGACTACTGTTGAGTGGTTGACAGAGGTTGGTGGCTGTTGTGAAAAAGATGTTAGAGAATGAATTGAAACTTGTTAGCATGCCTGTAGTGAAGGAGTTTGTGGATGTTTTTCCAGATGAGTTACTAAGCTTGCCACCCGACCATGAGGTGGATTTCTCTATTGATCTACCTCCCGGTACAGCGCCGATTTCTAAAGTACCTTATCGAATGGCACCAGTGGCTACCCCTTGACCCAAGCCAAATATGCCTTTGATCTTCTCCCACATGCTGGCCTCATCGATTGTAAGATAACTTATAGTCTTCTGAAGCCCAACATCAAACTCCGTCCTACTGATGGGGAGCTCTTTCCCGATGCCACTCGTTACCGACAACTTGTTGGGAGGTTGATTTATCTCACTATCACTAGACCAGATATTGCCTATGTGGTGCACCTTATTATCCAATTTATGTTGGCTCCTCGTTCCATTCACTATGTAGCTATTCTTCGCATCTTACGATATGTGAAGGGCACCTTATTTCATGGCCTTTTCCTATCACTCATCCTTGACGTTACAAGTTTATTCAGATGCTGATTGGGCAAGGGACCCTATTGATCGTCGGTCTACCACTGGTTTTTTTTTTTTACTTGGTGACTCTTTTATCTCTTGGCGGAGCAAGAAGCAGACTGTTGTTGCTCGCTCTAGCACTGATGCTAAGTATCAGGCTCTCGCTAATACTACTTCTAAGCTTCTTTGGCTTCATTGGCTTCTCCAAGATACGGGAGTTCCTCAGCCCTCGAGCACTCCACTTTATTGTGACAATCATAGTGCTGTCCAGATCGCTCACAACGATTTCTTTCATAAACACACCAAACATATCAAGATTGACTATCATTTTGTGCGTCATCATCTTCAGGACGAGACACTTCGCCTCTTGTCAGCTCCTTCGGCTAATCAGTTGGCTGATATCTTCACGAAAGCTCATCCACCTGGTCGTCATCGTGCTTTAGTCTTCAAACTCCGGATGTCATCTTCGATACCACCTTGAGTTTGAGGGGGGATGTTAGTATATCTCCCTAAAATACCCTTGTACCCTTGTATGCCTCCTTCTCCTATAAAAGGGATGGCCTTGTACAGTTGTATTTGTACAAAGAGATTAATAAAGCTTATATTAATCTTAACAAGAAGGACAATTACTCTCACGAGGCTCACCTCTTCTCTTCCACAATAGAGCCCTAGGCCCTTGCATCCTCTTCTATGGCTGCTGCTATTCCAACTAGAGCCTACCACAACTAGATGTATATATAAAATAGACTAATAAGAAGGAGATAATTAGGAATAATATTTGGCTTAGACAGGAAGTCATCAAGAATGATATTCCTGTCTTGAATATGTCAGGCCTTGAAATCTCATTGAAAAACCATTTGTCCATCACAATAGCTAGAGGATTTTCAGTTTGAACTATAACATCCTTAGATAAGTACACATCCATTTCTATGCAGAAATGATTTCCTTAAATGTGAAATGACATTGTTGTTTGGAGGGTGTTTGAAGAATCTGCTATTATAGTTATATCATGTTTGAAGAATATACTTTGTATGGTGCTGGTCATAGTGGGTCCATGACAGATACACTGTGCAAAAAGTGGGTATAGCCTTGAAAGGCTCTCCCTGTCAGTATGCATAATGTAAAGAAAATCTTTCAATGCAAATAATTTTTCAATACTAAGTACTACCCAATTTTTGCCTCTCATCTCTATCTCCCCCTTTTGGCAACAGCAAAAAGGGCTATAAAATAAGTAGTCACAAGCATTGGATATGATACATTAATATACAAGATAAGTTTGGAAAAAAAAATTTAAAAAAATTTCGACAGTATGCCATTTGAAAATAGGACATTTTCCTAAAAATACCTGTATAAAAATTACTTGTTTTGTGTATTAATATTAACAATTTATCCACAACTACTTAACCAAAACAGTTCCAGTATGATCAAGATGTAAAACGTAAACATAATCATCATCATGCTGTAGATATAAGAATTATGCATTGCAAAACATATATAAATTCATAAAGTCTAAACCAATGAAAGATACCAATAGTTATATCAATTGTTAGACTTAATTTTTGTTAGAAAGCAACCCCTGAGTTGATGCACTCTATCAAATGTCTAGGAAGCATCTCCACCTTGCATGAGACCTAGTTCACGTCTAACTTGTATGAACCTATCCTATGGAAGGGGTTTAGTGAAAATGTCAGCCCATTGTTCATTTGTGCACACAAACTCAAGTGTCACATCACCTTTCTACACATGATCACGAAGGAAATAATGTCTAATCTCAATGTGTTTAGTTCGTGAATGTGAGATAGGATTTTTTGAAATATTGATTGCACTAGTATTATCACATTTAATCATACTATATCGTAGTGCAATCCGAAATCCATAAGTTGTTGTTTCATATAAAGAGTTTGAGCACAACAACTTCTAGTCGTAATATATTTTGCTTTGGCTGTGGATAAGGCAATTGGGTTTTATTTCTTGGAGAACCAAGAAACGAGAGATTGTCCTAAATAATGACAAGGGCCGCTAGTACTTTTCCTATCAACCCTACTACCAGCAAAGTCAGCATCAGTATAACTGACAATCTAAAAGGTCGTATGCTTAGGATACCATAATCCTAACTCTATGGTTCCAACTAGATACCTAAGGATTTATTTAACTGCTAATAGATCAGATTCCTTAGGAGCGGCCTGAAACCTAGCACACATGCACACACTAAACATAATATCAGGCCTACTAGCTGTAAGATATAGAAGACTTCCAATCATGCAAAGATACAATTTCACATCAACAGAGATTCCTTGCTCATCTTTGTCAAGTTTTATGGAAGAGCTCATAGGAGTACCAAGAATTTTTCTGTCTTCCATATTAAATTTCTTTAGCAAATCCTTAACATATTTAGATTGGCAAATGAAAGTCCCATATTTAGCCTGTTTAAATTGTAGCCCTAAAAAAAAACTAAGTTCACCCATCATGCTCATTTCAAATTCACTTTGCATGCATTTGGAAAACTCATTCACCTACATAACATATACACAATAGAAAATGTTCTTTCTATACATAATTTGTACCATACTAGAGTCTATAAAAAAAAGGAGTCTAGGCACCATAATACATAACATATACCCGAGTGCCAACCAAAAACCCAAAAAGATAACTCGATAAAGTCCTAACACTTACACAAGTGCTATCCGCAGTACACGGACCACTACACTCCCAACACAAGGACGCTAGTTCCGATTACTCGAATGACCTAAAAACATGTACGTACGATAGGGGTGAGACACCTCTCAGTAAGGAAGAATCAGGTTATATCAGTGTGTGGAATATGTGTTGATCAGGTGTAATCCCAAGAGGGGGGGGGGGTGTGAATTGGATATTAAAAAAAATTTAAGCTACTTAATTTCCTTTTACACACTTCTTATAAATTTACCAACTATTTCTTGTTGCTCAATTATGTATGTGTGTGGCAATCCTATCTATGCATGCAATATACTCAATTTAAATACAACGTGGAAAATAAAAAGTAGAGGGAAGAGAGAAGACAAATGCGATTTTACGAGATTCAGCCGACTTGGCCTACGTCCTCGCCTTGAGCAGCCACTCAAGGATTCACTAAAACCCTGCTCCTTAAAGTGGGACGGAGCTTTCCTTACAAACTGCTGCTTACAAGAGGTACAACTCCCTCCTTATCCACTGCTCACAAGAGGTACAACTTCCTCCTCACACCCGGTTCACAACCCGAACCGTGTTTACAATGAAATTTGAAAATAACACTCAAAACAATGCTTCTAACAAAAGCTTGTGAGTACAATTCAATTTCCTAACACATTAACATATGATATAACTTGAAGCTCGTGAATGTATGAAAATGATAAACTCGTTTTATGTATGATATGCTTGAATACACAAATTCCTATTTAATCAAAACTCCCAAGTGAAAATATATTTGGAATGCTTTGGAGTCAACTAGGGTTCTTGATTCACTTTGTAAAGATGCCCAAGTATATTTGAAGCAAACTAGTTAGCAAAAAAAAAAAAAACTTTGTCTTGAAGACAAACACAATAAACTCACAAAGTTTCTTTCAAAGTTCAATCTTTCCACCAAGCTAGATTTTTCAATAAAAAAACCTTATGAACAAAAAATATATATGTTTATATACTCTTGATTCCAACAATCAATGAACCAAGCTAACAAGACTTTCTCACAAAATGTTTTTTTTTTCTTTTTACAAAAATCAACTTTTATAGGTGTATGCACACTCAAGATAAAAAAAAAAAAAACTCTTTCTAAAGATACTCAAGAAAACAGAAGATGTGATGAGAGGTTCTTGAGAAATAAAAACTTCAAAGATCAAACCTCACTAGACGATTGGGGTACAGTTGAAAGAGATAATGAAACCCCTTTGATTTTTCGAAGAGATTTGCCCAATGAAGATGGAAGGAGTGTAGAAAATCAGCTTTAGGGTTCAAGTCTTGCAATCAGATGTATATTTTTCTTGTTGTGTGTTTTAACTTTCTTATAGGGTTTAGACATTTAGTATATATAGTAAATGACCCTTAGGATTGATCTCAACCGTTGGATCAATCAGATGGCTCGCGAGTTCACTTAATAAAAATCTGGTTTTTAGCGACCCCACGATTTCAGGCGCCTAAGGGTAAAGGTCCAGGCGACTGAAGTTCCTTAAGCCTTGAAAAATCACGTTGGAATGCAATGTCAGGCAACCGAAGTGGTGATTTAAGGCTCCTAAAGTGACTTCAGGCGCCTGAGGTTCCAAGGTTAGGCGACCGAAGAGCCTCGGCCAGGTTCTGTCTTCTCCAATTAATTCTTCAGGCTACTGAACTTAATCTTCAGGCAACCAAATAAATTCTTCAGGCGCATGAGGTTTGAGGTCAGGCGACCGAAGTCCCCATTTTCTCAAATTTTCATTTCTAATTAAAAATCTGCTTTTCTCCTTTTCTTGAGTTTTTCATAAAACATATTTTTCATGATTTTGAAAACATTTCAAGGTCTATGAGAGTTTCCTAATGATGTACATGAAATGCATGAATCCTAAAACCATTCTAAGTTCTAATGAGCCTCAAATTAAATCATACGAAAATGTAAGTACATGAGTTCTAAATACCCTTTCCCAAGATATTCTTGAACTTTGCCGCTTGCATCTTGATTCTCGTACTCTTTAAGTTCCATGGATCTTGCCAAGATTTGTTAACTTTCCGTGCATGCTTAGTGTAAGTCATGTTCACAAACTCAATGCATAGATCAAATATCAAGTGATTTGTCATTATCAAAAAAAGATTGGACTCGTAAAGTCAATAATATGAGTGTTATCATGACATAAAACATACACAGTTCAATGCAATTCCAGTATTTTCACGAAAAGGTTCCAGTATAGTGCACATCACACACACACACACACACACACACACACACACACATGATCAAGTAACGTGGTGTCGTCACACCCTTCGGCCTAAAGCCGGCCCGCATTACATGGTGTCCCTAGCATATAGCGTAGCCCTAAGCTTTCATGGCATCGTACCAGTACAACTGGTCGATCCACATCCTTTGGTGATTAGCTGGTAAGGCTCACGCTTTCCGATATAGAGCCGAAAACTCTTGACAAACATGGCAAGTGATATTTCACACCCTCGGATATAGAGCCGAATACTCTTTCACAACCTGAAACAATTCGGAAACCAGTTACTATATGCTTATATAACACGTCAATCGCACTCATTTGGTAATCAGAACAATCATGGTTTTTAAAATACATTTTAAAACAAGTCAAGACACAACCTTTTCCATAACACAATATATATCACAATATATTCACAGTTTGCTAACAAAACCAGAGATGTAACCCAATGCCCCATTTTTCCCAAAACTATAATATGGAAAACCCATAATTTTACCTGTTAGATCCCCCCAAATGAGTAGCCAAAACATACAGAGGACCGTGAACCACAGTTCTACCGAGTCCGATTTCGAAAATAACCGATATAAAAAGAATCCCCTTACCTTTTCCCAAATATCCAAACTCAAACTCTACGACTCCTAAACAGCGAACCGAGTTCCTAAACCTATAAATCACAGTACAAAACATACTCACAATTCCATTCCCTACAGAACTACCAAAAAGGAAATGAAAACCGAGCCTTACCTCGATTTTGGACAAAAACCCAAAAACGCTCGAAACGAAGATCCGTTCCACAAATCTCAAAGAGAATCCTTCCCTAATCCTCGTATTAACGTCAGACCGTCGATTTAGGTAATGTTCGGTGAAGAAATCTAGAGAGAAAGAGTGAGGTTCGAGTTCTTAGAAAGAGAGAGAGATGATTTTCATTTCTTAGCTAAGAAGCAACCCAAATGGATATTTATAGCACCTTTGACTCAGTCAAACTCGTTGACGAGGCAGCGCCTTCATTGACGAGTCAATGAAGGGAGTTCGTCGACGAAGCGGTGGCCTTATTGACGAGCCTGAGATTTTTGAATTCCTGAAACCTCTCGGCTTCTCCTCATCAATGAGCTCCTATATTTCATCGCCAAGCAGCAAAAGGCCTTCGTCGATGAACTCTGGCTTTCTTTGACGAAGCCTGCTCAATTACTATTTACCTTTCTCTTTATTAATTTATTCCCTATATCACGGTTCGGGTTCTTACAACCTCCCCTCATTACTAAAATTTTGTCCTCGAAATTTGTAATATCTCATTCACGAACTCATTCATATATCAAATACACACTTGAATCTAGAAAGAACTGGTGGCTACTACAACGAAATGTTGTCACAATACATATACATACCCTCACTTATGGCGGAGGAATATCGTGGTTACATACATAAACTGTCTCAGGAGTTCACAATAACACACACTCCCAAAGACTAACCACCTATTCCAATACAAATTAGAGTAGTACATACATACTCAGAACAATTGAGGGTACTTCCGGCGTATCTCCGCTTGCAGTTCCCAAGAAGTTTCCTCAACCTCATGTTCTGTCACAACACCTTCACTAGCGATATTTCCTTGGTACGTAACTTATGCACTTTACGGTTCAGAATCCGTACAGGTACCTCCTCGTACGCTAAAGTATCCCCAATTTCCAAGTTCTCATAACTAATAACATAAGATGGATCTGACACGTACCTCCTCAACAATGAAACATGAAACACATCATGGATCCTCGAGAGTGCTGGGGGTAGTGCAACCCTGTAGGCTATCGGACCCTCTCGTTCAAGAACCTCGAATGGCCCAATATACCTCGGGCTAAGCTTGCCCTTCTTTTTGAATCTCATCACCCCTTTCATCGAAGCAATTCTCAGGAATATCTTACCCCCCACCTCGAACTCCAACTCCCTGTGGCAAACATCCACATAACTTTTCTACTAACTCTAAGCCGATTTAATCCTATCCCGGATGAAACCCACCTTCTCAGATGCTTGCTGCATAAGTTCAGGTCCTAACACCTGACGTTCACCAACCTCATCCCAATACAGAGGAGATCAACACCTCCGACCATACAGAGCCTCGAACGGTGCCATCCTGATATTAGCATGGAAGTTATTGTTATAGGGGAACTACATTAGTGGCATAAATTGCATCCAACTACCACCAAAGTCTAACACTCAAGCCCGTAACATATCCTCAAAGATCTGTATTGTTCTCTCTGACTGTCCATCAGTCTGGGGGTGGAACACTGTATTGAAAGTAAGTTTTGTCCCCAGTGCTTCTTGCAAGATCTTCCAAAAAAAAGAGGTAAACCTCGGGTCTCGATCTGACACAATGGACACCGGTACCCCATGTATTCTCACTATCTCATGCATGTACAGTTTCGCTAACCTACACAAAAGGTAGCTAACCTTCATTGGTATAAAGTGAGCAGATTTTGTCAACCTATCCACGATTACTCAAATGGCATTCTGTCCGTGAACTGTTGGCGGCAATCCAGTCACAAAGTCCATGGAAATATGCTCCCATTTCCATTTCGGAATAGCTAAGGGCTGTAACGGCCCTATCGGCCTCTGATGTTCAGCTTTTATCTGTTGACACGTCAGACACTGCTTTACGAACTGAGTAATCTGCCTCTTTATACCACTCCACCAGACGGTCTCAGAGATGTTAAAATCCACATCCAACCCTTGTTGCACTTTCTCCATAGTCTTAACTAACTCCGCATCACCAGCTTGCATGACTTTAATATGCTCAAACAAAGTCGACTGGATCACCAACCTAGCAATGAAGGCCTGATGATCTCCGGCCACTAATTCAATACCAAGGCTCTCTAGATCCCGTCTGATATGATGCTGAGCTACAAGTGCAGATACAACCACATGCTCTGACTTTCGACTCAACGCACCAGCTACCACATTAGCTTTCCCTGGGTGATAACTGATGGTGCAATCGTAGTCCTTGATTAGCTCAAGCCACCTTCTCTGCCTCATATTTAACTCCTTCTGCGTGAAAAAGTATCTGAGACTTTTGTGGTTAGTGAAGATCTCGCACTGCACACCATACGAGTAGTGTCGCCAGATCTTCAATGCATAAACTACAACAGCTAGTTCCAGATCATGCGTAGGGTAATTTCTCTCATATTCCTTAAGTTGCCAAGAAGGATACGTTATTACCTTACCCTGTTACTTAAGCACACATCCCAAACCCTTTAGAGACGTGTCGCTATAGATGACAAAACCGATATCCCTTGAAGGAATGGTCAAAACCAGAGTAGTAACCATACGACGCTTCAACTCCTGAAAACAATGCTCACAATCCTCTATCTAATCAAACTTCACCCCCTTCTTGGTCAATCATGTTAGAGGCCCAGACAACTTAGAGAATCCCTCCATGAACCGATAATAATAACCTGTCAGTCCCAGAAAACTTTGAACCTCCTGCACACTCTTCCGTCTCACCTAGTTTACCACAGCTTCGATCTTGCTAAGATCAACTAAGATACCACCCTTAGACACCACATGGCCTAAAAATGTGACCTGATTTAACTAGAACTCAAATTTCTTCAACTTGGCATACAACTTCCTCTCCCACAGAATCACCTCAGATGGTTTTCATGGTCTTCCGAACTCCTCGAGTACACCATAATGTTGTCGATGAACACCACTGCGAACTAGTCTAGGTACTCATGGAAAGCCCTGTTCATCAGATCCATGAACACTTCCGGAGCATTCTTCAACCCAAAAGGTATGACTAAGAACTCGTAGTGGCCATATTTGGTTTGGAAAGTAGTCTTCACAACATCTTCAGATCAAACCCTCACCTGATGATACGCTGATCGTAGGTCGATCTTCGAAAAGACCCGCATCCCCTGTAGCTGGTCAAAGAGATCATCAATACGAGGCAAAGGGTAGCGATTCTTCACAGTCACCTTGTTGATCTCATGGTAATCAGTGCACATACGCATTGACCCATCCTTCTTCTTCACAAACAAAACTGGAGCTCCTTAGGTCGAAACACTAGGTCGGATAAAGCCCTTGTTCAGTAATTCCTACAACTGCTCTTTTAACTCCTGAAGTTCTATTGGAGCTATCTGGTAAGGAGCTTTAGAGATAAGTGTCTTTCTAGGCAGTAGCTCTATCAAAAACTTCACCTCACGATCCGGAGGTAAACCTGTAAAAACCCCAAAAAGATATATAAAAGATTAGCGGATTGATTTCCAAAAAAATAAAAAAAAATATTATTATTATTATGTACTTCTCATTTCTTTTCTTTATTTCCTGCAACGCAGGTCTCTCTCTCCTCACATTCTCTCTCCCTCTCTCCTCGATTTCGTGATGGATGCCCGATCAAAAATCCGAAGATACCACTGGACTCCATTCGCCGCTGCCATCATTTCTACCGGAGCGGATTGGTGGTAGGAGCGGCGTAAGCGTATTCCCTAGGATAAGCCATTTCCCCCTTTTTCTTTAATTTCTTGCAAAATATAAGCCTAATTGATGAACGGACACCACCACAGGGATGATTCTCTACAAGTCTAGTGGGACGAAATTCTCGTGGGGGTGTCAGGCCAAAACCCCAAATTTGGGGTGCGGCGATTATTAAGGGGCTTATTTTCAATTAATTAGCATTAATTTAGAAATGTTAAAATATTAAGCATTTGGGACTGAAGTAGGATTTCTAGAATTTAGGGTCCGGGTAAGCGCCGCGGGTCTAATTTTGGGACCCGCAGGCAAAACTTGGAAAATTAAGTGGGGATTTAAATAATAGTTTAAATATTAATTTGAGATATATGGAGCCTAGGGAAGGCTAGATGGGTATTATTTTGGAGAAATAAATTAATTAATCTGGGGAAAATGTAAATTGCAGGAATTAAATTTCGGGCGCCAAGGGCGTGAAATTTTGGGTCCTAAGAAATTTCTCAGTAGGCAGGTAAGGGAATAAACTAAAGCAGTAATTTTCCATACAAATTATTATTGATTATGAGTAAATTTATTTTCAGAAAAGCATATGTTATATTGTGTATTACGAATGAAATGTACGATTGGGAAAATACTGCTATGATGATTAAAATGTATATGTATGTATGAGATGTAAGTAATTCACGATTTTAGAATATGAAGTATGACTTTTAACAGCATATGTGTGGCATGAATATTATTTTATGTGAAATGTATTATGATGTGAAAGATTTTACGAACAAAGTATGATTTCAGGTATTATGAAAATATGAGTTATGTTGTGATGGTTTTGACGATTATGTGATAAATGATGTATTTTCAGTATATATATATACTTGAAATAATTTTGGCGCTAGACCATATATTTATGTTATTGGCACGAGGCCGTATTTATGTTTTTGGCACGAGGCCATATATTTATATTATCGGCACGAGGCCGTATTTATGTTATTGGCGCGAGGCCATGTATTTATGTTATCGGCACAAGGCCGTATTTATGCTATCGGCACGAGGCCGTATTTATATTATTGGTGCGAGGCCATATTTACTATGATTTTGGCGCGAGGCCATACGTATGATTTCAGCGCGAGGCCGTATCTATGTTTTTGGCACGAGGCCGTAATGATGTTACGTATGATCATGTATTATATGTTTTCACAACTAGGATGTTAGTTTAGTTCAGACTAGGAGCTCGGTACTGTAGCTATGGGTAAATTTTGGCACGAGGCCTTATTAGTGCTACCGTCCCACGAGGGGATGGGAGATGGATAGTCGATGTGGCTCTCAGTAGAGTGTGGACGTCCACCTGGCAGTCCGGACCAGGGTATGGCGGGCTCATCGTACTTACAGACATATTTGATTCGGTAGTGGTCGGCCAGCCATTGTAGGGTCCCACCTTTGGGCTGCACAACCCGTCATGGGGGGTAATACATGACACCAGCTAGCTATTCATCCTGGGTTTGTTTTCAGTACTACAGTTATAACAGATGATTTTATGTATGATATGATGTATTAACAAATGTGAAAATATATGTTTACCCAGTACAATATGATTATGTTTATAGAATTATGAAATGTACTGTATACATACAAATGCATTAAATATTCATGTTGCCACAAAGCTATATTTAGTTTATTTTCCCTTACTGAGAAGTGTCTCACCCCCAAACTTAATTAATTTTTCAGGAGCTCCTGAGAGACTGGCGGGTCAGGGCCGCCGTTGAGCTAGTGAGATTATCCTGTGAGAAGGGTAAGATTTTGTAATAGCGTCAAAGTTATTTTGTGTTTGACCCTAGAGATATTTGGATGTATGTGAGGATGTATAAAATGCTCTGGTATTATGTTTTATGATTGGATGTTTGAGATTTAATGTTTACTGTTGCTAGGTTTTCCGCTGTGTTTGACAGGTGTCCCCGCTACCCACGGGTTCGGGTTGACCATTTTATTTATTATGTGATATTTTATGTTAAGAAATTGAGGGATGTTACAAAACCGGATAAATCTTCTGGAAACAAATCCGAGAACTCGCTAACCACTCGAATATCCTTGAGCCTCAACTCATCCCCATGGTGGTTCCTTCACACAAGTTAGGTACCAATGACATTCGTCCAAGAGTAGCTTCTTCGCCTGTTACGTCGATAGAATCTGTGGCGTCGAATGCACACACGATCCCACAAATTCGTACATTTGCTCCCCAGGGGTTCTGAATACAACCACATTTCCACGACAGTCGATCACAACATTACTGGAGAATAACCAATCTATTCCCAGTATGACATTAAACCCCGACATATCGTACACTACAAGATTCGCTGGTAGCAATCTTCTCTGAATTACCACTGGGCAGTTTTCTAACATCCTCCTATAGAACGATACACTCCCCGATGGTGTAGTTACCGACAATTCTTTATTCATGACTCAAGTCTTAATTCCACACAGTTTTACAAAGTTAGAAGATATAAAAGAATGGGTCGCACCCGAATCAAACAAAACCACAGCTCTATTTAAAAACAACATCATAGTACTTGTCACCATATTCCCCGAATGCTTAGCATCAGCCGGAGTAGGCGAGTATACCCTTGCTAGAGCTGTGTTTTTATGATAAGTTTCCCGGGATACCTGATTACTTTCCCGACTCTAACTCGGAGGGAGCGTACCCCTCTTTGGTGCATGACAATCCCGAGCCATGTGACCTGATTGGCCACAGTTGTAGCAGTTACCCCCAAACGGCTGCTATTCACTACTATGCAATCTGTGTAACCTAATACAACGATCACCTGACTGACTCACTTGAGAACTCTGACGCTCGGTATTCTAACGGTAACCCGAGCCCTTATTCTTCTTCTTCCATGATCCCTGGCGAGACCCAGACTGAGAACTAGAAGGTACTGGCCTCTTCTTTGATTTCGGATCCACTTTATCCTCCTAGATGCCAGTCTCGATCACCGTGGCCTTATCCACTAAAATAAAAAATTCACGGATCTGAAGCATACCCACTAGTCTGCGGATGTCCTTCCTCAAACCCTTCTCGAACCTTTGAGTTTTTTCTTACTTGCTCGAGATCAAATACAGCCCAAAACGGGAAAGCTCTATATACCGAGCAGCATACCCCTACACCGTCATATTTCCCTGTGATAGAGCAGAGAACTCATTCTCCTTAGCATCAAGTGTGGAGGTCAGGAAGTATCTCTCAAAGAACACTTCCTTGAAACGGCTCAATGTCGTCTCTGTAGAACCCACTCTCTACTTCTTTAGCAAATTCACTGTGGTCCACCGATGCCCCGCCTCCCGAGATAGCTGGAAGGTAGCGTAGAAAACTCTTTGCTTATTTGTGCAGTGGAGGACTTCCAGAATCCTCTTGGTCTTCTCAACCCAGTCCTCTATTATCATTGGATCGGGTCCTCTTGAAAATGTCGTAGGGTGCATACATGTGACCCTTTCGATGGTATACCCCGCAGCAGTAGGAGATCGTTCACGTCTCCTAACACTCCGCCCGATTTCCCGCATAACTTGGCTCGTCAACCCTCGAGGCACAGAAGGAGACTCATCGCTTGTAGTCTCCTCAGAGCTACTTTCTAAATTATTATCCTTGGGCTCCATTTTGAAGATACGATAGAAATCTATTAGTACTCCTACATCAAGTACAATTAACACAATTACTTACAACTAATCATGTTAACTACTATCTTATGGGTCTAGGTATGTTCTATCACACCAACACGAAAGTCATCAATGATTTACCGTGATTTTATTGAAATCATCATTCCAGGGAAAACACACGACACCGCCAATGAGTCCTTGTCTAGCAGCACAACAACCCTTGACCTACTCTACCCATTTCCTATATCCTATACTCTGGTATGTACACATAGCTACACCTAACCAAGTCTACAAGACCTAACAACCTGGATAGCTCTGATACCAAACTGTCACGCCCCGAACCTGGTAATGGGACCGAGGGTGTGATATAGTAACCTAACATGTCCCTGTATAATACAATAATACCAATGATACAATAATGAATGAGGGTCCAACCCCGTGGGGTTCCCATACACCCTATACACATTCACCTACATAACATATACACAGTAGAAAATGTTCTTTCTATACATAATTTGTACCATACCAGAGATTATAAAAAAAGGAGTCTAGGCACCATAATACAAAATATATACCTGGGTGCCAACCAAAAACCCAAAAAGATAACCCGATAAAGTCCTAGCACTTACACAAGTGCTATGTGTAGTACACCGACCACTACGCTTCCAACACAAGGATGCTAGTTTCGGTTACTCGAAAGAACCTGAAAACATATACGTATGATAGGGATGAGACACCTCTCTGTAAGGAAGAATCAGGTAATATCGGTGTGTAGCATATGAGTGTTATCATGACATAAAACATACACATTTCAATGCAATTATAGTATTTTCACAAAATAGTTCCAGTATAGTGCACATCACACACACACACACACATGATCAAGTAACCCGGTGTCATCACACCCTTCGGCCAGAAGTTGGCCCGCATTACACGGAGTCCTCGGCACATGGGCTAGCCTCAGGCTCCCATGGCATCGTACCGGTACAACTGATCGATCCACACCCTTCGGTGATCAGCTAGTAAGGCTCACGCTCTCGGATATAGAGCCGGACACTCTTTCACAACCTGGAACAATTTGGAACTCAGTTCCTATATGCTCATATAACACATCAATCCACACTCATTTGGTAATCACAAGAATCATGGTTTTCAAAATACAGTTTAAAAACAGTCAAGGCACAACCATCTCCATAACACAATATATATCACAATATATTCACGGTTTTCCAACAAAACCAGAGATGCAACCTAATGCCCTATTTTTTCCAAAACTGTAATATGCAAAACCAATAATTTTACCTGTTAGATTCCTCCAAATGAGTGGCCAAAACATACACAGGATCGTGAACCACAGTTCTACCGAGTCCGATTTCAAAAATAACCGACATAAACAGAATCCCCTTACCTTTCCCAAATATCCAAACTCGAACTCTAAGGCTCCTAAACAGAGAACTGAGTTCCTAAACCTATAAATCACAGTACAAAACATACTCACAATTCCATTCCTTATAAAACTACCGAAACGGAAATAAAAACCGAGCCTTACCTCAATTTTGGACCAAAACCTGAAAACGCTTGAAATGAAGATCAATTCCACAAATATCGAAGAGAATCCTTCCTTGATCCTTATAGTAATGTCGGACTATCGATTCAGGCAACGTTCAGTGAAGAAATCTAGAGAGTGAGAGAGAGTGAGGTTCGAGTTCTTAGAGAGAGAGAGAGAGAGAGAGAGAGAGAGAGAGAGAGAGAGAGAGAGAGAGAGAGAGGACTTTCATTTCTTAGTTAAGAAGCAACCCAAATGGATATTTATAGTACCTTTAACTCGGTCAAACTCGTCAACGAGGCGGCGTCTTCGTCGATGAGTCAATAAAGGGAGTTCGTCGACGAAGCGGTGGCCTCATCGATGAGCCTGAGATTTCTGGATTCCTAAAACTTCTTGGCTTCTCCTCGTTGATGAGCTTCTATATTCCGTTGCCGAGCAGAAAAAGACCTTCGTCAACGAACTTTGGCTTCGTCGACGAAGCTTGCTCAATTACTATTTACCCTTCTCTTTATTAATTTATTCCCTATATCACGATTCGGGTTCTTACAGTTTTTTTCTTTCATTATTCTAGCATTGAATCTGGTATTTATTGAAGTTATTTCATGCATATTTAATTTTTAGTTAGAATTTAAATTCTATTGCAAAAACCTCAAAAATCTCAATAAACTGAATCTGAACTATGTTTAGTAAATTTTTCTTTTCTTAATTTCTTTTGGAATTACACAAGTATGGAATTAAAATGCATTCACTGAGGAGACGACCTGACCTTTGGGTTAAGTATTATATGACTGAACTCCTATACTTGGAATAGCTTCCGAGTTGCTCATTTTTAGTGTGAGTTAGGTATAAACTATGCAGTTTTACAGATTTCAGAATATGAGTTTTATTATTTGTGGCATGAGTTGGTATTTGCTCAGTACAGTGTTTATGTAGTTTTCGAAATATCATGATTTATAGTATTTTTGTACAGAAATATGTTTTATCAGATATTATACAGATAGATACATTTTACTAACAGATACTATTCAGACAGATATATTTTACAGACAAATATTATACAGACAAATATATTTTACAGAAAGATATTTTACAGTATTTATAGAATTCCATGATTTTCCAAAACCATAACACTCAGATATTACTGATTATTCAGTCAGATATAATAGTTATTTCAGTCAAATATTGCAGTATTTCAAATCAGATTTATAGTGTTATGATTATTTTGGAATCATGATTAAACAGTAGATAATTATATATATTAGTATTATACAGTATCAGATCCCTGATGAATTATTTCAGTCAAATTAATTATTTTACAAATAGATTCAGTTAGCAGAGCACGGTACCGTTGCTATTTCAGATCAGAGTGCAACCACATATCTTAGATAGCGTGTAGATTTCGTCTACCGTGCCTATGGAGGGATTGTAGTCTCTTTAGATTCATGGGTTAAGGAGGCCGGTTTGACGAGGTAGATACTAGTACCGTGCCTTTGGAGGAATTGCAGTAAAGGCCGGACTAATGATTGGTAGAGTATTTAGGTGACTTGTCCTGGTAGGCCAACTAGAGTTAAGTTTAGCCTACGGGCCGCACATGTGATGACCCAAAAAAATATATATATATATATATATATATATATGATTAAAGTACAATAATAATAAAATAATAAAAATGGTCATTTAGTTAATATCAATATATAAGTATTTTTCTGTAGGATCCTTGATTCCATATTTGATGCCTAAGAAAGACCTTGTCTTAGCGAGTGCTCAGAGACCATTGCGGCTCAGTCGCTCCCTGGAGGTCGGCCTGGTCAAAATGGAATTTCATAGGATAAACAGGATAGACACTATTTGTACACGTAAATAAGTATATATACATAAAATAGTGTTTTGACAAACATAATTTGTCGAAATACATAATAAGATAATAATAATATAGGTATCATATGTGGGGCCCACAATACTATGTGGGGTCCACATGAGTCTCGGAGCCACAAGACACTGTTTATATACGTAAATAAGTACATAAAATAATGTTTTAACTGATATAATTTGTAGAGATATATGATAAAATAATAATAATATAGGTATCCTATGCGGGGCCCACAAGACTGTGTGGGGCCCACATAAGTCCCGAAGCCGTATGGAGGTTTTCACAAGTCTCAAAGCTATGTAGGATGCATAAAATCGTATAAGAGTTATTCGAGTTACGTAGGATCTATTCGGGTCTCGAAGTTGTGTGGGGCCCACAAGACCATGTGGGGCGCACATGAGTTTTTAAAATTTAAATTTAATTCTTGTTCAAAAATAAATAATAAAATAAATAAATACTTAAAATAGTTTATAAGTAATAACAATGATAATAATAATGACAATAATGATTAAGAAAAATAATAAAATAATTAATTAACTAATTGATTAATTAATTAGGTAAGTAGTTAATTAAAAATTTATTTAGTGGGAATGGTGGCAAGCACTCCCACATGGCCTCCATCCCCATCCCATACTCAACCCATACCTTGCCCATCCCTTGCCCATTCTTTAATTTTAAAAAAATTATAATTTCACCCATCTCCCCACATTTTTATAAATTCTATTTCTTCCCCAAAATTTTCCTATAAATAGGGAGCTCTCAACCTTCATTTTTCACAACAATTTTCCAAGGAAGAGAAGGATTAGTGAGTGAAAGAATTTGTGGTGGAGAGAGAATTTTTGAATAAATTCTCAATCACCCACTTTTTCCGATCTCATTTCTTAAAGATAACTATTGTGTTCATAGCACACGGTAAAAGAAGAAGGTAAGTAAATTTTGATTATGTTAGTTTCTTTTTATTTTAAATTCATACCCGAACTTATTTTGTACGTAAATTTTAATTATGTTACTTAGTTCCACAAAATTTCCATGAGTTTATTTTTACGCATATTTAATTATACCAGTTCTACCTTTAATATACTTGCATCTATTTTTGGGTTAAGAAATGTTCCAATCCCCTCGGGTAAATTTTCAGCATTTCTTTCTATTCAAAAATAAAATTATATATATTTTTTTTAACACAAAAATTGTGTGGCATGAGTTTATTTCTACGTTACATTTTTATGTAAATATGAGTAAAGATAAGATTTTCACGATATTATTTTAAATTGCATAAATGATAATAAGATGATTTTCAAACCCCTTATGGCAACGAAAGTTCAAAGTTACAGATGCTCGGTACCGCAACTTAAAGTTTATACGGATCAGAGTGCACCCACACTGTTTACAGAGTGGTTATTTATGTTAGTGGATTTCTCCTGAGTGCACACCTGGTTTAAGTCCAGGACTTAATAAGGAAAATCTCACTTAAAGTTTACGTACGTTGATTTAGTTTGGTCGGCCAGCCAGCTAAGTCCAGTCTTCGGACCGCACAACCCAGTCATGGGGGTAAACATGACTTACGGCAAACAGGCCTAAGGGTGATTTTTATAATATATGTTTATACATATTTAATTACGTGTACAAAGTTACTAATGATTTGAAGGAAAAGTGTAAGTTTACGTGAAAAGGATCATTTTGGTGCTTAAATGACGATCTAAGGAAAACGTATAAGGAAAAGTATATGTATGTTTATCATTAAATATTTTTACAGTTTTAAAGTTAAAAGTTTAATTTAACAGTTATAGTATATGAATATAAAAATTTACTGTTGAAATTGATGACAAAAGTTTTATGCAGGAATTTGTAAATTTATGTTTATTCTAAAAGCAGTCTTGAAGTTATAGTATTAAATATTGTTTTACGAAATTCTTTAAAAGCTCATTTTGGCCACACACTAATAATAATCTTATTTACTTACTGAGCGTCGTCTCACCCCAATCATATTTTATTTCAGATAACTCTGAAGGACATGTCGGAAATCAGGCTTAGCAAGCATGCGGGTGGGGATTAGAAAAATAAAGATTTATTTAGAAACATTAGTATGATTTCAGATATTTACGTTTGTGTAATTTTCTTCATTTGAAATAAGTGATTGTAACATGAATAATTAGCGCTCTGGTTTGAATAAAAGTCGAGTTTATTTGCTTCCGCTGTAAATCAGTAGTAAAGAGTTAATATCCCAGGCCCCTCGGGGTCGGGGTGTTACATTTGGTATCAGAGAAATAGGTTATAGGTTCTGTAGACTTTAAAGAAATAATTTTACCAGAGCATAGGATATAGGTTCTGCATAATCTAATATATAAATTTTATCAGAGCATAGGTATAAAATATGATTTGGGTAGGATTGGGTAGTTTAGAATATTTATTTTAGTTTGTTATATTATTATGCGTTAATAATAGATTTATGATTTTAAAATAACATTTGATCATTATTTAAGAATAGATCCTAAAGATAGTAGCATTGGAGGAAATGAGATTTACGTGAAGGCTCCCAAGGACAGGTAATAATTATAAATTCTCTAAGAAAAATAGTAGTATTATTGAAGACACGTTAATTAATTTAAATATATTATTTATGTTTGTAGAAACATGTACCCATATTAATGATTTATAATTAATTGTCAAATGCATTAATAATTTAAATTTTTATATATATAAATATAATAATAATATGTGAGATTTAATTATTTTCACTGTTGTTATTTTCACTAAATATATAAGAAATAACCCATTAGACCCTACTGAATTTAGAAGTGCTACACATAGAAATAGATATGAACAAACGATCCATTATGAAATCTGAATTTACCCAAAATTTCTTTGCATGTATAAGTTGGATATGAATATGTATTTCTTTTTTTTACATCACATATTTAGTTATCAACAGAACATTCAAACTTAATTTAGGAAAATATATTTTGGCAAAATCTTTAATTTTAATTTTGTATTAATTTATAATGAATTAAATATAATTTAAATATTATATATAGTTAAATTCAATATATATATATAATCCCTTAGCATGTGTAAGTTAAATATATCTATTTTTTTTTTTCATTACATATTCAATTTCCATCAAGTATCCAAGTTTAATTTAGGAGTACAAATTTTGATGAAACCTTTAATTTTGTATAAATTTATAAAAGTTAATACAACTTAAAATTTTCTATATAAAAAAAAATATACATGTATATTTTTTTATGAAAGCAATATAAAAATTTACTAATTTCTTTCAAATAACTAACCAATGTCAAATCATCAATTGGCAAAACATGCCTAACATATATTTGATCTAATAATAATAATAATAATAATAATAATAATAATAATAATAATAATACTAATGTTAATGGAATATATATATAAAAGGGGTACTCTTGTAGTTATAAAAAAAAAAAAAAAGGGGCCTCATGGGTGGAAATCATCAGCTATAGCTCACTTACCCCCGAAGCAAGGTCAGGGCATGAGATCACTTGGGCGTAGTGGGGACTCGAACCCGCGATCACATGGATGCACGGCCGGTTCCTTACCACTAGGCCACCCACCCAAGTGGTGATCTAAGGATGAAATTAATTATAGTTAAAGCATTAATAAAGATGTAAAAACATAAAAAGAACCAAGAGTTTGCAAATTTTGCAATACGTGTCACTCGCTCAATTTCCGCGACACATGTCGCTATCCCTCGATTTGTGCAAAACGCGTTAATCGATATCTGTGACACGCGTCACCCCCTCTCGGTTCTCACGACACACATCGTTATCCCTTGATTTGTGCAAAATGCGTTGATTGATATCCATGACACGCGTCGCCCTCTCTTGATTCTCGTGACACTTATCGTTCTCTCTCGATTTGTGCAAAATGCGTTGCTCGATATCCGTGACACACGTCACTCTCTCTCGATTTCCACAACACGCGGCCATTCCCTTATAAAAAGGGTACGCCCTCCTCAAACTCTAAGCATCACAGTTTTCTACCATCTTGAGCAACCACATTTCGGTTTGAAGAGATTAGTTCTTCCCAACTTTTCTCTTGGTTGTCTCATTACTCAAAAATGTTGCCAAATCACCCAACTCCCGAAGTTGCTGAGAGCAGCACTAGATCGTCGAACCAAAGATGGAGACCCAGTAGGGCACAGCTGGAGATTCTAGAGGAGGCCTTCCACAGCAGTCAAGGGGAACTCCCTTCAGTGGAGCAGACTATCTTGCTTGTAGCACAACTCCGACAGTATGGTCCAATCGAGCCGAAAAATATACGCTTTTGGTTTGAGAACCGTAGGCGTAGGCGGGGATCAGTTGGAGAAGCCACTATCTCAACAACTGCCCCATCAATTCTCCATATTACCTCCTCCGCCACTACCGACCCGAGCAGTGCCCCTGCCATTCTTCCAACCCTCTTCCCTATCGAGAATATTCCGCCTGTGAAACTTACAACTAATATCTCACCAATGAGCCATATCCCTTACAATGGCAATATCACAGTCACCACACTAAGGGTTTCGGATAATGCTGGCCTACTTCGACACTTCAAGGAAATCCGATTCGCAATGAGACTTATATACGGGCCACCAATAACTCGGGAAGAGAGCAGCTCTTCCTCCTTCGCCGAACAAATGGGCGTCCTCTCCCTTTTCCGACCCAAGCCGGCGACATTATAAGAGGTCAATTCTACCAAGAAAGAACCCAGGCGGTTAGCAGTGACACCACTAGTACTGCGATAGATGTTGACGTTGATCTAAGGCTCTAAAGGCCAGATCTCGTATATTATTATTTTTTTATTTATTTATAGGACATGTATGATATATATACATATATATAATTATCTTTTTCCACATCTTCTGAATTTCTTTTCCATTTCAACCTCTATTAGACCAACGATTCACATTTCAATTCCCAAAATAAAATACTTCATTAAATTGACCCTCAATCTATTCTAAGATTTAGTTAAATCGTTAATCAATTTACTCTTTCTAATAGTGTAACCCAATTATACAGTACTCATTTTAAATTAGCAAATTTCGAGGACGAAATTTTTATAAGGAGGGGAGATTGTGATGACCCAAAAAAATATATATATATATATATATATATGATTAAAGTACAATAATAATAAAATAATAAAAATGGTCATTTAGTTAATATCAATATATAAGTATTTTTCTGTAGGATCCTTGATTCCATATTTGATGCCTAAGAAAGACCTTGTCTTAGCGAGTGCTCAGAGACCATTGCGGCTCAGTCGCTCCCTGGAGGTCGGCCTGGTCAAAATGGAATTTCATAGGATAAACAGGATAGACACTATTTGTACACGTAAATAAGTATATATACATAAAATAGTGTTTTGACAAACATAATTTGTCGAAATACATAATAAGATAATAATAATATAGGTATCATATGTGGGGCCCACAATACTATGTGGGGTCCACATGAGTCTCGGAGCCACAAGACACTGTTTATATACGTAAATAAGTACATAAAATAATGTTTTAACTGATATAATTTGTAGAGATATATGATAAAATAATAATAATATAGGTATCCTATGCGGGGCCCACAAGACTGTGTGGGGCCCACATAAGTCCCGAAGCCGTATGGAGGTTTTCACAAGTCTCAAAGCTATGTAGGATGCATAAAATCGTATAAGAGTTATTCGAGTTACGTAGGATCTATTCGGGTCTCGAAGTTGTGTGGGGCCCACAAGACCATGTGGGGCGCACATGAGTTTTTAAAATTTAAATTTAATTCTTGTTCAAAAATAAATAATAAAATAAATAAATACTTAAAATAGTTTATAAGTAATAACAATGATAATAATAATGACAATAATGATTAAGAAAAATAATAAAATAATTAATTAACTAATTGATTAATTAATTAGGTAAGTAGTTAATTAAAAATTTATTTAGTGGGAATGGTGGCAAGCACTCCCACATGGCCTCCATCCCCATCCCATACTCAACCCATACCTTGCCCATCCCTTGCCCATTCTTTAATTTAAAAAAATTATAATTTCACCCATCTCCCCACATTTTTATAAATTCTATTTCTTCCCCAAAATTTTCCTATAAATAGGGAGCTCTCAACCTTCATTTTTCACAACAATTTTCCAAGGAAGAGAAGGATTAGTGAGTGAAAGAATTTGTGGTGGAGAGAGAATTTTTGAATAAATTCTCAATCACCCACTTTTTCCGATCTCATTTCTTAAAGATAACTATTGTGTTCATAGCACACGGTAAAAGAAGAAGGTAAGTAAATTTTGATTATGTTAGTTTCTTTTTATTTTAAATTCATACCCGAACTTATTTTGTACGTAAATTTTAATTATGTTACTTAGTTCCACAAAATTTCCATGAGTTTATTTTTACGCATATTTAATTATACCAGTTCTACCTTTAATATACTTGCATCTATTTTTGGGTTAAGAAATGTTCCAATCCCCTCGGGTAAATTTTCAGCATTTCTTTCTATTCAAAAATAAAATTATATATATTTTTTTTAACACAAAAATTGTGTGGCATAAGTTTATTTCTACGTTACATTTTTTATGTAAATATGAGTAAAGATAAGATTTTCACGATATTATTTTAAATTGCATAAATGATAATAAGATGATTTTCAAACCCCTTATGGCAACGAAAGTTCAAAGTTACAGATGCTCGGTACCGCAGCTTAAAGTTTATACGGATCAGAGTGCACCCACACTGTTTACAGAGTGGTTATTTATGTTAGTGGATTTCTCCTGAGTGCACACCTGGTTTAAGTCCAGGACTTAATAAGGAAAATCTCACTTAAAGTTTACGTACGTTGATTTAGTTTGGTCGGCCAGCCAGCTAAGTCCAGTCTTCGGACCGCACAACCCAGTCATGGGGGTAAACATGACTTACGGCAAACAGGCCTAAGGGTGATTTTTATAATATATGTTTATACATATTTAATTACGTGTACAAAGTTACTAATGATTTGAAGGAAAAGTGTAAGTTTACGTGAAAAGGATCATTTTGGTGCTTAAATGACGATCTAAGGAAAACGTATAAGGAAAAGTATATGTATGTTTATCATTAAATATTTTTACAGTTTTAAAGTTAAAAGTTTAATTTAACAGTTATAGTATATGAATATAAAAATTTACTGTTGAAATTGATGACAAAAGTTTTATGCAGGAATTTGTAAATTTATGTTTATTCTAAAAGCAGTCTTGAAGTTATAGTATTAAATATTGTTTTACGAAATTCTTTAAAAGCTCATTTTGGCCACACACTAATAATAATCTTATTTACTTACTGAGCGTCGTCTCACCCCAATCATATTTTATTTCAGATAACTCTGAAGGACATGTCGGAAATCAGGCTTAGCAAGCATGCGGGTGGGGATTAGAAAAATAAAGATTTATTTAGAAACATTAGTATGATTTCAGATATTTACGTTTGTGTAATTTTCTTCATTTGAAATAAGTGATTGTAACATGAATAATTAGCGCTCTGGTTTGAATAAAAGTCGAGTTTATTTGCTTCCGCTGTAAATCAGTAGTAAAGAGTTAATATCCCAGGCCCCTCGGGGTCGGGGTGTTACAGCACAACCCTGTCATAAGGGGTTAAATCATGACATACAAATTTCCAAGGATATTACTCAGTTTTATATATATATATATATATATATATATATATATATATATATATATATATAGAGATTTACAAAATAACATCAGATATATATTATATTCTTAGCAGTATGAATAAATAGAAAACTTAGATAACACAGTTGTATTTTAAGCCATGTAGGTGTGAGTTATACAGTATTGACATGATATTTCAGGTCAGTTATTTATCAGTAAATTATTTATGTAAACTTAATTGTCACACACTAGTAATAGCATATTTTTTCTTATTGAGCGTTGTCTCATCCTAATAAATTAACATTTTTTTAGGTAATTCAGCTAGACGAGCAGATCAGACTCGCAAGTAGGGAGGTCGTTTACACTATCCTGTCTGTAGGGTAAGTGTTATCAAGGGGAATTGTATTTTTGAATAGTATTCAGGAATTTTGAATAGAAGATACTAGGATGTTGTGTAATTATGTAAGTATATCTTGGGATAATTCTAAATTATGGTATTGTATATATGGATATATAACTTTATGTTTTCCACTGCATAGGTTTGTTATTCTGCAAACAGGAATTTTCTCAGTGCCCACCTGGGGCCTGAGATGTTATGGCAGACATTATTAGGGGTATCAAAATATTTTATTTTGCAGTATATTTATGAAAAACAAATGGTATGAAATTTCATGTCGTTACAGATTATGCCACCACTAGGTACTCAAGCATATGCCACATATTTAAACAAGACTAATATGAAATTTAAAAATATCAACCTTTGTCTTTGAATTTTCCAATCAGCAACCTTTCTTTCCATTGCTCGAGCCTTCTTGAACTCTTTAAATGCTGCTCCTTCACCGATTTCGCAATTCAAGCCTCTAAATTCTTTATCTTTCTTCCTTTTCAATTCCAAATCGTCAAACTTCTCTTCTTAATTCTTACAATTCTTTCTAAAAAACTTCTCAATGAACAATTTTCTCTCTATATCTCCGTAATCGTCTATGTGTCCTTGTCCTTATGAAGTTCTCTGCTTGAAGAGCAACTGGATCTAAATTTGATTGATTAATTAGTTTTAAATTGATTAATCAAACTTAAAACTAATTGGCTAATTAAATTGATTAATCAATTTAAATTATTCAATCACCTTTTAAAAAATAATTAACCTTTATTATGATTTCTTAATTGACATTCTTTTGTATGTGTGTGTGTGCAGGTGCAAGCATAGAGAATCTGGTCTATTATTTTATTTTATTTTTGATGTAAAAATTTAAATTTTCCCTATAATTTTTATTTTTTCTATATTTCCTCACTTTAGTATATTAATACATTTTACCCAAATTTATATTATATAAACCCCAAACAAAATGAAATGTCTACGAGCTTCATTAAAGTGTTTAACTCAAACACTGCCAACTTATATTTACACTAATATTTTTAACAATCGTAATTGATTTTTCTTAATTGAAACCAGCTAGCCCACAAGTTATTTGACTTCCCTTTCAAAAGATATCAGCCCTCCATACTTTAATGCCTTTTTCGAAAGCTCGCAAAAATTTTCGACCAAGTATTTATAAAAAAAGAAAAAAAGATAATTATATAATGCACGTGCCGCACGAGCACTGTCCAGACTGTCCAGTACCAGTTCAAGGTAGCCCTTTGGCCTACCCCAATAGAGAAATGCCATTTGGTTCAGCTTCATTTTGGTAAGAGGAGACCCTGCTGATTCGGCCATGGCGGGTGATGAGCTCCATGTTGTGATGCTGCCATGGTCGGCCTTTGGCCACATGATCCCCTTTGTGCAACTCTCCATGGCCTTGGCCAAAGCAGGAGTCCGTGTCTCCTTCGTTTCCACTCCACGCAACATTCACAGACTCCCCAGGCCACCCCCAACTCTATCACCCCAAATACAGATGGTGGAACTCCCGCTTCCCGCCCTGGATTACGCGTCGCATCCCTTACCAGAAGGCGCCGAGGCCACCACTGATGTCTCTTTCGACCAAATTCAATTCTTAAAAGTCGCCTACGATCTCCTCAAACACCCCTTCCGGCGATTCGTCGCCGATAGATCTCCCGATTGGATAGTGGTAGATTTCTGCTCCCCCTGGATCGCAGATATCGCAGCAGAGCATCGTGTCCCCGTCATTCACTTCTCTGTTTTCTCTGTCACCGCAAACGTGTTCGTCGGCCCAGAGGGCTACCTTGTCGGGGAAGGCCAGCGGAGGCTTCGGTCTTCGCCGGAGAGCCTGACGTCGCCGCCGGAGTGGGTGACCTCCCGTCTTCAGTAGCTTTCCGGAGCCACGAAGCTAGGAGCTTTCATGCTGGATTCTTCGGGGGGAATGCTTCCGGCGTGACTGACGCCGAACGGCTGGCCGAGACCCTCAGCGCGTGCCAAGCCGTGGCTGCTCGCGGCTGCAACGAGTTCGCGGGTGAGTATCTCGGTTTATTTGAGAAGCTAATCGGAAAGAGGGTGATTCCGGTGGGATTACTTCCGCCGGAGCCGGTAAATGGGAGGAATAGAGATCACAGAGAGGGAAAATGGTGCGAAATCATCAAGTGGCTGGATGAGCAAAAACCCAACTCTGTTTTGTTCGTGGGGTTTGGGAGTGAGTGCAAGCTAAACAAAGATCAAATTTTTGAGATAGCGCACGGGCTGGAGCTCTCCGAACTGCCGTTTCTCTGGGCACTGAGAAAACCCGATTGGGCGACCGAAGATGTCGATGCTCTGCCGCCGGGCTTCGTCCGCCGGACGTCCGGCGGAGGGGTGGTGTGTCTGGGATGGGCGCCGCAGACGGAGATTCTGGGACACCCGTCAATTGGAGGTTCTCTGTTTCACGCGGGGTGGGGCTCTGCCATAGAAGCTCTGCAGTTCGGGCACTGTCTGGTGGTCTTGCCGTTCATCATCGATCAGGGGTTGAACGCGAGGCTGCTGGTGGAGAAGGGAGTGGCGGTGGAAGTGGAGAGGAGAGAAGACGGGTCTTTTAGCAGAGAAGACATAGCTAAGTCTGTGAGGATGGCTATGGCGTCGGAGGAAGGAAAAGGGGTGAGGGAGCGTGCAAGAGAAGCTCGTAAAGTGTTCGGGGATTTGCAGCTGCACCAAGACTTCTACATTGCTGGCTTTGTTGAATATTTGAAAAATGGCGTGAAGAAGGAACAAAAGCCAACAGTCGCGCCTTAAAATATAAGAGAACTCGTTTGAAAATTAATGGCGATGTTTGTAGTAATGGTGATCGGTGAAAAGGACTGCATGTAACATTGGAATGGAATAAATTTTATCATGTCATCTATTTGAATTTATTATTTTACAAATGAAGTATGACATTAGTTTTTCATTTTTTTTACATTGTAATGCTTATTCTCAATAAAACTTAGGATGATAAAAATAGGAGTTCACGTAATCAAATAAGATGATAATGAAATTTCATTTTACAAAAAATATGTTAATCATAAAATGTGATGTGTTTTAAGATAAATGAAAATATAAAACACAAAATTCATTATTGTATTAAATATGGAAAAGATAAGAAATATTTATTTTAAAATTTTATTATGAAAATATTTATTCTTCTACTATTTGGTTAAAAAAATATCAATTTTTGTACTCCTATTTGCCCTCGAATGCTAGCACATATTTTATTTATATGAACTATTGTATGCATACACTACAACAACAATAACAACAAAACCAAACTTTAAATCTCAGTACGTGGGGTCGGTTATATAAATTATTTTCCGTCATAATAATTATATTATTATCATATTCCATTAGTCTATTCTTGGATTAAACATGACATCACTTTATCAATTATACAACAAGAAGTCAAGAAATAACAATCAAATATAATGTTTAGAACAAAAAGTGTAGACCTCTCTTGAGGTTTGATAAGAGTTCACAGGCCTTCTTTGAGATTTTATAAATCTCACATATCTGTTCTAAAGTTTTCAACATTCCACGGACCTTTTTAATGTTTGATTTTTCGAAAACTTGTACCTTTCAAAAAAAAATATTTTTGTTATAAGGAGAGTTCAATGTTTTTTCCCACCTTAATAAAAGTGAGTATCTTTTGCCCTAATGTTTATTAAAAAAAAAAAAAAGAACCAAGAAGAGACTGCTCAAGGAATTTTTTTTTTTTTTGTTGAAATGGTTTTTTTTTATTTTTTTATTTTTTATAGGTTTAGATTTTTTGATTTGATTTTATTATTTTTGTTTTTGATAGGTCTGTCTGGATTTGTATTTCTGTTTTAATTGGTTGTTGGTGTTGTTTTTGGGAGGACTTTATTTTCTTTATCTGTAATCTTCCAATACTTGTCTTGTAATCATACTATATTCCGCCAAAAATAAGGGCATATCAATAAAGTTTGAATTTTTTTTATTAAAAAAAATCTCCTTCACTCAATTAAGAACGAAAAAAAATAATTAATATTAAAATTATCATCAAAATATCATACTTTTACTTATCCACTGTTTTATGTGTATTGTACCACGCATATGGTACAACTATATAAAATAATGTGTGTTGTTTGTTTGGATAGTAAATATAACATTACTCCACTTTATTATTCACGATTATAGGGCAGCAAAGTCCTCATCATGATTTTTCAAAACGCAAAATTATTAGTGACTCATACTGAATTGCAAGAACCATCCCTTTTACCATGATCCTTCTGTCAGTTCTCTCGTCTCTTCCTTCCTCTCCCTAGGTTCATCTCCTTGTCACTGCCACCCCTTACACCCTCCTTGCCGCCATTAGAAGGACAGTAACTCTCACTAGGCTCACCTCTTCTCTTCCACAATAGAGCCCTAGGCCCTTGCATCCTCTTCTATGGCTGCTGCTATTCCAACTGGAGCCTACCACAACTAGATGTATATATAAAATAGATTAATAAGAAGGCCCTTGAATATGTCGGGCCTTGAAATCTCATTGAAAAACCATTTGTCCATCACAATAGCTAGAGGAGTTTCGGTTTGAGCTATAACATCCTTAGATAAGTACACATCCATTTCTATGCAGAAATGATTTCCTTAACTTAAATGTGAAATGATATTGTTGTTTGGAGGGTGTTTGAAGAATCTACTATTATAATCACATAACTCTTTTTTTCCTTGGATTTTTTTAAATGGACATATGAATTACTGGAATTTGTTTATGGGATTCTGATTTCATCTATGGGACGTGGAGGGGAGACAGGTTTTTTATTTTTTTATTTTTTTATTTTTTATTTTTGCAATTTTCTTAATTTTCGTAAATTGCTTTTGACAGTTTGATTTTCACGAAGGGTCAGGGGATTTTTTTTTTTCTTAGGAGGGTCGAGAGGGTTGATCTAAATGAGACCATATGTATAATAAAATGTAATATGTAATTAACGAATGTGAAATGAAATCCAGTGAATATTTATATAGTTACTATGTAACTTTTGGCCTATCCTCTTCTATTAAATTTCTTTAGAGGAGCAGTGGATTGCCTAAAGACTCGAGCCAAACTGTTGGACATTCTTACGATGTGTTTTGATCCTTAAATTTGAGTTTAAGTGGATTTGGACGAATTTCAATATAATTTTATATTACATTTTATCTAAATTTAATATAAATTCAAATTCAAAACCTTACTAAGGTACAATTTGATTTAGTGACTAAAATTAACAAAAATACTGGACTAAATTGGATTGAATTGGATTGAGTATAATAGTTGACCTGCCCCATGTCATGTTTGCCATTTATAAAGGACGGGATAACAACACATTAGTCACTTGAGAGAGAGAGAGATATATGGCGGGAGGTGGGAATGTTCACGTAGGTGGGGGAGCTAGTTAAATGAGCAGGGCATCACTCGTTAAGCTTGGCCATGGGGGAGTTGGCCAATCCAATCCCTCTATAAATGAGCCAAGTTCCCCTCCCCTACTCAATCCTATTCTCTTTTTATGTTGCACCAAACACACCCTTAAAGTCCGAGTCTAAATTCTAGGCACTTCAGTAGTTCATAATACTTATGTTGTCATCATCTATCAATCATTAAATAAACTACAGGCTCAATTCAATGTCAACAAATGACCAAAGGTCTTATAATAAAATTTTTTTTAACTTATTTTAAGGCTCCATGAGTTAGATTAGCAGTGAATAATCAATGCTTCGGTCTCAAAAATACTACATTTTCCTTCCAAAAAGAAATCATGAAGCAGAATCGTGTCTATCGTACTTGTCTTGACCAAATTAACTTCTTCATAGATACTCTCCATCAAGGCAAAGTGAAAATTTATTGAGGGCTAACCAGTTACCAGTTTACAGTTTAGTCAGCTTTAGCTGTTTAAGAACACTGATAACATTTGTAGGGTTGACACACAACCCCCTCCCACCTGTATACTAATGGATCAGGTAATAAAATTTTATTCCTCTTAAACTCTCATGCCAATTTAGTTTATTTAGAAATATATTCTAGACTTTTTAGTTATGTTTAGATCAGTTAGAAAAAAAGGAAAGAAAAATAAAATAAAATAAAATAATTATTTTCTTTTTTATTTTTTAATATTGAATATTATTAAAATAAAAAATAATTTTAATGTAATTAAAAATTAAGAAAAAATAAATGGTAATGATGTGTTAGATTGAATTTCTATTCATTAATTTTCTATATATTCTCATGATAACTATTGTGTTTTTGTGATTCATATACTTGATGGATTGCATAAACAAGGAAGAAAACATAGTGGAAAATCACATCTGCTGAGGAGCAATAGGAAAGTAGTCGACTATTTGACTTAAACAATCAACGATTTAACTCCAAAATTCAGACAATTTACATTTTGTCTGAAACAGTTGACGGTTTATCTCGGGACAGCCCGCACAGATTTTAAATTTTGAATATTTGAACATTATTTTGGTTGTGTTTCGGGGGAAAATCTCCCAAGAGGCTTATATATACATAGAATACGCTGTCTATAACATGTCAAGTGAGTTAAGTGTGGTTGAGAGAGAATTGAGAGGATTCTTGTATTACTCCTATAATTTACACAAGAATATAGTGAATCTTTACTGTTTGCTTTCGTGGACGTAGACATTGCCGAATTACGTGATTCTCTATGTCTTTGTGATGGTTATTGCTTTAAATTTACTTGTTGTAGTTGTGGATTGCTCTATATATTCATCATTAGATTGCCGTGGTGTGTGTTTGTTTTTTTACACAAATATATATATATATATATATATATATATATATTTCGTTGTGCATATTTGGGGGTTTTAACACAACAATAACCAAACATGAAAAGATAAATTCCTTTAAAGTTCTTTTGAATCTTGAAAAATATTAGAAAAAAAAACATAAAAATATTAAGGAATTTACTTTTTTGTATTTGGTTATCAAAGAAAATGACAAAAAAGAAAGAAAGAAAGAAGAAATATATAGCAAATAAATTAACAAAATTTTAATTTCAGGCCTGATTAGTATTTAATTTTTTTGAGATCTTATTCATATTAGAAAAAAAAATATAATATTTGATTTGGAGAGAAAATAAATGGAAAATAAATTTTCTTTTTATTTTCCTTTCTTGTCCTTTTCCTAATCAAAATTCTCGATCGAAGCGTATCCTATTTTTTTTTTTTTTTCCCTTTTCCTAAGGTTTTCCAAGCTCCAAACCTAGCCAAAAAGAATTTGTGCAAAGGAATGCACCCATCAATATATAGAATTTGAAGATTGATATTGAATGACTATGACTTAGCTAGTTCCTTAATTATCCTAGGATACGATCTAGCATAGAGGATGAACCAATATCTTTGTGTAATTTGGACTTTAATAAGTACAATTCGAAACTTAAAAAAAAAAAAGGAAAATACAAGAAAATATAAAGAAATTTATTTTTTAATGTTTGATTATTGAGAAAAGTAACAAGAAAAATAAAGTATATGGTAAATCATTGAAAAAAAAAATTTTAGTTCTACACATGATTTTCATTTGTTTTTTTAAATTTTTTTTTAATAATATTCTAAAAAGTTTCAATTTTCATATTATTCAATATAAAGAGAAAATATAATAAAAAATAATTTTTTTTCTTTCTTTTTGTTATCTTTTTTCATTAAAAAAAAATAAAAAATCTTTGATGTGATATAGGGTCTAAAGACCTCTTAATTGGTTGGGACTAAAAAAAAAAAACAACATTTGAAGCATGTGAATAATTATCTCTCTCTCTCTTTGATTTTATTTTTGCAAGTCTTAATTCAGAGAACAAGAGCAGAGAGTTTTGAACTCTCCCCTAATTGATCCTAACCTACCAAGATGAGTATCTACCCTCTTTTGATCCCCTTTTTCTTTTATTTTCTCAATCCGTCTTCTTATTTTTTTTCATTTCAATTTTATTTTCTTTTTTTCCATATATTTTCTCTCACTTTCCCACTAATCAAACAAGGGAAACCAAAGTTGGGTTTAAGGTTAGGCTAAGGGTTTAGGGTTTATGTAACGACCCGAAGAATAATAGTATTTAAATAATAAAAGAAAGGGAAATAGGAACCGAAAACAGAAGGAGGCAGTCAACTTCGTCGACGACGTTGCATTTTGGAAAGGATAAATCCCAGAAATCTTTCAACTCCTCGTCGACGAATACAGGGATTCGTCGATGAATTTTGTATTGGGCTCGTCGACGAGGTGACGTGGCTCGTCGATGAGAAAATACTGAGAGGATGATTTTTGGGTTTCTGAATTTCGTCGATGAAGAGGAGAGTTCGTCGACGAATTTTGTATTGAGTTCGTCGACAAGATGACGTGGCTCGTCAACAAAGGCTTGTGTATAAATATGCTAAAATTGGGTTTTTTCTGCAGAAAATTCACGAGAAACCCCTTCTCTCTCTAGATTTTCAATTTCTCCTCCTTCTCTCTTCGATTTCGGGCCGGATTTCAGCCAGTTTGAGGATCTGAAGCCACCACAACGCTCCTGAGAAAGTTCTCTACAAATCTGTTGGAGCGGATTGTTGGTTGGGCTAAAGTGGAAACCATCCCAAATCCAGGGTAAGATTTTCTACTCAATATTTGAATTTTTTGCAGTTGTAGGAAGTGTTATACGTTTAGAAACACTGAACTTTAGTTCTGGGGAATATTGTTTTCAGGGTGTTGAGTTAGGAACCCTGTGGGTGTAGGACAGATTTTCTTAGGGGTTTTTCAAGAATCAGGTAAGGGGATAAACTAAGCTAATCCTTTTTGAGGAAATGAATGTATATATATAACATTTGATTTTTGGTAAGTAAACATATTTTTATATATGATTTATATTTGGAAAAAAGCTGTTAAAATGAGGATACGTTGAATATGTGAAAAACCTGTTAGTGTGGCATGAGTATAAATGTTATGAAATACTGTTTTCTGGAAATGTGATTATGATACGGGTTTTTATAATGGAAAACTGGCGTACGGGCCGAGATTTTTATATATTTGCCGGCGTACGGTCCGTGCTATGTGTATGTTTTGCCAGTGTACGGGTTGAGCTACGGATATGTTTGCCGGTGTACGGGCTGAGCCATGGATGTGATTTGCCAGTGTATGGGCTGTGCTATGATTTACCGGCGTACGGGCTGAACTATGATAAAATGTGTAATACCAGCATAGGAGTAGATGATTTTCATGATACACGAATATATGCAAAATGACATGATTAATTTGATAATTAATGATGTGAAATATTCATGTATTACAGTTTCAGTATATGTTATATGATATTAGAACCTAATTGGTTTGGTCTAGGCTAACACTTGCACGGTACCGTTGTTATGTGTCCATGGTCTTCGTGATCATGATATTTGTGTTAACGCCACTGTACGGAGTGGTGTGAGATTGGATAGTCGATGTGGTTTTTAAGAAGTGTGTGAGCGCCCTTGCTGTACGGACCAAGTCTGGCAGACCCATCAGACTTATAGATTGTACTTTTGACTTGGTAGTGGTCGGCCAACCATTGTCAGGTCTTGCCTTTGGGCCACACAACCCAGTCATGTGGGGGTAATACATGACAATAGTCAACTAACCTACCAGGAATGTTTTTGTATTATTATGATATGAGATGAAATATATTTATGAAAATGTAATATGTTCTGCCATGTTTTGATGATATATATGTTCTCCCAGATTCGATATAACGGTTACTGATTATGTTCTAGATGGTATATGTATAACACAGAATACTCATGTTGCCACACACTGGTATTAGTTTATTTCCCTTACTGAGAGGTGTCTCACCCCAAAATTTTATAAAATTTTCAGGAGCCCCAGATAAGAGAGCGAGAAAAGCCCCGATGATCTAGAGCTGTAGATCTACCCTTCTAGAAGGGTAAGTATTTTGACAGGGACGAATGTATTTTGTGGAATTAGCCCTAAGACATCTTTTTGGGTCAAGTGTTGTATATGTATATACAGTGATTGTAGTAACTCTGATATTGTGATGTATGATATAATGAGATGGATATGATTGTGTATTTCCCGCTGCTTAGGCTTTTGCTATATGTTCTGATGTATCCCTGGTACCCACGGGTCCTGGTGGATTATGACCTGTTGAGATTTATTCTATTGATTTTATTTTTAAAAAATGTGAAAATTAAGCAGGTCGCCACAGTTTGGTTGGATTAGGCTAAGTCAGACCCACTTGGGCCTCTTGGTTTAGGTCTCTATTGACTTTACTGTCATCCCATGAGGGGGGTGAATTGGATATTTAAAAATTTCTTTCCTAGGTCAACAAACCAGCAGCAGTATTTCACAAACCTATGACCAATCTAGAACGTGTAAGAAGCAAGCCAATAAATACAACTGTAATTGATTTGTTCCAAATAAATTAAACAACCATGCACAGTATAGTAAAGCAAATAAAATAAGGATGACACCAGATGTGTTATCGAGGTTCGGCAAAAGTGCTTACGTCCCCGCCTCTAGCTTGCAAACCCGATGATTCCACTAAAGCTCACTTAATGGATGCAACGACATCGTATATAATATAATGTCGAATTGGCAGGGCTGACCTCAACCTTTACAATTAATCCTTAACGGGTTTGATTACCGCCCCCTTAGGCCATGCTTAGAATACAACAGATAATCAAATACAAATTTTGTGTACAATATGCGTGCTTCTCCAATAAGCAGATTTTAACCAATATAACTAATGCACTTCAATATGATAGGATATTATAAGCTCAATGAAGATTATGTAACTACTCTTAAGATAATGCAAGCAAAGCAATCACAGTGTGAGAGTGTATGTGTAGGGATCTTTGATTCAAAACAAAAATATCAATCACAATGCTCAATATCAAAGATCTGAAATACCCAAGCAAGAATCTCATAAGTGTTTTTAAAAAGTAAGCACACGAGATATTTTGAAAATCAGCTTGCAGAAAATATTTTCTTCACAACAAAGGACAAGCTCTTGAGTCTTGCAACAAGAATGCAAAGACTCACAAGCTTATGAAAGTTTCCCCATGAAATAAATTTCTGGATTAAATCACGGGGAAAAACTTTTGGCTTACTCTCACTAAAATCACAAAATCAATCAATACAAATGAGCATGTAAGCTTGTAGTGGCAGTGTAGGTTATCTCAAAATACTCTCACCAAAGTTGTTTCTGCAAAGGAGTGATAATGAGAGGAGTATGTAAGCTTGAATGTGAAAGTAGGGCTTAAGGAATTTCAAAGGATATTTTTGATAATCAAAGTCTTAAATCAATCCCTAATTTTTGTAAATGAACGTATATATATATATATATATATATATATATATATATATATATATATATATATAGCCTTTGATAAAAATATACCCGTTAGGACACAAAGGGAATTATTAAAAATGTTTAATCAATTTTTATCCTCAATTACCCTTAATTACCCGCGGTAAAAATATGGCAACTTGAGAGTTTCGATCGTCTGAGTAGACACAAAAAAAAAAGTTAATTTTTCAAGTTTGGGTGTCCAATGAAAGGTTCGGGTGGTTGGGCCAAGGCGATTTTCCAAAAGATTGAGGTTCGATCAACTGGTGCACAGTTCGGTATGCAAACTCCATAATTCGGTCGACCAAGGTGATTTTGAACTTAGAGTTCAGTCACTCGGGAACGGTAAAAAATGTTAGCTTTTATGTTCAATTGACTGTGAACAGTACGTTCAATTTGGACCAATTGCCCGAGCCAAGTCAACCCATTGACTCTAACTATTTGGCCAATCGAGGCATTTTTAATGTGCTAAGTTTGGTCGGCCGAAGCCTTTTCAAACTTCGAGTCAAGTCCTATTTTTGCTTAAATTTTACTCTTATTTGCATAGATATAACTTGTGAGTTAAACGAGATTTTCCAAGTGATGTGTAAGGACCTACAGTCGATCTGAGGTCATTGAGCTTATAGTCCTACCATGCATGTAATGCATTAATTATTACAGACCGACAATTATTACAAACCCAAAATGATTAAAATATTAAATACAAATAAAAGCAATTTGGTCTTCATTTCCCTTGTATCTCCATATGCCACCATATGATGTAAGAATGAACCTGCACACAAACTCAGAGCATAGGTAAGATACAAAGATATTTGTCATTATCAAAACAGGATATGACCTATAAGGTCAACATTCTCTCCCTTTTTGATGATGACAAATACTTTATGCAAAAGTGGATATAGTCATGAAAAGCTCTCCCTGAGAATATGCATAAAGGAATTTTAAAGCTTAAGCATGTAAAGAAAGGAAGACATACATAATTAAGCATGCAATGCAACCAAATTGTTTAGCTAGTTTTTTCTACTTCTCCCCATTTTGGCATCAGAAAAAGGGCTAAGATGGAAAAGAAATAGAAGCATATAGGCACGCAGTGGGTAATAGTCATTCAAATATAAGACATAGTTTTGGGAACATTTTTAGAAATTTCGGTAGCATGCTGTTTGAAAGTGGAGCATTTCCCAAAAAAAAAATATCTATATATCAAGGACCTGATTGAGTTCAACAAATAGTTTACAAAAATTCACATCAATTAACTCAAGTAGTCCAGTAGGGATCAATAAGTATTACTTTCAACATCCAAAAGAAAGTAGAGTCATGCAATGTAAAATGAATAGCAAAAGTAATCTCACAAAGTATGAAGTATATAAATGATTGAGCCGAAGTTTTCTAAGTTAAGTGGCTCCCTCTCAATTTATGCACTTAATCATACTTCTAGGTGACATCTCTAATATGCATTAGACCTAACTCACGTCTAATCTGTAAAAATCTATCATCTTGAAAAGGTTTTGTGAATATATCAGCCCACTGTTCAGTTGTGCACACAAACTCAAGTGCTACATCCCCTTTCCGCACATGATTACGAATAAATTGTTGTCTAATTTCAATGTGTTTGGTTCGTAAACGTGAGATGAGATTCTTTGATAAATTAATTGCACTAGTGTTATCACATTGATTGGAACCGTGTCATAGTGCAAACCAAAATCCATAAGTTGTTGCTTCATATAAAGCGTTTGAGCACAACAACTTCCAGCTGTAATATATTCAGTTTCGGCTGTGGATAAGGCAACTGAGTTATATTTCTTGGAAAATCAAGAAACTAGAGATTGTCTTAAGTAATGACAGTGCCGCTAGTGCTTTTTCGGTCTACTTTACTACCGGCAATGTAACGACCTGCTTACTTTACTATATAATTAAACATAATCAACAAAGTGAACTCGAACCCGTGGGTAGCGAGGTACACCTACCATACACAGCGGAAACCTAAGCAACAGTAAATATAGATAACATCCATCAACCATAAAATACATAATACCAGAGTTAACTACAATCCACAATAATACTGTACTCATATACAATCTCCAAAAATACAACAATATATACACATCTAGGAACCCACAACACAAATCTCATGTTCTTATATCAAAACTTACCCTTTTAGCGGGGTAGTATCACACTATCTTAACGGTGGTATCGATCCGCCAATCTTTCTAGGTTTTCTGAAAATAATTTAATGTTGGGGGGTGAGACACCTCTCAATAAGGGAAAATAAACTAAATATAGTTGTGTGACAACATGAACATTCATTGCTATTATAAATACATACAGTACATTTTGCATACTAAAAAAAATTAATCATTTAATAACTGCATAAACATATACTTTCATATTTCTAATAAATCGTACTGTTCATGAACTGTCTGGTATCGCTAATAATATTGAAATTTACCCAGGATGTATAGTCAGCTGATGTCATGTATTACCCTCCATGACGGGTTATGCAGCCCGAAGGCAGGACCTGACAATGGCTGGCCGACCACTGCCGAGTAAAAAATGTCTGTAAGTATGATCAGCCCGCCACACTCTGGTCCGGACTGCTAGGTAGACGTCTACAACTTTACACTGAAAGCCACATCGACTATCCATCTCCCACCCCCTCTACTTGCAGGGGCAATTAGCACAAGTCTGAAACATAATAATATGATCTGTATACCTACGGTACCATGCTCCTGAAACTGAACTGAACTATCATCTAGGTTCTCATAACATATAATACATGATAATATACTTGTCTAACATAAATAGATTAATAGCATTTTCTGTAATAACATATATACATTCATACGACCTTGCGCTGAGTTCTTTCATAGCTGCGGCCTTGCGCCGAAATCATACATAATACACGGTCTTGCACCGGCTATCAATCACGGTCTTATGCCGAACATTTCATACTTATCATTCTGAATAAATAATTCATTTATCATGTATTTTGAAGTCATAATATATTGTATTATTTCATAATTTCTAAAAACATACCTTATTCATAAAATTGTCATAACATAATACTTTCCATGTAAGATAATATTCATGCCACGCAATGCTGAATAAAACCATACGTTCTATTCTAAAATCATATTTTCTGACATTTCATAATATTGACTCACTCGAAAAATGAGCAGCTCGAAAGCTATCCCAAGTATAGGAGTTCTGTCGTGTAATATTAAGCCCAAGGGCTAGATTGTCTCATCAGGGAATGCGTTTTAATCTCAATTTCACGTTCTCCCAATCGAAAATAAAAATGTACTGAACTTGGTTCAGATTCGAGTTTTCAAGATTGTTGAGTTCCACTTTGAATTAAATGACATGTAATTTAAAGTCCTAAACTAAAATGCAGTGAATTGAAGAACACTAATACTAATCTACTCAAGGAAACATCAGAACATGCATTGATTAAAGATGGAAAATTGGAACTCAGAATTAAAAACACACGGGCAAGGAAACTCGATCAGATTCAAATGCACACACTAAAATTGAACCTTCAACAAATTTAAGATATTGAATCAAGAGTCGCAATCTAAACACAGACATAAACAAAAGTTCGACGCTTAAATGACAACGAAACACAATAAAAACTCAAACTTTAATCAACCCGACCCTAACTAACCCAAGATTCAATAAAAAGACTAAATTTTGGAAAAACAACTTCAAACAAAAACTCTTTTTTTTTTTTTAATTATTATTTGGCTAGAAGTAAAACAGAATTTAATTTAAAAGAACGATAAATAAATAATTGAAAGAAGCTAAACTAAACTCTACCAATCTAATGACAATATTAATTGAGAAATCTCAAATAAACAAGAACTAAACATCAATAAAATAAAATAAAGTAAAAGTACTTAATAATCACTCAAACAAATTTTCAAAAACTTTATTTAACTAACTAAATAATTTAAAAACAAAACACATTCAATTGCAATAAAAGGAGGAAGAGAAAAAGCCATAGCAGCTGGTTCTCAGGTTGCTGCTGCTACTGGTGTGGTGGCTGCTGTTTGGAGGAACAGCTGTGCTGGGGACTGGCCAAGAGGCTGGTTCTAGCTGCTGGAAAATTGCAGCAAGTTGCAGAGGACCTGCTGCTGTCGCTGGAGTGGAACAAGGACTTGGGTGCTCGGCTGTTGGAAGAGAAGTCTGCTGCGGTTGTCCTGGCTGTGTGGAGTTGTGCTCGGGTTGCTTGGCTGCAGCAACAGATCCGGCTGGAGAAGAGGCTGGTACAAAGGAGCTGGGATGAGAACCAAAGGGAGAGGAAGAGCAGGGGAAGAGAGGAGAGTTTGAGGGAGAGAAAGTAAAGGGAAGAGAAGAGAGCAAGATGAAAAAAAAAACAAAGCCAAGTAATGAAGAAGAAGAAGAAGAAGAAGAAGAAGAAGAAGAAGAGGAAGAGGAGAGGAGAGGAGAACCCCCACGGGGCTGCCTGCGCAAGGAGAGGAAGAGAAGGAGATTTAAAGGAGGCATTGGGTGCCCTAGACCCGGATAGTACTGACCCGACCCGTTTGGAAAGGGTTGACCCGGCAACTTGATTTTTTTCATTTTTTTCATTCTCTGTTCATCGCAAATATGACCCTTTTGGAGCCTGTATCTCAAAAAACTCAAAACATAAAAGTTGTAGATGATCCTTTCCTCTTTCTTTATAAATTTTAATCGTCTCGATTGAAGTTCAGATGGAAAAGTTATGCATGAAATACGAACAGGTATCGGTTTTGGTTCCTGGGAATTTTCCTGCGACAAAAAATTACCAAAACTTCATAAATAGTGCAATAAAGTTCAAGAATGATGATTTTGGCACTTTATTAAAATATTAGATAATTTTTGACATTTAATTAAAAATATAAACCGTAAAGCCCGGGTTAAGATGCTCAATTACACAATTTTGACCCGTAATCAAATATATATACATTTCAACATAATAGCAATATTTTCCCAAATATGCATTTTTACCAATCTACTCATATATATATATATATATATATATATATATATATAATACATGCTTCCTAAAAATTAATTTGCTAATAAATAATAATAATTTGCATGGAAAATGACTGCTTTAGTTTATTCTCTCATCTGATTTCCGAAATGAAACCTCCTAAAATATACTGGTCCTGCACCTGCAGGGTTCCCCAGGGTTCCCCATTCAATACCCTGAAATCAATATCTCTCAGAACTAAACTTCAGTATTTCTTCGTATACAACATTTTCCATAACTATGGAAGGACAAAATTTTGAGTAAAAAGTCTTACCTTAAACTAGGGATGAATTCCAAAGTAGTTCCACCGACAATCCACTCTGATAGGTTTGTAGAGAACTTTCCTAGAAGCGTTGTGGTGGCTTTAGATAGTCAAACCAGGGAGAATCCGGCCCAAGATCTTAGAGAGAAGGAAGGAGGGATGAAGTGAGGAGAGAGAGAGAGAGATTTTCGCAGGATTTTCGGCCATAAAATGAAGGTTAGGCCTATTTATACACTGGCCTTCGTCAATAAGCCACGTCACTTCGTCGATGAGGTCAAGAAGGCAATTTGTCGATGAACACTATTCCTCTCTTATTATTTAAATACCATTATTCTTTGAGTCATTACAGGCAAATTCAGCATCCATGTAACTAAAAATCTCAAGAGAAGTATGCTTAGGGTACCACAATCCTAACTCAATAGTCCCAACAAGGTATGTTGGCTTTTTGAGTTCAATCCCTGGTTTTGATAATGACAAACCGCAAGTTACTTATATGTGTTTCTAGTAGTTGAATAGGTTATAATTTAGCACACATATAAGAGGTCTGAGATGGAAGCCAGACGGAGCTCAAAGAACACATTATTTGGCAAATTCCATGAAGACGAAAGAGCAAAAGAAGAAGAAAAAGAAGGAGACATATTTTCAGTTGTATATGCATTTAATTTTTCTATTTTGGTCTGTAGTAACTACATACATCCTATATGATATGATTTAATGCTCAAACAGAACCATATATTGACCGTGGGGAAGACAAATGACCATACATAGACTTCAGTCAACCGACGCTAGGTTTTTGGGCTTAATTGAAAACCCTTGGTTGTAGACTGACCATAGGTCCCCATGCATCACACTTATAATTATAGGGAAGAATCTTATGAGGCCAATCTAAACTTACCTTGAATTTTGAAAGGGGTTCGGGTGACCAAACTCTTAAGTTCAAAATAGGTTCAGGCGACCTAATGGTTGACTAGTCAACAAGTTTGACTTGGTTCGGGCAACCAAACCAAATTGAACTGAGTGTCCCCGGGCGACCGAACCTTAGATCAGTCACTTTTCACCTTCCCCAGGCGCTTGAACTCCACGTTCAAAATACCCTCAGGTGACGGAACACGTGAGTTCGATAAACCAAACTTTAGACCGAGCGATCGAACGCAGTCTTTTGAAATCTCCTTCAATTCAGCCAACCGACCCTGTCCACGACTACCTAAACTTCAAAAAATGCATTTTCTCTTTGTGAGTGTTCGGGTGACCAAACCTATGGTTCAGGCGACCGAAACTCTTGGGTTGCTCATTTTTAATTGAGGTAATTAGGGTTAAAAATTAATTAAACTTTTTTAATAATACCCAGTGTGTCCCCAACGGTCAAAAAATTCCCTGAGTCTATATATACTCATTTCATAACTCAAATTAGCAACTTTGATTAATCAATTTTCTCTTTAATTTTTATCCTAATCAAAGTTCCCCCAAAACATATTTTATTGCAAAATCTCTTTAGGGTTATATTTTATACCCTTCATTCTCTCCTATTAATTATTTTGAAAATATCTTTGAAGAGAACATTATTTTGGCATTTATTTTCAAGTGTTTTACTCTCTTTTGCTTGCATATTTAAAAAACTTTTTGAGAGTTAAGCTTTGAGATTTCTCCACATATTTCCAAGGTAAATATGTTGATTGGAGAAATTTATTCTTGCTTTGATATGCTCATTGAAATATCAAATGTTTGTATTCTTGTTTTGTGCAAAATCATTTTTAGAAAAACACCCTTTACTCGACCAAGCATTATTTCATATCTTTAGAGAGTGCATTTATTTGAGTTTAAACGTGTATATTTTACCTTATATTTTTAGAAGCATTACTTTGTACAAAAATGGTTTTCATTGTGCTAGCTGGGTTCGACCCATAAATTGAATTCGGGAGTCTCAGCCCTGTAAATGAGACCGGTTCGGTTCAACCTGAAAATTGAACTGGGGAGTCTCAGCCCCATAAGTGAGACTAGTTTGACTCAGCCTAGTAATTGAGCTAGGGTTTTCCTCGCCCCTTAAGGAGAGGATGTAAACGGCTTCTGCTCCGCCCATTTAAGTGAGCAGGAATAGTGGAATCTTTAGGGGGTGTGCCCAAGGCGGGGACGTAGGCTGGTTTGGCCAAACCTCGATAAAAAATATCGTGCGTCACTCTCTCTCTTTCTATCTCATTTAATTTTTGCACTTTAATTTCCATATGTGTATGTCTTTTCATTTATAGCTATAATCATTTGCATGTACTTTTATTTTAAATGAGGTACGCATGTATGTCTGCACTGATAACTTAATTGTTTTACATACATGCTTTCAATATTAAATGAGATATGAACTGTGGTGAATTGGCGAAATGTTTTAAATTAACCGAAAATTTTTAAATGTCCAATTCACCCCCCTCTTGGGATCACACCAAAGTCAACAAGGTACTTAAGTATTCTCTTAACTGCTAACAAGTGAGACTCTTTAGGTGCAGCGTAAAATCTAGCGCACATATTTTAACGACCCGAAAAATATTGATATTTAAATATTAAGAGAGAGGGAAATGGAAACAGAAACGAAAAGAGGCAGCAAGCTTCGTCGAAGAATGCTTCGCGTTCGTCGACGACATTGCATTTTGGATGGAATAATCCAAAAGATTTTTCACAGGGTCTCGTCGACGAATACAGGGAGTTTGTCGACGAGTGCATAAGGGGACCTCGTCGATGAAGCTACACCTCGTCGATGAGAAAATACCGAGAAGGGTTTTTGGGATAGACTGAAATTCATCGACGAAGGAGGAAGTTCGTCGACGAAATTATTGAAGGACTCATCGACGAGGTGATGTGGCTCGTCGACGAATCCTGCAGTATAAATAGTGCTTAAATTCAATTTTACGTAGAATTTCAACACAACTCTCTTCTCTCTCTCTCTCTCTCTCTCTCTCTCTCTCTCTCTCTCTCTCTCTCTCTCCTACGGCCTCTCCCTCTTCTCTCTTTGATTTCGGCCCCGTCAGGCACCGGATTGACGATCTGAGGCCACCACGATGTTCCTGGCGGAGTTCTCTTCAAGTCTGCCGAAGCGGATCGTTGGTGGAACGAAGTCGAAATTCATCCCAAATCCAAGGTAAGGTCTTTTATTCGAAATTTGTGTTTCCAGCAGTTGTAAGAAATGTAATAGATGTAGAAATAGTAATGTTTTGTTCTGAGATTTATGGTTTTCAGGGCGTTGAGTGGAGAACCCTGCGGGTGTAGGACCCGTTACAGTAGGAGAGTTTTAGCAAAAATTAGGTACGAGAAATATGCTATGCTAGGAGATTTATTTATGTTATCAGAAATTATATATATGCATGTATACCAAATATTATACAGAATGTGAATTTTCAAAGTATGTGTGGCCTGAGTACATGATATTGATGTGGAGTTTTATGTAGTTTTCAGTATTTCAAGTTATGCAGCTATAGATAGATATTTGCAGATTTTATAAAGATAGAATATGTATACATATACAGTTTATTTCAGATGATTACATAGACAGTTATATATATATATATATATATATATATATATATATATATATCAGTATACAGATATTTATTCAAAACAGTATATACAGTGTATATAGAAAGTTATGTTTTCCTAAATGCCATAACACTTAGATTATACAGAAAGGATGTACAGACAGATTATATAGAAAGAAAGTGTAGAAAGATTACACAGTTATAACATCAAGATGCTACAGATATTATAGTATTTACAGTTCAACAATATAGTGTTATGGTTATTTTGGAAATATAATGAAAACAGTATAAAGAGTATAGTATGTATATATATAGTATCAGATCCCTGTGGAAAGATTACAGACATATATAGTACAGATATAGAATATAGAGCACGGTACCGTTGTTAGATACAGATAGAGTGCAACCACATATCTCAGATAGTGTGTGGGTACTGTCTAACCGTGCTCGGAGAGGATGTAGCTCCCCAGTACATTGGGCAGAGGGGGCCGGTTAGATGAGGTAGCAGCTAGTCCCGTGCTTAGGAGTGGATGCAATTTGGATGGGCTGAGGTAGTGTAGAGTATGATGACTTACCTGGAGGGCCGACCAGTTCAAGTCCCGCCTATAGGCTGCACAACCCTGTCATGAGGGGTCAAATCATGACATACAAAGTCCCAGGGAAAGAGCATAGTTATATATATGTATATAATTTTATAGTTTTATTGTATGTAGTATGTTGTATCAGTATGAATGATAGAAAGCTCAGATGATACAAATGTTTTAAGTTTTTATACATGTGTTTTATTGATTTTCCAGATTATACAGTTTTAAATACTATTATTATAATTTTATGACTCGGTTGCCACACACTAGTATTAGCATATTTTCACTTACTGAGCGTCGACTCACCCCATCACTTTAACATTTTTCAGGTGAGCAAGTTAGGCGAGTAGATCAGGCTCGCGGATATAGATCATTTGGTCACCCTAGTTATAGGGTAAGTTTTGTGTAGGGTTTTGTATTTTTGGGTTGTTAACACTGGAGAGAGAGATGTATTATGTAGCTATGGTTGAAAATACTGAATTCTGGTATTGTATATACATGTATATGTGGTTATGTGATTTATGTTTTTTTGCTGCATAAGGATGCCCATTACACGCAAGTATTGGAGTAATTTATTATTATAAAAAAAAATGGTGAAAATTTTGAGGATGTTACACATACAAACACTAAACATAATGTCAGACCTGCTAGCTGTAAGATACAAGAGACTGCCAATCATGCCACGATAAAGTTTGACATCAACAGGAATGCCTTTCTTATCTTTATCAAGTTTAGTGGAAGAGCTCATAGGAGTTCCTAGAATTTTATTATCTTCCATATTAAATTTCTTGAGCAAATCCCTAACATATTTTGATTGGCATATGAAAGTCCCATGTTTGTTTTGTTTGATTTGGAGTCCTAGAAAGAAGTTCAGTTCACCCATCATGCTCATTTCAAATTTGTTTTGCATGCATTTGGCAAACTCATTACACAATTAATCATTTGTTGCTCCAAAGATAATATCATCAACATATATTTAAGGAGCATATGTTCATTTTTAGATTTAATGAAAAGTGTAGTATCAATTTTACCTCTATTAAATCCATTTTCTAGAAGAAAATCACTAAGCCTCTCAGACCAAGCTCTAGGAGCTTGTTTTAATCTATACAAGGCATTAGACAACCGATATACATGATTAGGATATTTTTGGTTTTCAAATCCTGGAGGTTGTTCGACATAGACTTCTTCATTTATATAGCCATTCAAAAAGGTGTTTTTGACATCCATTTAATATAATTTAAAAATTCTTAAAAACGGCATATACAAGTAACATGCGAATGACTTCCATACTAGCCATGGGAGCATATGTTTCCTCAAAATCTATTCCTTCCTCCTGATTATACCCCTGGGCCACTAACCTAGATTTATTTCTAGTCACTACACCATTTTCAACCTTTTTGTTTCTATAAATCCATTTGGTTCTAATAATAGTATGATTGTTAGGTTTAGGAATTAGGGTCCAAACTTTGCTTCTTTCAAATTGATTTAGATCTTCTTGCATAGACATTACCCAAGATTCATCTTCTATGGCTTCCTTAATATTTTTAGGTTCTTCCTGAGATAAGATTGCAAAATGACTAACCAGATTTCTTAGGGAAGCACGCGTGGCAACATCACGTGAGGGTTCACCTATGATTTGATCTAAGGGATAGTTCCTAATAAATTTCTAGTCTTTAGGAAGTTCCTGAACCTCATTTTCAACTTTATTATCATCAATTGATTTATCATTAATCTCTGAATTTTTATCTACATTATTTTCAATGGAGAGCTTCTCTTTCTAATTTCAATATCATCTTCATCGTCTCTATTGGAAAAAGGATTAGATTCATCAAAGACAACATGGATGGATTCAATAACAATTAATGTTCTTTTATTAAATACTCTGTAAGCCTTACTGTTAAGAGAATAACCTAGAAAAACTCTTTCATCAGATTTTGAGTCAAACTTTCCTAGGTGCTCATTATCCCCAAGTACAAAGCATTTATAGCCAAAGACATGAAAATAAGATATGTTTGGTCTATGGTCATTCCATAATTCATAGCGAATTTTATTAAGAGATGACCTGATTAATACTCTATTCATTATATAACAAGCTGTTGGCCTAACTGAGCTTTTCAATCTTATTTTGATGATAACAAAGTGAAGAATGCTTTAACATGTGGTGTTGAGTGATTTGATTTAGGTAAAAGGACACTCATGGTTGATATGCTGAAGTTCAATGTCAATCCAGTTAAAGCTCCTCAAAATATTGAGGTCAATGAAGGACAATAAAGAGGTTAAAGACCAAACAATGCTTAAAGTTAAAAGTGAACCTCGAAAGGCTGAAGGAGGCTGAACAACTTAGTGTTTAAGGAAACCATGATTAGAAGGATTGTTGTAAGTACTTCAAAGCTATATACATGTGAAGCTCTTATAAAAACAAACTAAGAAACACATTTTTGAAAGACCTTAAAAAATGTCTTTGATTAAAAGGTCTCAAAGGAAGAAAGTTTTTAAAGTAAAAAAGGAAAATACTGAGAGCCAGGTGACTGCCACAATTTTAAAAAAATAATAATTTAGGAGGCGGTAGGGTGCCAACCGACTGCCTGAGCACCGACAGGCACCTGGGTGGTCAAGCCAGGCGACTGCCTGTGTCCTGGCAAGCAATTGCCAGTCTTCTGGGTTTTCAGTTTTGACCATGGCAGGCGATTGCTAGGTCGTGGCAGGTGACTACCACTCGGAACAGATTTCAGATCTCAACAAGAAGTTTTTCAAAATTTTGAATTTCAAAATTAACTCAACAAATTAATGATTTTTCAAATGTTACTTAATTAAATGAGGACGTTGTGTCTATAAATACCTCTTTGGGTAATGAAAAAACAAGAGAGAACATACAAGAAAGATAACCCTAAAAGATCAAACAGTTATACGCTGAAATTCTTCCTGCACTGAAATTCTCCTTAAGTTCCTTTGCTCATATAATTTTGCTGGAGAAAAACTCTACGTTTTTTAGTGGATTGAAAAATCAAAAGCTTGGTTTCGAGTTGCACTCAATTCTTTTTAAAGAACCATTGGTGACTTCTAAAACTTTAGAGTTTCTCATGTTCTATTTAGCTTTGGTGTTTTGAAGTACAATTTAGAACTTAATTTGTACAGCCTACTCTGAATTTGGTGGGTATTTTTTTGTACGCAGATCTACATCTATCTTCTTGTACTTTGAACGATTCAAAGGTTTGTTGAATCGTTGGACCAAGCACAGGTCGGTGCTTGGAGAGGTTTCTCTTCCTAAAAAAGATGATAAATTGTGTAAGGTTTTTGTTCCTCTCGGAAGGAACACGATATAATAAATTCCTTAGGTGGTTGACCTAAGGCGAGGATGTAGGCTGGGTATAAGCCGAACCTCGTAAAAGTGGTGGTGTCACTCTCTTATCCTTACTTTTTTTTAATTTCAGCAACAATATACCCTGCATTGATGTTTAATACTTTTAATTATAAAGCAAACACGTATAAAAAATTAAGTAAACCCAAAAACTAATTTGTTCTTGGGCTTCAGGAAACCAAAAGGGAATACATTGGTTAATCGATCTTTTGCGGAAATTGAAAGAAAGTACGTTGATTGGTTAACATCCAAAAACTTATTTGCTAAAGGTTTAATTAAGTTCTGATATTGAAAAAGTGTTTGGATGTCATTATAATATTCAAATTCAAAAGACAACAACAGGAGTTGTATATTCATATATAAGGACTCTAAATATTCCAATTGATTTTTGTTGTGTGGTTGTTGTGTTTGAATAGTAAATTAATTGATTGTATTTTTTGATTGTGGATTGATTAGAGAAAATAGGAGTCTGTGTGGATTTCCTCATTTACAAAAATACAAGTAATCCTTAAGAGATTGTGAAAAGGGACAAGAGTTCTCAAAAAGAGTCAAAGAAGTTTTAAATAACCCAATTCACCCCCCTTGGGACTACACCTTAGGTTTCAATTGGTATCAGAGCCCAGTTATAGCAAAGCCTAACAAGTAGCTATACAAAGATCAAAATGACACAAATAGGAGTAGCTCCCTTTGGAGAGGGTCAATCCACAACTAGGGCACTCATTTTTTGTGGATTATATTACACTTTTTGGAAGCAATGAATAAGAATCTACCTTCAAACCATGGACTGGAAGGCATGGAATGTTGTCAAGAATGGAAATTTAATCCCCACTAAGCTAGTTGATGGAAAAGAAGTACCTAAAGAAGATAAAGAACTAAATGACTCAGATTACAAAATGTTGCAAATTAATTCAAGTGCAATAAACGCCTTATATTGTGCACTTGATGCAAATGAATTTAATAGAGTAATGGCGTGTAAAACAACCAAAGAGATTTGGGATAAATTGGAAGTAACCTATGAAGGCACGATAGATGTTAGGGAAAGTAGAATTGATATGTTAACCAGTGAATATGAAGCTTTTAGGATGAACTCCGATGAAAGTATAACAAGCATGTACACTAGGTTCACCCATATCATAAATTCCGTAAGTGCCTTAGGAAAAACTTATTCCACCCATGAGATGATCCGTAAAATTCTAAGAGCACTTCCACCTATTTGGGAACCAAAAGCCACAGCCATTATGGAAGGAAGAAATCTTAAAACAACTTCCTTAAATGAACTCATAGGATCTCTTCTAATCTATGAAATGATGTTAAAAGAAAAAAGCACTGAAAACAAAAATAAGAAGTCCATAGCTTTAAAAGCTTTGAAAGAATATTCAAGTGAGAAGATAATGAATCTAGTGAATTAGAAGATGAGGACTTAGCTCTCATAACTAAAAGACTTGGAAAATTCTTAATAAGAAACAAAAAATTCGCTAGAAAATTTAATGGATCAAAAACTGAAAAAGGAGAAAGCAATAAAAAAGAATACAAAAACAAAAATGATCCTCCCACTTGCTATCATTGTAAAAAGGTCGGGCACATCAAACCGGAATGCTCACAACTCAAGAAGGAAACGAAGAAAAAGAAGCCTGCAATGAAGGCAACTTGGGACGACACTAGTTCGAGTGAATCGGAAAGTGAGCCAAGTGATTGAGAAGTAGCAAACATGTGTTTCATGGCGCATAACGAAGAGGTAAACTCATATTATTCTCTCTCTGAAGATTCGTGTAATGAATCTTGTAGTAATTCATGTGAAAGTATGTCCTCTTACAAAGAACTTCAAGTTGAATTACTCTTTCTACATAATAAATTTATTAAAGTCTCAAAGAGGAACACTAGCTTGAAACAACAAAATGAAGCACTTAGAAATCAACTTGAATCTTCAAAACTTGTTGAAGAAGAAAAAGACTTAAAAATTGAAGAACTTGAGAAGAAAGTAGATAAATTATCTCAAGAATTAACTAAGTCTCAAGTAAATGAAGATAGTAAGAAAGTGCAAGAAATAAATGATTTTAAAAATAAAATTCAAGAGAAAGAAAAGATCATCTATAACTTTACCAAAGGTAAGGACAACTTTGAAAAGATGGTAGGACAACAAAGAATGGCAAACAAAAAAGAGGGAATTGGTTATAATGGAGCACCAAACAAAAGAAAGAAAAACTTGTTTATGGGATATTTTGTAAATCAATCTAGACATTATGCAAGCACTTCATCAACAAATATTCATAAGCACACCACTTGCTACATGTGTAAAGATAAAGGACACATAATGTTCAATTTTCCACTTAGGAAAAAGAACATTAAAGTAAAATACGAGTGGAAGATAAATGCCAAATCTAGACAAGATTTAAAGAAAGTTAAGAAGGTTTGGGTTCCAAAATTAACAACTTAAATCCTTTCTTGTAGGTTTGCTTTAATACCACACCGTTTAAGGATAAATGGTACTTGGATAGCAGATGTTCAAGGCATATGACGGGAGATAAATCTAAGTTCACCTCTCTTACTCAAAAGGATGGAGGATTTGTTACCTTCGGTGACAATGCAAAAGGCAAGATCATCGGAATAGGTAAAATCGGTAAAGACTCTTCACTTTCCATAGATAATGTCTTGTTAGCAGATGGTCTAAAGCATAATTTACTAAGCATTAGTCAACTTAGCGACAAAGGATTTGAAATAGTGTTTAAGAGAGACAAATGTATATTGCATAATTTTGATAGCTTAATCTCTCAAGACATAACTTGCTTAGCAGCCATGAGCAAGAATAGTTGGCTTTGGCATAAGAGGTTAGGACATGCAAGGTTTGTTGAATTGTTGGACCAAGCATAGGTTGGTGCTTGGAGAGGTTTCTCTTCTTGAAAGAGAGGGTGAATTATGTAAGGTTTTTATTCCACCCAGAAGGAACAAGATATAGTAAATTCCTTAGGTAGTTGACCTAAGGCGAGGACGTAGGCTAGGTATAAGTCAAACCTTGTAAAAGTGGCAGTGTCACTCTCTTATCCTTACTCTTTTTTAATTTCAGCAACGATATACCCTACATGGATGTTTAATACTTTTAATTATAAAGCAAAGACATATTAGAAATTAAGTAAACCCAAAAACTAATTTGTTCTTGGGCCTGCGGAAATCGAAAAGGAGTACATTGGTTAATCGATCTTTTGTGGAAACCGAAAGGAAGTACATTTATTGGTTAACATCCAAAAACTTATTAGCTGGAGGTTTAATTAAGTTTTGATATTGAAAAAGTGTTTGGATGTTGTTATAATATTCAAATTCAAATGACAACAACAGGAGTTGTATATTCATGTATAGGGACTCTAAATATTCCAATTGATTTTTGTTGTGTGGTTGTTGTGTTTGAATAGTAAATTAATTGATTGTATTTGTTGATTGTGGATTGATTAGAGAAAATAGGAGTCTATGTGGATTGCCTCATTTACAAAAATACAAGCAATCCTTAAGAGATTGTGAAAAGGGACAAGAGTTCTAAAAAAGAATCAAAGAAATTTTAAATAACCAAATTCACCCCCCTCTTAGGACTACACCTTAGGTTTCAAAAGCAATGCTCACTGCTTTGGCCCAGAAATATTTGGGTAATTTATGTTCATTAAGCATTGTTTTACTCATTTCTTGCAAGGTCATATTCTTTCTTTCTACTACACCATTTGTCTATAAGGTCCTAGGTGCAGAGAAATTATGAGATATACCCTCCAAGTCACAGTAATTCTCTATGCCATCATTTTTGAATTCAGTTCCCCTATCACTTCTAATGTGTGCAATTTTATAGCCCTTTTCATTTTGAATTTTTCTACAAAGTTTAGTAAATTGTTCACATGATTCATATTTATGCGAAAGAAATAGTACCCATGTGAACCTGGAATAGTCATCTACAATTACAAATGCAGACAATTTTCCTCCTAAACTCTGAACTTGATTAGGACCGAATAAATCTAAGTACAGCATTTCAAGTGATCTAGTAGTGGATATGATTTTCTTTTTCTTAAAACTAGACCTCGTTTGCTTACCCATTTGACATGCATCACATATTTTATTTTTCACAAAAGGTGTTTTTGGTAAGCCTTTAACTAAATTAATTTTCACAAGTTTTGACAAAAGATCCATGCTAGCATGCCCTAGACACATATGCCACAACCAGCTAGCTTCATTTATAGTAGAAAAACATGTTACATGTTGTGAAATTAAGTTATCAAAACTAGTGATATAAACATTTTCATGACGATCAGTAGTAAAAAGAATTTTGTTATCAGATTTATTCTCAACAACGCATTTGTCGTTTTCAAAGGATACTTTTATCACACAATTGACTTATAATCATCAAATTATGTTTTAATCCATCAACAAGTAAGACATTATCAATAATGAGGGAAGGTTCCTTACCAATCTTACCTACTTTGATGATTATGCTCTTTGCATTATCCTTGAATGTCACGAACCCTCCTTCCTTGGGAGTAATGGACGCGAACTTGGTCTTATCACCAGTCATATGTCGTAAATCCATATACCACTTATCCTTAGATGAGGACAATCTTAAGTACACCTGCAAAAATATTTAAGTAAATGATGCTAGTCCCCAAATTCTATTGGGTCCAAAGGGGTTAGTGTTTGATTCACTTTTGACTCTCCATAATTTCTTAATTTTCACACTTTTATTTCTAAAAGGACAGTCAAATTGAATATGACCTATCTATTTGCATTTATAACATGTCATTTTCCTAAATGATTCTTTAGGTGGAATGTAGGATTTTGATTTACGAGTAAAATATCCCAAATAAAGATCATTTCGTCTTACATTTCCAATTCCATTAAATTCGAGACCTTCTTTACTAAGAGAATTTCTTTGGGCCCTAAGAAGTTTTTCAAAATTGTTTTGGCCATCTGTAAATTTGTGGATAATTTTGGAGCTATTCTTAAATTTTCTTTCAAGTTTGGCCATTTTCAAATTCTTTTCTTCTTGCCAAGTAAAGTGAACAGATTTTCCCATTTCAAAAAGCTTTGACAATTTTTTGCATTTATTTTCTAAATCAATATTTTTCTTGGTCATTTTTTTTTCAAGCGATTTACAAACGCAAATATATTCCAGCTGCAGTTCTTTATACGTAGGCATGTTATAAGAAGATAAATAGCATGATGATAGTACCTCATCATCGTGTGCCATTAGGCACAAGTTAGCAACCTCAAAGTCACTACCATCAGTGTTCAAATCACTGTTATTTTGTTTGTCCCACGATGTTCCGGCTTTCATTGCCTTCTTCTTTTTCTTTGATTCCTTTTTTAGTAACAGGCAGTCTAGTTTGATATGCCTGACTTTGTTACAGTTGTAGCATATGAGAGCATTTGATTTTTATTTTCTTTTGCTTGATTCTCCCCTTTTCAAATTCTAAATCTCTAAATCTTCTACATGGCCTGCTATTCTTTCTGAAGAACCTACTGAATTTTCTGGTAAGCATATCCATGTCATTTCCTGATTCAAATTCACTACATTCACTAAAAGTGTTAGTGGATGTTTTCAAAGCAGTTACTTTCTTTATTCTATTTTATTCATTTAATAGCCAACTCATATGTGATAAGAGACACAATATTAGTTCATCTAAGGACATTGCCTTTAAGTTTCTACCCTCAGCTATAGTAGTAGCCTTTGCTTCCCAAACAGGTGACAATCCCTTAAGAATTTTCCTAATCATATCATATGTGGGATATGTCTTGCCTAATGCATGTAGAGAGTTAATGATGTGTGTAAAACGAGTGTACATGCTCTGTATAGATTCACTAGGGTTCATTCTAAATGCTTCATATTCATTAGTTAACATGTCAATTCTACTATCCTTAACATCTCTAGTGCCCTTAAAAGTTACCTCTAATTTATCCCAAATTTCCTTGGCCGTAGTGCATGCCATAACCCTGTTGAATTCATTAACATCAAGTCCACTATATAAATTATTCATTGCAATTGCATTTATACTTACAACTTTCATATCCTCATCAGTGTACTCATCCTTAGTCTTAGGTATTCTAACATCATCTTCAATTTTCATGGGAACATAATTTCCTTTAGAGACAACTCTCCACACCTTGCAGTCAATATTTTGAAAGTAAATGCGCATCTTTTGTTTCTAGAAAGTGTAGTTCAAACCACTGAAAACAGGAGGACGTGTGGACGAGGGTCCCTCAAGAAATGCAGTTACAATACTATGAGCCATTTTGATCTTTTTTCAGAAAAATGATTAATTCTAAGCAATTAGGCTTTGATACCAATTGTTGACTTTACATCCCAAGAGAGGGGTAAATTGGATATTTAAAAATTTCTTTCCTAGGTTAACTAACTAGCAATTGTATTTCACAAACTTAGGATTAATCTAGAACGTGTAAGAAGCAAGCCAATAAACACAACTGTAATTAATTTGTTCCAAATAAATTAAATAACCATGCACAGTATAGTAAGGCAAGTAAAATAAGGATGACACTAGATGTGTTATCGAGGTTCGGAAAAAGTACCTATGTCCCTACCTCTAACTCGCAAACATGAGGATTCCACTAAAGTTCACTTAACGGCTGCAGTGACACCGTATACAATACCAAGTCAAATTGGCACGACTGACCTCAACCTTTACAATCAATCCTTAACGGGTTAGATTAACACCCCCCCTTAGGCCATGCCTGGAATACAACAGATAATCAAACACAAATTTTGTGTACAATATGCGTGCTTCTCCAATAAACAGATTTGTACAAGTATAACCAATGCACTTCAATATGATAGGATATTATAAGATCAATGAAGATTATGTAACTACTCTTAAGATAATGCAAGCAAAGCAATCACAGTGTGAGAGTGTATGTGTAGGGATCTTTGATTCAAAATAACAATATCAATCACAATGCTCAATATCAAAGATCTGAAATACCCAAGCAAGAATCTCATAAGTGTTTTTAAAAAATAAGCACACGAGATATTTTGAAAATCAGCTTGTTGAAAATATTTTCTTCACAACAGAGGACAAGCTCTTGAGTCTTGCAACAAGAATGCAAAGACTCACAAGCTTATGAAAGTTTCCCCATGAAATAAATTTATGGATTAAATCACGAGGGAAAACTTTTGGCTTACTCTCACTAAAATCACAAAACCAATCAATACAAATGGGAGTGTAAGCTTGTAGTGGCAGTGTAGGTTATCTCAAAATACTCTCACCAAAGTTGTTTTTGCAAAGGAATGAAAATGGAAGGAGTATGTAAGCTAGAATGTGAAAGTAGGGCTCAAGGAATTTCAAAGGATATTTTTTATAAACAAAGTCTTAAATCAATCACTAATTTTTTAAAAATATACCCATTAGGACACAAATGGAATTATTAAAAATATTTAATCAATTTTTAACCTCAATTACCCTTAATTACCCACGGTAAAAATATGGCAACCCAAAATTTCGGTCGCTCGAGCAAACACAGATAGAAAAGTTAAATTTTCAAGTTCAGCTGTCACGCCCCGAATCCCAAAATGGAACCCAAGGGTGAAAATGTAAGTAATTTATCCCTGTATCTGCTAAAACATCCAAAGATACAGTACAATGGATGAGGGTTCGACCCCGTGGGGTTCCCCGGCACCCTAAACACATCCCATCACAAACATATACGCAGTGGAAAAAGGTCATCTATATACACATATGCAATACCATACCAAAGTTTATACAAGAGCAGAACATGGCTCTAACAAAACGTACAAACGGGTGCCCAAAACATCTCAAAATGGCAACCCATCAAAATACAGTCCTAGCACTTACCCAAATGCTAAACGCAGTACACTGGCCACTACGCTTCCTACACCAGGACACTAGTTCCGGTTACTCGAAGGACCTATAAAAATGTACATACAACAGGGGTGAGACACCTCTCAGTAAGGAAGAACACAAGTTATATCGGTGTATAGCATTTGAGTGTTATCATGATGCAACATACACGTAGTTGAATGCGATCCAGTACTAGTTCACACAGTGCATACACGCACGCACACACACGATCAACAATCCCAGTGTCATCACACCCTTCGGTCTGAAGCCAGTCCGCGACAATCCGGCATTGGCCCGTAGCCAACCCGCGAAGCATGGCACCACTGACACATGGTTAGTCCTCGAATCCCATGGCATCATACCGGCGCTAACTGGTGGATCCACACCCTTCGCTTGATCTGCCAGAATAGGCTCACGCCCTCAGATATAGAGCCGAACACTCTTACCTATGTGGCAGGCGATAAACACACGCCCTCGGATATAGAGCCGGACACTCTCAGTACCTGGAACAATTCGGAACCCCGTTCCTACTAGCATTTCAACAGTCACACACACATGCATGCTCATATAACCAAACAAACCACACCCATTTGGTAATCTAGATTATGGCTTTCCAAACAAATACAGTTTAAACAAGTCAAGGCACGACCATCCCAATCACGCAGTATAAATCAACATATACATAGGTTTTCATCAAAACCAGGGATGCAGCCCGTTGCCCCCTTTTTCCCAAAAATGTAATAATGAAAAATCAATAATTTTCCCCATTAGATCCCCCCCCCCCAAAATGAGTAGCCAAAATACACACAGGACGGTGAACCATAGTTTCACCGAGTTTGATTTCAAAAATAACCGATATAAACACAGTTTCCCTTACTGTAACAACCTCAAATAAAATATAACATAATAATTAAAATGGTCAACCCAAACTCGTGGGTAACGGGGACACCTGTCAATCACAGCGGAAACCTAAGCAGCAGCAAGTATAAAATCTAATAAACATCCATCTATAAGCATAATACCAGAGTTATCTATTTACATTCTTCCAAAATATTTCAAAATACATCTAGGATCCCATAATCAAAAAAAATTCTAAACCAAGTACAAAATCTCACCCTCCTAGCGGGGTAATACCACTGACTCCATGGCGGCTACGACCCGCCGGTCACTGAGGGTTTCCTAAAAAATACATTTAGTTCGGGGGTGAGACACTTCTCAGTAAGGAAAAATAAACTAAATACAGCTGTGTGACAACATGAATATTTAATGTAATTATACATATACAGTACATTTCATATATCTTTAGACATTTATCATAACATACTGAATAATCATAGGCTTTCATAATTGCTAATAAATCATATCATACGTAAACATCTGTTATACTGATAATACTGAAAATATACCTAGGATGAATAGCTAGCTAATGTCATGTACATCCCCCCATGACAGGTTGTGCAGCCCGAAGGCGGGACTCGATAATGGTTGGCCGACCACTGCCGAGTCAAATATGTCTGTAAGTACGATAAGCCCACCACACCCTGGCCCGGACTGTCAAGTGGACGTCCACACTCTACTGAAAGCCACATGGACTATCCATCTCCCATCCCCTCATGGGATGGTTAGCACTAATCTAATCATAAATATCTGATCTATAAGCTACGGTATCGTGCTCCTGAACTGAACTAAACTAACATCCGGATTTTGATAACATATAATACTTGATATAATAGAGGCCTTGTGCAGATCATTTTCATAAATACGGCCTTGCGCCGAAATCATAAATACGACCTCGTGCCGAAAACATAAATACGGCCTCGTGCCGAAAACATAAATAAGGCCTCGTGTCGAAATCATAAATACAGCCTCGCGCCGAAATCATTTCAGGTATATACATTCTAAAAATAAATCAATTATCATATATATATTCGTCAAAATCATCATAAAATAACACATCTTTTCATAATACCTGAAAACATGCTTAGCTCGTAAAATCTTTCATATCATATTACATTTCACGTAAAATAATATTCATGCCACATATGTGCTGTATAAAATCATACTTCTAATTCTAAAATCATAATTTTCTAACATCTCATACATATATACTCGTTTAACGTAGTAGCAGTATTTTTCCCAAACGTGCATTATTCCATAATATTCAAATATCGTAAATATTTTCAGGAAATCAATTTGCTCATAAGTAACATTAATTTGCGTAAAAAGTAACTGCTTTAGTTTATTCCCTTACCTGGTTACTGAAAAAGCCCCCTAACATGAATTATAGAAGAACGTTCGTCAACAAAAGAAGACCTTTGTTGACAAACTCCAAACTTGAAATTTCAGTCATTCGAGATTTCTTCTTTAACGACGCTTTGAACTTTGTTGATGAACAACAAAAGGGCCTTCATTGACGAAAATAGGGAATTCGTCGACGAAGCCTACTAAAATTCCATTTTAAACCTTCCTTTTTTTATTTTCTTATTTATTTCTTTATTTTTTGGGTTCGAGTTTCTACATGCACAATTCGATCTGCCAAACTCCATAATTTGGTCGACTGGGGTGATTTTGAACTTAAAGTTCGGTCGGCCGGGGATAGTAAAAAATGTCAGCTTTTATGTTCAATTGATCGTGAATAGTACGTTCAATTTGGACCGGTTGCTCGAGTCAAGTCAACTCATTAACTCTTTAACTATTTGGTTGACCAAGGCATTTTTAACGCGTTGAGTTCGGTCGGTTGAAGCCCTTTCAAACTTCAAGTTAAGTCCTGTTTTTGCTTAAATTATACCCCTATTTGCATGGATATGACTTGTGAGTTAAAGGGGATTTTCCAAGTGATGTGTAAGGACCTAGGATCGATCTAAGGTCATTAAGCTTATAGTTCTACCATGCATGCAATGCATTAATTATTACAGACCGATAATTATTACATACCCAAAATGATTAAAATATTAAATACAAATAAAAACAATTTGGTCCTCATTTCCCTTGTATCTCCATATGCCACCATATGATGTAAGAATGAACCTACACACAAACTCAGAGCATAGGTGAGATACAAAGATATTTGTCATTATCAAAAGGGGATATGACCTATAAGGTCAACAATCTCAGATGTGATGAGTTAATTGGGCTCGACTACATCTAAATTGGACCAGGCCCATCTGGGCATGGATTCAACACTGAGGGGCTATGATCCTATTGAATTTTAGGTTTTTGAGTTGATTAGGCTTTGGATTGGGTTGATGGGCTTAGATTAAATGGGCTATGCATGTTTGGGCTAATGGGCTTAGATTGAATAGGTTGTGCGTGTTTGCATTAATGATCAATGGACCCAAGTCCAAACTAGACCTCTCAAGTTAGGCAATTAGGAATTGGGTCAAGCTTACCCAGATCTAGGCCATTGGATCTGGATATGGGCATGGGTTTTAGTCAAATTGAGTCGACTCTTGGGTTAGGTCTTAGATCTGGGTAATTGAACCCAGATGTGGATAATCAAATCTAGATTACATTCAAACCTTAAAAAAAAAAAAAAAAAAAAAAAATTCAATTATAATCACAAAATTTAAACGCAATTAAAGAAAACCAACCTTTTTCTTCAAACTCCTCTAATCTTATCTTTAATGCAAATTCTCCACTGCTTTTCTAATTTTGAATTCTGATTTTATAACCTCTATCCAAGCCCCTTTGAATTCTTCACTACTGTTCTTGCAGTATTTTTGCCTCTTAGCCTGCTTGCAACTCTCTAGCCTTCCTTCTTAATCCTCACAAATTTTCTCCAAATTCACAACTCTCTCACTTTCTATGTGTCTAATCCCAATTGTTTGTATGATTGTTTGTGTCCTTCTCACCTTCAAAAGACCCTTATTTATAGTTCTAAAGGAAACAATTTGGTTTAAATTTGATTAATCAATAAATTTTAAATTGATCAGTCAAACTTAAAGTTAATTGATTAATCAATTTAAGTTGCGCAATCATGTTTAAAATGTCAATTGGAGTTTATTTTTTATTTCCTAACTATTACTTTTTTGTGCGTGTGTGCAGGTGTCAGCATAGAGAATTGGAGTTTCCGAACTTCCCCCTTTTTATTTCATTTTTTTCTGTTTTTTTTTAATGTAAAAAAAAATATTCAATTTCCCTGTATTTTTTATTTTCTTGTATTTTCTCATTTTATGAAATAAAAATGTTACCCCTTTTTTGTTATATAAGCCCCTAAACAAAATGGAGTGTCTACAATGGTATTATTATTATTAGTATTACTATTGCTTTCTTGCATAAGAACATCTTGCCTTCTTGCCTCATCCTCTGCATGGATTTGAGTTATCAAAGTTTCGAAAGACCTATCCTTCTACTTGTGACACATGCTCTTTTAGAATTTTTTCCAAGATGGGGGTAACTTGTCAATGATTCCAATCACAACAAGATTGTCTCCAATCTTGACGCCTTTGGATGCAACGTTTGCCACTATCATTTGAAAATCTTGTGATTACTTTACAATTGATTTTTCATTCACCATTTGATAGGAAAAAAAATCAGCTAGCTGCATATTTCTTTGCCCCTACCTCCTTGGTATCATACTTATTTTGCAAAGTCTTCGAGATTTTCTTCACAAAAGAATAAGTAGTATCATAATAATCATAAAAATGATCAACAAGACAATTTAAAATAAAAAACTGATATTTATACTCATCCTTTTTGTATTGGTCCAACTGTTCATGATGGTCAACTAACTCATCTTCATTCATGTTTGTCAGTATTGATTTTATTGGGATGCTTCTCAATAAAAACATAGGCCACCTTGAGAAAACTGTGGTGGAAAAGCACCTTGTCTTTCCATATTTTGAAATGAGCTCCTTTAAACCAAAAGGGCTTGTTGAGATTTCCAACATTTTCATTAGTCTTTTCAACTATAGGGTCTATATTTCTTTAAATTTCCTTAAAACTGTTAGGAATATAGTACCCCAAAAAAACGAAAAAACAACAAAAATTCAAGACAAATCAAACAGACATACATGATTCACAAGTAGATTGACGCACAGATATCCTGCTCTCTTTAAGGAGTTTCAAGCCCTCTATAGTTTTTTTCGCTTAACCTATGAACCGATGCAGTAGAACTTCACTTTAACTTGCCTGCCCCAAGATACAACAACTTGATTTGAATCATATGTGTCGTGATCTTAAAATAAAGTAAAATAAAATAAAATAAAAATAAAAATAATTAAATTAAATAATTAATTAATTAATAACAATTATTAATTAAATAATATAATATAATATTATAATATTATTTTATGTATGTATGTATGTATGTGTATATATATATATATATATATATATATATATATATATATATATATATATACTAGAATCATCAGGAAGCTCCTGATGATTCCATTAAATTGAAAATCTTTCTCAAAATTTCACTCTCTGCAATCCGCCCCTCTCCATTCTCTCTCTCTCTCTCTCTCTCTCTCTCTCTCTCTCTCTCGCTAAATTTCTCGGCTATTTCTCGGCCAAATTGAAAAAGAAGTATCATTTTCGAGTCCTAACTCCACTCCTCAACGTTTTAACTAGAGTGATTTCGTCATTTGGACGTCGTATGCACCACTCGAGGGCTAAGGTAAGGGAAATAGATTATGTTAGTTTATTTTGAAAATATATTCCTGATTTAAACTTATTTTATAAATTCAATTATTCCCATATGCCTAGGGAAAGTAAACCTATGGGGATTTGATCAAATCGGGTTTTTAGGAAATATATTTAAATTAAGTTAAACTGCGGGGATTTGATCAAATCGGATTTCTGGGAATATATTTAAATTAAATTAAACTGCGGGGTTTTGATCAACTCAGGTTTTTGTGAATATATTAGAATTAAATTAAATAAGTGAAATTGATCATACCCACGTCTTTATTTAAATTTACTACGTATATATATATATATATATATATATATATATATATATATATTTATAAGAATTTCCTAGGTAATTTATGAAATTATAATTATTATACAAATTGGGTGGCATGAGAATAATTTATGATATTGCATAATTAAACTTGTTGGAATTTTTATGGTATTATATGGTAAAAGTGGTGGCATTACATTAGTTCTAGAATTTTTGAGAATATGTGGATATTGTAAAATGACTATTGATAATTCTATTGTGAAGTTTGTACTAAGAACGATGGGGAGAGATGCTCAGTATGGAAATTATGTTATGAAGTTTGTACTAAGAACGATGGGGAGGGATGCTCGTTATGAAAATTTCGTTGTGTAGTTTGTACTGAGAACGATGGGGAGGGATGCTCAGTATGAAAATTCTGTTGTGAAGTTTGTACTGAGAACGATGGGAAGGGATGCTGAGTATATATTTCATAATTAAATGTATGAAAATTGTGGAAATTTTGTTGTATTATGTAAAATACATATAAGTAGATTTATGTAAACAGGGCTATTTATTGAGTCGAAGTATGTTTTGAGAAGAAAATATGTATTTTCAATTATATGGGTGTGAGTATATTTTATAAATGTTATATCATTTAAAGTTAATTAATGGATGTATTTTCCTTATACTAAAACTCATGTTTGTCACACACTAATAATAATCTATTCCATCTTACTCAAAAGTGTCTCACCCCTAATAAATACTTTTACATTTCAGGACATACAGGAAATCAAGCCTAACAAGCTTCGGGGTGAGACTTAGATTATTTGGTTGAAAGTAAGTGTTCGTATAAAATCAGTGACGTATGTTTTATGCTTTAAGTGATGTAATATTGGTACTGACAGATACCTATGTATTTTGTGAAATTTTGATACTCTAGTATGGTATTTGAGGTTTATATTATTTTCCGCTACTGGCTTTAAATTAGGTTATGGAAAGGTGTACCCTGAACCCTACTGGGTTCTGGGTCGTCACAGTTTGGTATCAGAGTTTATTAAATTATTATTATGCATTTTAGGATCGTTACAACATGACTCTTTCTAATTCTGCATAAATGGAAGAGTCCAAAGCTTTATAGAGAACATCTTTCTTAAGTTGTCAAACTTTATATACTTGGATGATGAAATAGTATGATCAGAGTAATGTGAAGGAAAATGTATGTAATGGTAAATTTTAGAGCCAAAGGGTATTTATAGCACATAAGACCTAAAAACACAATACACTTAATATATTGAATTTAAGAAACACAAAAACCAAAACCTAAATGAATAGATATCTAACTCTCATGTACCTATATGCTCCTTCCAAAGACTCAATTGAATAAAAGCCTTACTTCAAGTTACGTGTCATTTATAAGATGATTAAGCTACTTAATAATATAATTTTAAAATAAACTAACAAGGTCCATACATATAAGTTGTTTCAAGTCGTCCATGATAAGAACACTACTGTTATAAAATTAAATATGATGAATCACAAAATGGGTTGGTTCATGGAAGATGTGACGTATTGGGTATAATAAATAACAAGTGAACTTCAGCAAGATGTGGCCTCGATGAAAAATAAATTTGCTAAAAAATTATTCTGAAAATGGGGACCTCCCCAATCTTCATTAACTTATCTACAATAATTTGCATATTTTTATTTGTTAGGCAAACATATTTAATCTAATGTGTAAAATATATGACTAGGGTATTATGGTAAAATAAATAAGTGATAAATAATTCTAAATTTTAGTGGACGGCTCATTAATTTAAGAATGGAATGGTATCATAGCATCGGATGCTTGATAAATGAAGTATTATTTAAGACACATTTGCAAGACCCTTATTTTGTCTTTCTCTTCATCCTTGGTCTTCTCATCTTTTAATTTTGTTTAATTTCTTGTCTTCGTGCTGGTTTGTAAGAGATTATAGATCTGTTATGGGTCTGAGCGAGTTCATAGCTGTGTTGGGGTATGAGCTGAGTTTCTAAATGGCAAGCCCTCTGCATGTAGTAATGCTTCCATGGTCGGCCTTTGGCCACATGATTCCATTCCATCAACTTGCCATTGCCCTGGCCGAAGCTGGAGTCCATGTTTCCTTTGTGTCAACTCCAAGGAACATCCAAAGACTCCCCAAACTTCCACCCCATTTATCATCTCTGATAAGTTTTGTGCAGTTTCCATTGCCAACTCTGGGCGATGAACACCAATTGCCAGAGGGTGCCGAGGCAACGGTTGACATACCTGCCGAGAAAATTCAGTACTTAAAGGTCGCCTACGATCTCCTGCAACATCCCTTCAGGCAGTTTGTCGCGGAAAGCTTACCCGACTGGATCATAATTGAATTCAGCGCTTACTGGGCTGCTGAGATTGCAAGAGAACATCAGATTCCGATCATCCATTTCTCTGTTTTCTCTGCCGCCACACGTACATTCTGTGGGACACCCGAATACCTTGTTGGGGAAGGCCAAAGGAGACTTCGGCCATCGCCGGAGAGCCTTACAGCACCACCAGAATGGGTAACTTTTCCATCGCCAGTAGCCCTTCGCAATTATGAAGCGATTGGCTTTCACGCAAGCTTCTTTGGACAGAATGCTTCTGGCATAACCGATGCTGAACGTGCCGCTAAGACCTTCAGTGCATGCCAAGCTTTGGCCATCCGCAGCTGCAATGAGTATGAAGGTGAGTACCTAGATTTACTCCAAAAGACTGTACAAAAGCCAGTCATTCCTGTAGGTTTGCTCCCACCGGAAATAAAAGACACAGAGGGGGACTGGAGTGAGATCTCTAAGTGGCTCAATGAACAAGAACCCAGATCAGTTGTGTTTGTTGGGTTTGGCAGCGAGTGTAAGCTGAGCAAGGATCAAGTTTACGAGATAGCCTATGGGTTAGAGCTCTCTGATTTACCCTTCCTTTGGGCCCTTAGAAAACCCAGTTGGGCAGCCACGGATCTTGATGCTCTACCCCCCGGTTTCAGCCACCGGACTTCCAAAAAAGGAACGGTGTTCATGGCATGGGCGCCGCAGTTGCAAATTTTGGCACACACATCCATTGGAGGATCTTTGTTTCATGGGGGTTGGGGTTCTATAGTAGAAACCCTGCAATTTGGGCATTGTCTGGTTGTCTTGCCTTTCATCCTTGATCAAGGACTGAATGCCAGGCTGCTGGTACATAAGGGTTTGGCTGTGGAAGTGGAACGACAAAAAGATGGGTCATTTACCAGAGAGGACATTGCGAGTTCTCTGAGACTTGCCATGGCTTCTCCGGAAGGAGAGCCACTGAGGGTTCGTGCAAGAGAAGCTGCTGCAGTTTTTGGGAATCATAAGCTACATCGTGACCACTACATCAACTGTTTTGTTCAGCATCTGCAATCAGGCGCTAGGAAGTGATGCAAATTGTGGTGCAGAGCATTGGTTTCACTTTTAAGGAATTCCAATTCCAGTAATTAAAAATAAAAATGCTTTGTGAATCAGAGCAACTGGATAAAGCTGTCTGGGATTATGGATGTTTTTCAAATTCACTTCTATATAACTGAACAAGTAGTTTTTTACAATGCATGATCCTACCACATTCCCCTTAACAGCACAAAAGTTCATAACAATAGTATCATCAAAATTCAGCAGTCTCACAGACATTAAAAAAAAAAAAAAAGTAAAAAAGAAAATGTTAGAAGGATCATTCAAGCCAAAATTTTGGTACGACTTGCATGCCTCAACCCCAACTATAAACATTTACAAGATAACATAAACAAACTGAAAAGTATCATAATTTGTTAGAATTGTGTTGAGAATTTTACTTGTGAGCTTGTTCCACATTAAAAAATTAGAGTGGATTATGGGTGCTTATATACATGGTTGGACCCAAGACCCAATATGCTTAAACTTTTGGATCAAGTTGGTGTTCGCTCATGTATATCAAACCCTCCCATAGGCTCCTCTGGTCCTAACAAGTGGTATCGGAGCTAACGGTTTGTAATTATGGGCGAGCGACATCATAAAAGTCGAGACATGAAACTATTTCTCCTGACATGCTAACAATTGGAAGACCAAGTGTATGACTGAGGCCAATAAGGATCATGTAGCCCTGGAATGGATTCGAATAGGGTCAAGACGTGAGAGGTAGGATTGGTTCAGAGGCACATGGAATGCAATCTGAGGCACGTAAGGCGCGAGTGGTAAGACCCACTTAAGCAATTGTTGGGGAATTGGGATTTCTCTCACAAAGGAGATGGTTTCCGTTTAAGGGGGAGCAGTTGGAACTCACAAGTGAGGGGAAGATTGTTGAGAATTCCACTTTTGGGCTTGTCCCACATTAGAAAATTAGAGTGGATCATACGTGCTTATATACATGGTTGGGCCTAAGATCCAATAAGTTTAAGCTTTTGGATCAAGTTTGTGTTCACCTATGTGTATCAAGCTCACCCATAGGTTTTTTTGGTCCTAACAAAATGTGATTGGAAAACAATTGACCTTTCAAAAACTCGAGCAAGCTTTCAGCCAATTTGCTGGAAATGTGAACAGAAACCCATCTAGCAAGCTTTATGTCCATCTTTACCAAGTGTAATCCACTTTTCAACATTCAGCAAGGTTCACTGGTTCCCTATAGACAAAAGAGCATAACCACCCTAGTACTTTAAGAATTGTTGGGCTTTTGTGGAGTTTAGTTGCCTTCAATTTGGATGATGAATCAACTTTTCGGAATCCTGTGCGCAACATATAAAATGATTTTTTTTTGGTGATTAGGGTTAGATGTCACACGGAGAGAGAGAGAGAGAGAGAGAGAGAGAGAGAGAGAGAGAGAGAGAGAGAGAGAGAGAGCATTGTATCACCGCACTCTGTATTTTTCTTTTTGATAATAGTGAAATCCCTGCAACTCCATGAACGTAGGCAAAATTGCCGAACCACGTAAATACTATCTTGTGCATGTCATTGATTTTTCTTTGGCGTGTATTCTTACTCTATTTTGTTTTTCACAGATTTCAGGAATTTGTTGTTAATTCCCAACAAGAATAAACCAACATATGAATCAGAAAATTGACCTCAAAGATGTAATGAAATTTGATATTTTTTTTTTTTTTGGGTCAATTGGAAGCCTATAGTGGGCTTAGGCTACACAATAGAAGGCAGTCCATCTCCCATCCTATATCCCTTCTCATTCCTCTCAGTATTTGAACCGGAGACCTCCAACAAGGATGTACATTAAGATGTTTCCTAGGAGACGATGAAGCTTGATTTAAACTGCCTGAATTTATATCGACTTTGAACAGACAATCTTTTTACAATGTCATAATTTATATCATTAAATAAATTCAAATATCAGGCATACTGGATACAACTAAATAAATATATGCGTCGAGTAATAGCTCTGTACAGTATCTCTCATATCAATTTTTGCATTATTGACGAGTCAAATCTTGCAAGGTACTACCCAGGCTACCACCATGCTGCTTAATTATCTGGACTGCCTGTAGAAGAATATCTTGCTCTGTGGAGTACCATTCATCTTTGCTCTAGAAGCACAATTGAGCATCAAAGCCTGTGTAATTAAAATGGAAAAGATGCACAAAAGTACATGCTGAAGCATGATACGCTTTTAAAAGGAAGATTTTCAGGCGTTAGGGGTTGAAGCCAGGGTTCTAGAAGAAGGAAAGAAAAGAGAAAAACTAAAATCAAATGAAAATTTAAATCATACGAGTATAATGAACAGTATTCTATTGCCACTTCTAGAAGGAGTAAAAAGAAACAAAACTGCTTCCCTACAATATTTCATGTAGTATGCTTCTAGAAAAATATTTCAGCCATCCAAACAAGAAACCAACCCTGCTTTTGAGACTCAGGATCTAATGAGTGCATAAAGGTCACAGCACTCAAGAAACACAACTAATTAGAGTAGCAATTTTTTTTAAAAATATATTAAATAATACATTTTCTGAGAAAATAATTCCCGAAATAATTCTGACGTAATCTCACTATTTAGAGTAGCGAGATTTGTCACGGGTTGTTCCGAAAATTATTTTTTCAAAAAAAAAATTATTTAATATATATATTTTTTAAAAATGATAAATTAGGAAATAAATTTTTCTGCATAATAAATTGAAAAATTAATTCTTTTAATATATATTTTTTAAAAAAAATGATAAATCGGGAAATAAATTCTTCTACATAATAAATCAGGAAATAAATTTTTTTTATGAGAGCAAGATTTGCCACATATCATTTCGGGAATACGATTAGAAGAATTTATTATGCAATAGTTTGCCACAACTAGTCATGGATAAAAATGTGTTACTTTGCCTGCTGGATTTGGTTGTCCCGATGAAGGATAATGGTATTCCTACTAGATAAAGGAAATGAAACAAAACTAACACTGATTAGCAGGAGTCACATTCAAATTGAATTATGCTTTCTTAGTCTTGCTTGAGAGCCACGGATGACTACTACAAATATGTATAACAAATAATTTAGTGGTGTTATTCACAAGTTTGGTTCACACAGTGAACTAATTTTATTTCATCAGCTATTTACCATTCACTTCAATAATGAATGGACTTGGAATATCAAATTTTATGTTTAAAAGATTAGCATCCAAACACGCTGTAAACAAATTCTGCACAATCGTTTGCATAATTTGTCTAATACAAATTCAATGACGGTCATATTCCCATACTTCATCATTATTCTTATTCGCTCTTTCATGCAGAGTACTCCCCCACCCCCCAAGAGCAAAGATGTATTACAACAATGAATTTGAGTTTTAAACTTTGATAATAGATAATGATTATAAGATAATTCAAATATTAAGATAATTATAACAATACAAAATTAAAACAATATATTATTTTAATATGAAATTGAATATAAATACAACCTTATTATTAATAAAAAAAGGTGCATAGGAAAATCATATTTGGAATTTACTATTTCATTAAATATTACAATTAAAACATATAATATAAATAATATTTTGGTGTAACTTTTTTATGTGTTCTTACTAAGATTAATTGTCATCTATATGTAGTTCAATGATTAGTTTTAACAATAATATCACAATTTAGCACATTATCTTATATTATTTATTCGGTATAATTGACAACTATTGATAAATTCATATGAATAATATAATATTTATAAAAATTACATGTTTGAAAAACTTCAATAATATTATGAACATGTACATATGATATAAATTTATGTGCGACTGAAAAATAATAACTTACTTATAATATATGTAAACAAAAATGTAACACGGCATATATATTTCTATAATTTTGAAATATCAATTAAAATTAATTATATGATTCTCGTGGAGAAAAATTATATTGTATAGTATATATTTATTAAATTTTAAAAATAATTCCAATCATTTTTACCCATGATTGATTATTGGGATAATAAATTCTTCTAATGGTATTCCCGGAATGACACGTGGCAAATCTCATTACCATAAAAGAATTTATTTTCCAATTTATCAATTTATTACGTAGAAGAATTTATTACGTAGAAAAATTTATTTCCCGATTTCTTGTTTTTTAAAATAATATATTAAAAGAATTTAATTTTCGATTTATTACGCAGAAGAATTTATTTCTCGATTTATCATTTTTTTTAAAAATATATTAAATAATATATGTTTTGAGAAAATAATTCCCGAAATGACACATGACAAATTAAATCTCGCTACTTGAAGTGGCGAGATTTGTTTAAATCTTACTACTCCAAGTAGCGAGATCACGTTAGAATTATTTCAAAAATTATTTTTCCAAAAAAGGTATTATTTAATATATATATATTTTTTAAAAAAGATAAATCAGAAAAAAAATAAAAAAAAAAACTCACCATTGCATGCCACTGGGCATGTAGGGCATGTGATTTGTTCTCAATTACCTTCAAATTTTACATGAGATGCAAATATCTGTCACAATGAAAATTTTCTTATGTGCAAGTGTTCGCAAGAGAGAGAGAGAGAGAGAGCACTTTTCGCCGCAAGAGAACTGTATGGATGTAGGCATGGGAGTTCTTCAAGAGTCCTGTCAAATTGTAATAGATATTCACTTCTCCCTCCAAACTTTGTACTCCACATGATGCATTTCCTAGAATTTTAGTTTTAAAACAAAAAATAATCTTGACATGTAAAAATAAGAGATTTTTTTTTTAAAAAACTTTCAAATCCCTCCTTTAATGGACAACCAAATCTTCCATCACCAAGAAGCTGCTACATCAATTTGAAAATAAAAAGCTTCAAGATTTAGTATCTAGTGATATTCATTCACTAAGAAAATGGAGTTAGTGGTAATTTACGGAAGCTAACGAGAGTTCGGACTCATGCATATTAGATACTTCTCCACCTTAGCTTTTTCATCAAACTTCTACAGAAGTTGAGCTGTCACAGTAACAAAATTATAAATTAAGTGCAGAAGTAAAGGTCAGCGTACTCCAGCAGCCTTCTTTATTTAAAACCAATTTCAGTTGTACTTGTTAAAAAAAATTTTGTTGTAATTTTGTTATTCTTTCAGTTATTACTTCTGTCATTATATTATATAAATGGTTTGTAATTAATCAGTTGAATTAAATGAGAAGATATATTTTCTTCTTTCTTCACATGGTATCAGAGCATTCCTGCGAACTCTTTTGAAGTCTCTGTTTTCATGGCATCCACAAATTCTTCCACATTTACTAACTCACCTACTGTGGATGATTTCACAAATCCATAGTATCTGCATCATGGAGATAATCCTGGAATTGCTCTTGTAACTTCACCTCTTACAGAAGCAAATTATCATACATGGAGTCGTTCCATGGTTACTTCTCTCCATGCCAAAAACAAGTTTTCATTCATCGATGGATCTCTTCCGCAACCTGATGTAAATGATCCTCTTAGATCTGCTTGGAGACGCGGCAATTCCATGGTTGTTGCATGGATTATGAATTCATTATCTAAAGACATTGTATCTAGTGTCTTGTCCTCTGATAATGCACAAAACATATGACTGGATCTGTAACAACGTTTTTCGATAAGTAGTGCACCGTGGGTTTATCAATTGAAGAAATCAATATCAGATCTTTCTCAAGGACAATTATCCATCACTCAATATTACAGTCAATTGAAAACTCTCTGGGATGAGCTTCAAAGTTATCGTCCAACTCCATGTTGTTCTTATTCTCCGTCCTATACCTGTGGAGCACTTCAGAAAATTTTTGATCGTGAGCAATTTGATTACACTATTCAATTTCTCATGGGATTAAACAATTCTTTTTCAGCCATACGGGGACAATTGTTAATGAAGGATCCTCTTTCCACCATTAACAAGGCATTTTCTCTTCTTCTTCAAGATGAAGGCCAACGACAGCTTACATCTGTTTCAACTCCAATTTTTGATTCTGCTACTATGATTACAACTTCTTCACCATCATCAAACATCTCCAAATCTTTCAAGAAAGAAAAACCTGTGTGCTCTCATTGTGGAATTTCAGGCCATACAGTTAATAAGTGTTACAGACTTCCTGGTTTTCCATTAGGTTTTAAATTCACAAAATCCAAAAGAATTGTGTCTTCTACAAATCAAGTAACTCCAGATGTTCATACTTTACATTTCACTCAAGAACAATGCAATCAATTGTTGGCTCTACTTCATCCTTCACCTCCATCATCTTCAGCTCTGATTGCATCAACAATTTCCAATGGTAGTCCTCCTTTAACTTCGATGTCTATGACATGTATATCTTCAAATTGTTCTTCTTTTTTATCTCCTTCCATTTCCTGGATTATAGACATGGGTGCAACTGATCATATGGTTGGTGATATTTCTTTGTTAACTACTATAACTTCTTCAGTTCAGTCTTTTGTTAATCTACCAAATGGTACTCGTGTTCCTGTAACTCATATAGGAACTATCTCATTGTCATCATCTCTTATTCTACATGATGTTCTTTGTATTCTCTCCTTCAATTTCAATCTTTCTGCTAGCAAATTATCATCATCTTTGGCATGTTGTCTCATTTTTTCTTCCTCTTTTTGTTATATTCAAGACCTGAAGCTGTGAAGGACGATTTGACTGGGCAAACTGTTTAATGGCATCTATTACTTGCTTCCCTTCTCAAATAAAATTCATTCTGATTCATCAACTGTTAATTCTTTTTCTTCAAATAACGTACACCAATCATTTGATCTTTGACATCAACGATTAGGACATATTTCTTTTCAACGATTACATATGTTACGCCATTGTATTTCTTTTTCACTATCAACTAATCATGAATCTTGTAATATTTGTCCACTTGCTAAACAACACAGATTATCATTTCCACTTAGTAAATTTGTCTCAACTTTTAATTTTCAATTAATTCATGCTGATATTTGGGGTCATTTGCAACTCCTTCATTACAAGGTTTTCGTTATTTTTTGTCCATTGTTGATGATTTTTCCAGATGCACGTGGATATATATATCATGAAATCTAAATCTGAAACTCGTATACTCCTTCAATCTTTCTTTGCATTCATTCAAAATCAAATTCAGACCACAGTTAAAATTATACGAACTGATAATGGTTCTGAATTTGATATGTCAGAATTTTATAACTCAAATGGTATTAAACATCAAAGATCTTGTGTTGCAAATCCACAACAAAACTCAATTGTGGAAAGAAAACATCAGCATTTGCTTAATGTTGCTAGATCACTTCATTTTCAAGCTCATTTACCACTAGTTTTCTGGTATGACTGTGTTTTGGCTGCTGCTTAAATTATTAATAGAACACCTACTCCTCTTTTATCAAATAAAACTCCCTATGAAGTTTTATTTGGTAAGTCTCCTTCATACTCTCACATGCAAGTTATTGGTGCATTATGTTTTGCTTGTACTCTTCCTTTTAATCGTTATAAATTTGATGCTCGTTCTCGTCGTTGTATTTTCCTTGGTTATCCTTTTGGCATCAAAGGATACAAATTATTTGATCTACAAACTCATCAAATTTTTGTTTATCGGGATGTTATTTTTCATGAAAATGTTTTTCCTTTTGCCACTTTACCATCTGATTATCTTACGAAACAATCAACTTTTGATATACCTTTCCCTATTCAGTCATCAGAAATTGTTCCTACTGAATTCAATTTTTCTTCTAATTTTCCATTTTCAGTCATTCCCTTATCTTCATCTTCCAATCCATCTACTTCACATGATATTCCTCTTCGACATTCAACGAGATAAAGACATCCACCTTCTTATCTTCGTGACTATCATTGTTCTTTGGCCAGAAATTTTACCTCAGTTACTTCTCCTCTTCACAGCTCAGTTCAGAATATTTCAGGTAACCTATATTCTTTATCCTCTGTTTTGTCATATTCTCATCTTTCTCCAGTTTATCGTTCCTTTGTGTTAAATGTTTCTATGCACTCTTAACCTCAATATTATCATCAAACTGTACAATTTCCTAAATGGCATAATGCTATGAATGCTGAGCTACACGCACTTAAGGAGAACAAAACTTGGTGACTTACATCATTACCTTATGGTCACAAACCTATTGGCTGCAAATAGGTGTATCGAATCAAATATAATTCAAATGGTTCCATTAAGAGATTTAAAGCTCGTTTAGTAGCACAGGGATACACTCAACAGGAAGGTATTGGCTATTTTGAAACATTCTCTCTTGTTGCTAAAATGGTTTCAATTCACTGTTTATTAGTTGTTGCTACCACAAAACACTGGTTTGTTCATCAATTTGATGTAAACAATATCTTCCTTCATGGTGATTTATCAGAAGAGGTTTATATGAAGTTACATCCTAGTTATAGAATTCAAGGACAGAATGATTTGGTGTGTCGTCTTCATAAAAGCCTTTATGACTTAAAGCAAGCATCACGACAATGGTTTTCGAAGCTTACCACAACTCTTATTGATTACAAATTTATTCAGTCTAAATATGATTCTTGTCTTTTTATTCAGCAGTCTACCACATATTTTACTACTCTCCTAGTCTACGTTGATGATATCATCCTTGCAAGTTCCAGTATGACATCCATTAATGACATTAAGCAATTTCTACATTCCAACTTCAAAATTAAGGATCTTGGCTGCTTACGATATTTTTTAGGACTTGAAGTTGCTCGATCTTCTAAAGGATTCTTTCTTTGCCAACATAAATATACTTTGGATATTTTACAGGATACTGGTTTTCTTGGTTCTAAGCCAGTCTCATTCCCAATGACTCAATATCTCAAGCTTTCCAAGTCTGATGGTGTACTGCTTACTGATCCTCTGCAATATCATCGTCTTGTTGGCAGATTACTATATCTAACGATCACTAGACCTGATATTGCTTTTTCTGTTCAAGTTATTTCTCAATTCATGGATGCACCACGATTGCCCTCATCTTTATGCAGCTCATCGCGTGCTCAGATATTTGAAATCCTCTCCCGGCCAGGGTCTATTTTTCCCTGTTCATTCCAATCTCAAGCTCACTGGTTTCACTGACTCTGATTGGGCAAGTTGTCCTGATTCTCATCGCTATGTTACTGGTTTTTGTATATTTCTTGGTAATTCTCTTCTTTCACGGAGATCTAAGAAGCAAACTACAGCTTCGCGTTCTTCTGCTGAAGCTGAATATCGTGCCATGGCGACTACCTCTTGTGAGCTTACTTGGCTTGTTACTCTGCTTCGTGATCTTGGTGTTTCAGTTCCATTACCCATTTCCTTATTTTGTGATAATCAAGCTTCTGTACACATTGCTTCCAATCCTATTTTTCATGAACGAACTAAGCATATTGACATTGATTGTCACTTGGTTCGTGACAATGTTCAGACTGGTTTTTTACATCTCCTTCATGTCTCCACGCATCATCAAACAGCTAATATTTTTACAAAAGCTTTGGGCTCTGATGTTTTTCGTTGTTTTTTACGCAAGCTGAGTGTGTTGAATATTTATTCCCCACTGCCATCCTGAGGGGGCGTATCAGATACTTCTTCACCTCAGCTTCTTCATCAAACTTCTACAGAAATTGAGCTGCCACAGTAACAAAATTATAAATTAACTATAGAAGTAAAGGCCAACGTACTCCAACAACTTTCTCTGTTTAAAACCAATTTCAGTTGCATTTGTTAAAACAAATTCTGTTGTAATTTTGTTATTCTTTCAGTTATTACTTATGTCATTATATTATATAAATGGTTTGTAATTGATCAGTTGAATTAAATGAGAAAATACATTTTCTTCTTTCTTTACAATGCATCTATATTCTAACCTAAGCCTCTGCTGTCTTTGATCTCCATGAAAGCAAACCAAATACTAGGTTCTCCACAAAATGTCCCTAATGTAAAACAAAGACACACTGAAATATTAATTATATTTTCTATTCAACTCACACCTCTTCTAATGATAACCCCAACAGAAAAGAGCATGTCATTTCCAATAGAAAGTTTTGATTGAAAGAAACTTGGATTTCAAATAACCAAACTGCCTAGTGCACATTTCAACTTTTTGCACTAGTTCGATTTAGGATCCCAACAAAAAATTGCAACCAGCATCTAAAGCAAAGCATACGAGATTGCAGAGCAGATTAAGGGTGAGCGGAAGAGCAGGAATGGTATTACCCATATGGAAGTAAGGAGAGAAACATAGGAGGGAAGAAGCAAGAAGAAAGGGATGAGAGAGAAGGAAAAATTAAAATATCTAAAAATACAATAACCCATTGCATAACTTCTTAATTCAAATTTGCATTAACCACCCTACACATAAATATAACCCACCAATATATAAAGAATAATTGAAATATCTAAAAACAATAACCCATTACATAAATTTTGAATAAAATAAAAGAAAATAAAAACTAAGACACTAAAAATAAAAAAACAAACCCCTGCATTTATTGGGCTAAAATCCAATAATTCCTTAACCCAATTATGCTTCATCAGTCTCCAACAAGGGTCTATTCTTCTCGTGCTACATCGAATCTTCCCCAGTTGGATGAAGTTCAACTCAAATTTTGAAATGTTGGAGGATAAAAAACAAGCCACAATGAACTTGAACTCGAACTCTTCAAAATCTAGTGCTTAAATGAAGTAAGAAACCTTGTTCCTTAATAGCACGAAAGAAAGAAAAGAGTTGAATTTAGAATTGACATAAATGAACTCAATGGCAATGATGATTTCAACAATAGGAATGTTTTGAACACTTTGATATCTTCAAACACATACATTTCCTTGCTTGTAGTGTCTTGAGGTTGAGTCATTTGACATGATCAATATTGTCAAATTCTTTTTCTAGGTTGGTTGGCAGAGCTGTTTTCAAAATAATCTTTCTTACTAGTCATCATTATGGAGAAAAACACCCATCTCATGTCCTTCGAGTTTTTTCCCGTTTTATTATTAAATATAAACAAAATATAAAATAACACTCTGATTGGGAAAAATTTCCCAAAATAATGCTCACATAATCTTACAGCATGAGGCTGCGAGATTTAAACTCATGGGCCGCTCAGCGTTTGACGTGTGGCAACGAGAGAAACAGCGGGCAGGTGACGCGTGGCGACGCTGGACCAAATCTCGCAGCTCGAAGCTGCGAGATTTGCGCCTGAAATCCATCCGCATTGCGATACGTGGTAAATCTCGCAGGACCAAGCTGCGAGATTTACGCCTAAAATCCATCCGTGTGGTGACACGTGGTAAATCTCTCAGGACTATCCTGCGAGATTTGCTTCGTCAGCTCAAATCCTTCCCGAGCTCTCTGAGAAGAGTATATCACAGAGGAGGAAAGGTTGCAGAGGACCGTTGGAGCTGAGCTTGCAGAGAGGACCGTTCGAGGTGGCAGGTTACCGTTCGAGGTGGCAGGTGACCGTTTGGGCGAAGGCGAGGCTATTTAAGGGCAGAAGATGGGGTAGGTTTTTCTTTTTATTTAGAAAAAATGTGAATATATTATTTTGCTTACTGAGATTTATTTTTTGTTTTGAGTTGATTTGGTTTCATATTTTCGTTCCGACTATTTGGGTTCGTTGCTGCATCTAGAGGAAGGTTAGTTTTTTTAATTAACAATTTCATTAACGTGCAATTTTAGTGAAAGCAATGAAGTATCATAAGATCCATGAATATATTTATATTTTTAAACTTGAGTTTTCTTCACAAATCAGTTACCCATACCATGTATGTTTGTGTCTTTGTTAGTATGTGTATATATTCTATGTGCATAATGATTTGTAGAACTTGGTATTACTGTACTCTTAGGGCCTGTTTAGTTCTTGAAAATAAAATTTTTTTCATTTCTAGGTTTATTATTACTATCTTTAGAAATTTAATGTTTAATTTCAATTGTGTCACTTGAGTAGTTTTGACTATTTCAATTTATAAAATTTATTTATTATTTTCTTAATTGATATTACTTAAGATTCTATGTTTCATAATAAAAAATCGAACTGCAACATCAAACCAAATCAAATCGAAAAATTGGTTAACCATTTCTTTGGTTCAATTTTGGTCACAAAATTTTAATTTTTTTCATTTATCAGTTTGGTTTTTATTTGGCCCATTCAATAATCACAATTAACCAAACCAAATCGATATACTATAAATATATATAATGCATATTATGTATAATATCAAGTAAATTTTTAATAATTTAATCTTCAAAACACGGGATGTGTACATAGCATCCCTTATTTATCTCGAGTAATTAATTACTTTTAAAATGTTTGTCCTTAATATCTTGATTAGCTAGTAAGTAAATAAACATGATAAATACAAATACATATTTGAAACAATCGAAACTTACCTTACTTTAATTGCAAGTACTTGTTGAAGTTATAGTAGTAATTGAATTCTTATTTTCGATGTGTCCAAAATAGAACTGAAATTTGTCGATAAGCTTACGATATTAGACATCATAAAAAATACAATATATATATATATATATATATATATATATATATATATATATAAACTAGTCCATAAACATCCCTAAGTCACTGTCATGAAGAAATTATTTTCATTTATATTTAATATTTTAAAAATGAATAAAAACATTACATGCCCTTATTCATGTAATTTATCTAATAGAGTAAGTAGTGAGTTTAAGAATCGATAGTGGTAAAAACTATGTCCATTCTATTTAGAGCATGAATCTTGAAATTGAAAAGTAAGGACTTGTCTATTTGTTGGAAAATAGTTTTCATTTTTCTATTCAAGTTTTTTTTTAAAAAAAAAATTATAAAAAAGTAAACTATTTTTTTATTTTACAACATATAGACATAGTTTTATTTTTATTTTTAATTTTTTAAATAATTACAATAATGTAAGATATCTGCCTACTTTTTTAAAATTTTAACAAACTCAAGGTTCACGGGCACTAATAAAACTATAATCCCTTACTTTTTACAAAGAGAAGATTCTAATAGAGGCAAGACGATCATAAACTTTGAACACTAAAAATGAACATTCCACACGAGAAAGAGTTAGAGAGACAAACTGTTGTGAATATAAAACTCTCAAATGAAATTAAAAGAAAACAAAAGAAGATTTGATATTTTCCCTTTTTGAAGGAAGTTAAACAAAATAAAATAAAGTAGAGAGAGATTGTGAGTAATAAGATAGGAGGAATTTGATAATACAAACTATATAAATGACAAAAGGTATGTGGTTAACTAGTTCTTTTTGTGAGATAATTATTTAGATCTATCATTGTAGCGTCATCTTCATCAAGCTTTTCACATCACTTCTCTATATTGTTTTATCAAAATTTTTAAATTATATTGTATTTGAGGACACAAATTTGAAACTTTATATTTAAATTTGTTTAAATTTAGATAAAATTCAACATAACCTAAACTTTAATCATAACTGATGTGTGGATTCTCACTCCTTCCAAATTTTTTTTAAGAAAAAATAGAAAAATGAATCTCATTTTCTTTCTAATGTATCAAAAGTAACTTTTTAAATTAGTGACAAGATAAGTTCATTGGAGATAAATGATATATTAAAAACAATTTTTTATTCATGTTTGGCAGCAATGTGAATATGATTGTGGCATGCATATAAGTTGAAGGAATTATAAGTTAATTATTTAGTATACAGTCAATGGCACATGATATTTTGGAGCTTTGCAATCTATATTTGAGATATGTATATATACATACATATATATATATATATAATTAATTAATTTAATTATATAATATAAATATAAAATGTTAATTAATTTTTATAAAATATTAAATAAATATTTGTGACACGCATTAATTGAAGGCTTGCTTACAAAAAAGTTTTAAAGATATTATATGTTATATCTAAGAAGTCTTTTTTTTTCGAAGCGCGAATTTAAATGCCTCTTGCATGGCTGATGCAATGATGTGAATTGCATGCTAGTAGATATCATAGGTTCTCGCATACTTAAACTATATTATTATATTGTCTACAAACGTTTAAGGGTCATTGTAAAAATGAGTAAATGTTCAAATTAGACTCGGCATGTTGCCGAAATTTCGATACGACTTTTCGTAGAAAAGTCAGAATTGCATATAAGAATATTTTCAAAGTGACAAGTGAAACATTTAGAGAATATTGCATGCACATGAACGTAGTGAAAATAATTTTTGTTTACTATATTCACTTAGCATATCACTTATACATAAAATTGTTGTTTTGCAGGTCTTTTATATTTCCCGGGCGTCAATCTAGATGGCAGGAAGTTCAAGCAGTATTTCGGTTCCGGTATTGTTGTACATGGGGGGTAACATTATAACCGGACAAACCGGTGTTAGTTATAGTATTCCGCCAGCTCAACCTATTAGAATTGGTCATAGGTGTAAATTAACTAAATTGTATACGAAGATATACAAGTACTTGCATATTGATCCAAATCAATATGCTTTGCGGGTAACTGCAAGATACCCGATTAAGGGGCATCATGATACAATCTTCTATGAGGTTGTTCCTGTAACTAGTGATTACGGTTTGCGCATGGTGTTGGATGCACACTGTGTAGGGACGACATATTTGACTGTGCAACTGTATGTCGAAAACTTTCCTCAGATGGGTGTTGCCGCAAATGGGCAGCTGGGAACGTCTATTGAGCACGTGGTTGAAGCGAGGGAAGAAGATCCAGATGTCGGTGGGATGCCTGTTGTCGATATGAATGAATGTCCACGATTGTCATTCGAGCCGCAGACGTACGAAGGAACTACTGTTCATACGAATTATCATGGTGTTCGCGAAGAAGTTTCAGCAGAACAACCAGGATCGTTGTTCGCAATAGCGAACAACGCGCTAGACGAGGGGATGAACATCACGAACGATGTTCATTTACAAGATGACACGTATGAGGAGGAAATTGGTAAAGGGACGAACGAGTTCCCCGATGATGTCGACCCACCCCCCCCCCCCCCGTGAATCGAACGATGCTACGTATACGATAGATTTCATGGACGAACCTCCTATGTATGGTGTAATTGACGTAGATGCTGCAGATTTGTCCCATGGTGACGAGCTTCCTATACAGGTAACTCGTTGGGATGAATCATCAGAACTGAGTAAAGGGATGCTATTCGGGTCGAAAGATCAATTGATAGCTGCTGTGCGAATATACCATGCTCGAACGCACCATGACTTCCACGTCCTGCAGTCGACCCCACTATTATGGGTTGTTAGGTGTAATAACTCTGAATGCAGTTGGAGACTGCGTGCGATGTATCGTCAAAAACATCGATTTTTCGAAATCACTCAATATGGTGGTCCGCACACATGCTTGAATGAACTCCTCTCGCAAGACCATAGCCAAATCACGTCGTCCCTTATTGCTAGGGAGATTGTGAATATTATAAAGGGTGATGCATCGACCTCAATCGCTACATTGAAAGAATTCATAGATCGTCGTTTCGGCTATTCCATCTCATATAAGAAGATTTGGTTAGGAAAACAAAAGGCAATTGCCCAAGTATTCGGCGATTGGGAGAAGTCTTATCAGACTTTGCCTAGGTAAATGTAAGCAATGTGCACTTATAATCCTGATACTGTCGTCAAGTGGAGGTGGAACCCTATACCAGGCAGCGATCAGACCGTAACATTTTATCAGTATTTTGGGCGTTCGCAGCATCTATTCAGGGTTTTCCCCACTGTCCTCCAGTGATATGTATAGATGGGACACACTTGTACGGTAAGTACAAAGGGAAAACTCCTTATTGCGATGTGCCCAGATGCAAACAGGCAAATATTTCCCCTTGCATTCGCTATTGTGCAAGAGGAAAGTTTGGACACATAGAATTAGTTTCTGTGTTGTCTTCGTTCCATTACCGACAGGGACGACATTTGCCTTATATCAGATAAGCATCCAGGGATCATCGCTGCAGTGTCTCACAATCCCGATTGGCTGCCACTGCGTGCGCACCACCGATTCTGCCTTTGACACGTTGTAAGCAACTTCAGCACGAAAGTGCATAGTGTCAATCTTAAGCGAATGGCTGAGCGAGCGGGAAGGGAGCATCAAGTTAGAAAGTTTAACATGTGGATGGAGAAGATCTTCGATGAGGGTAGGGAACCCGCGAAGACGTTCTTTGATCAGATCGCTCCTCATATGTGGACTCAGTGCCACGACGGTGGCAAAAGGTATGGGAACATGACGACAAACCTCGTCGAATGTTTCAACGCCGTCCTTAAGGGCGCTCGTAGCCTCCCAATCACTGCCCTTGTGCAACTGACATTTTATCGCATTGCACATTATTTCAACAGCCGATGGGAGGCTGCTCGTAATGCAATATCAGGAGGAAATGCATTAACTCCTCATATATTGCTTGCGATGGAAAGAAGGAAGTTGAAGGCGACCAGACATCGCGTGACAACGTTCAACTGGTGTAGAGGTACTTTTAGCATCACGACTGCACAATTGGGACCTCATAAAGGAAACAACGTGCAAACCCTGCGCATTCAAGATTTGCACGTATGCTCGTGTGGGAAGTGGCAAGCCTTGCACTTTCCATGCTCCCACCTTCTCGCTGCATGTATGGAGACACGACTGAATGCCATGCAATACGTTGAGCCTTGTTGGAGCACCGCCGAACATTATGCGACATATGCGGTGGATTTTCAGCTGATTATGCACAAGGCATACTGGCCAGCATCGTCGTTGCCGACTTTACAGGCAAATCCAGCGTATGCTTGACATAAAGGTCGTCCTAGGAGCTCCCGTATGCACAATGAGATGGACGCTAGAGAAGGTAGGAAGAGGAGCACGTGTAGTATATGTCATCAAGAAGGACATAATCGCACAAGGTGTCCGAGAAGGACCCACTCGGGCGATGCAGCTGGACCGTCGCGTTGATGGTGTATGCAGTTTGAGACTCTTTCACACCCTTCTTTTTTTGTATATAACTATTCTGATGCGACGATGCATTTTACAGGATTGATCTAGGGCCGTCTAATTCGAGCGTCTTGACGATGGGCGATCATCACAAGGCCAGCCGAGCGTGGGCTGATGGGCATGCGGAGCCTCTGTTTTTCTGAGGGGGCACGCAGTTTGCAGAGCGTTGGTTAAAGGTAGACCCCCGCATCGTCCAACTGATACGCGATGCGGGGTTTTATGGAATTTATCGGATTGCTCATATCCAGCTTGATTGGAATCTTGTCACAGCATTGGTGGAGCGATGGAGACCCAAGACGCACACATTCCACCTACCTTATGGCGAGGCCACCGTCACATTAAAGGACGTAACTGTTTTGTTCGGGTTTCCGATTGATGGGCGAGCCATCACTAGTCGCATTGCCGGACCAGTGGAGGGACCTAGAGACCGTCAGGGTCGACTTGCCCTGCGTACTATGTGCGAGCGTTTGTTAAGCGTCGTTCTGCCTGACAGCGAGTTGGTTGGTGCACGCATCTGTATGCGGTTCCTCGAGGGGGATGCGTTTCGTGACCTCCCAGCATATGCAGATTTTCAGACGATAGCATGCCACGCACGAGCCCACTTGTTGCGTTTGATTTGTGGGGTGATCTTCTTTGATGTTTTCGGCAGTTATGCGCACCTAATGTTCCTTCCGCTCCTTGAGGACTTCGGAGCGTGTCACTCGTACAGTTGGGGGTCCGCGACTTTGGCGTGGTTGTACAGGGAGATGTGTCGCACCGCGCACCACTCAAAGACACAGATTGCGGGCCCCCTTCGCTTACTCCAGGTTTGGGCTTATGAGAGATTTCCTTCATTCGCGCCTACGCGGCGAGGTTTCCTGCAGATTGAGAGGGGTCAGGACGATCGTCTGATTGATCCTCACCCACTCGCATACCGGTTAGTACAAATTTTATCTATCCCTCCTCATTCACTCTATATTTATTACGAATACTAATTCGTAATACGTAGTAGATTTGCATTTGGGAACTTACGTTTCATCTTATACAGATGGAGGGACGACTTGAGGGCATCGATGGTTGCGCTTCACACATTGCCTTGGTATAGGTTCGAGTTGGACATGCACCGGGAGCATGAGGTATAAATCAGTTAAAGTATAGCACATGATATTCTTTCTTTCTTTCAATTGTGTATAGTCCGCTTATCTTTTTGTTTTGTCTAAGTGCAATTTTTATGGATGCCCTACAAAGAAGAGATTTTAGCCGACATGCCGCCTGACTATGCAGATGGGAGGGACCTGTGGGTAGCTCGAGTGCCACTCATATGCTTTCATATTATTGAGTGGTATCTCCTCGATCGAGTCATGCGACAGTTCAGGTTTTGACAGGTCATTCCCTCCCCATTTATGACTTCGGGGGTAGATATTGTTGGGGACGATCTCCACGGCATGGATGGGCGCGGTCGAGGGGTCACAGACTGGTCGAGTACACACGTGATATTTGTCACTGCGTGGGAGCATCAGCGAGACTACATCATACGAAGAGTGGCGGAGCACGGTCCGATGCGTCTAGATGACCCATACTTCACTTGGTATAGGTCTATCACACGCAGCTTCGTCGACAGGACCGCTGCTGTGTATTTGAGCCTCGTAAGAAGACTAATGTCATAACTCATTTTACGATATATACATTCCGATTTGAATGCGTTAATAATATATGTTTATATCCTGCAGGCTGACATAGTCATTGAGGCAGACGAGATCTCATCGGATCCTGCGATCCACCGATTGATGAGTGCTGCACTGGACCTCGTCCACGAGGACGGTCGACGGATCCCAGAACGAGGAGGTCGACCTGATGTACCAGTACGAGGAGGTCGAGCAGCTCCAGTACGAGGAGGACGACATGCCTCCTCTAGTCGTCCAGGGACTCCCATGTCCTCCCCACCAGTCGTATAGGCCGAGTACTTGTTCGGCCCGTTAGCGCCTTATGCGCCTTCTACTGCAGCTGATATTGCCGGACCGTCAAGCAGACCGACTGATGCCCCATCCGACTCTGCTGCTACCTCATCCATGTCATTTTTATTGGACGATCTTTTCGATGGGGTGGAGGTCGATGCACCCCCTATGGTGCCTCGTTCTCCTCCCGAGACATCGTAACATTTCTCACCGCGTGCGCTCCGTATGGATGATGATGATTATGCAGCACCTCTTGGGGGAGAGGATCCACATCTAGCACGACGGGACAGGACACCTAATGATGCTGACCAGCAGGGAGAAGGTAGACACAGACAGCAGCCACCACGACCCCAGAGACAACCTCGCTGCGGCACGGAGTAGTTTAGCATTATTTTAATTGCATTTTATTTGTATGTATATCATTGATTGTTTTGATTTCATTTGTATATAATTGATTTTTTTTTTCTTTTGTATATATCATTTAATAATTTGTATCTCTAAAGAATTCAATACTGCCAAATATAAAAAATGAGACATAATTCGTATCGCTAAAATTTATATGTCTAGTTATGTTAATTCCTTAAATTGAATTGTCTTAACCCTCTCAAAATTCGTATTACTAAAATTTGTATGGTATTTGGTTAATGGATTTTACTTTTCGCGGTATATTTAGTGTCGTAGGTAGTCAAAGTAAGATTACTTGTGTATTAAAAAAAAATAGCTTGAATTTTTTTTAAGATAATTTTCGTATAATTTTCCAAAACTATGAAAACAAATTAGACATTTAAGTGTGCGTGAAAATTAGTGTCATAGGTGTTTAAGACTATTTATTGTATTTAACTGTAATCGAGTTTTAATAAATAACTTTTTAATAATACAATTTTATACCTTATCTCAAAATAATAAATTAAATAAGAATATTCTACCTACCCATATGATAGTATCCTAAGACAATTTTCGTATAATTTTAATCATTTCTCAGTTAAATTCCAATAGATTAGTACTTTGTTGCGTTGGGTCTCATAACAATTAAACACATTGTTAATTTTTTAAAAATATAATTAGAAAAAGTAAATTTCTCAATAAGTTATAAAAATGCTTAGTAATTATAATGTTGCAAAATATTTATTGGATGTAATATTTAAAATTAACAATGTGTTTTACTTAAATTTAATTATAATTAAATTTAATTATAATTTAAAATATAAAATTTAAGTTTATCAATTTTATAAACTTAAAATTAAAATATAACAATTGTTTAATTGTTAAAATATAACTTTCCCTTATAAATTTAAAATTTAATTAAATTTAAATTTTTTAAAGTTATAATTTAAATTTAATTATGACTTTCCCTTTTTACAAATTTAAATTTAAATTTAAATAATAAATTAAAATTTGTCTTGCAAAATGTTTAATTGTTAATTTTAAATATTACATCTAATAAACATTTTGCAGCATTATAATTACTAGGCATTTTTATAACTTATTGAGAAATTGATTTTTTCCAATTATATTTTTAAAAAATTTTGAAATAATACAAATTATTTTGTCATACTTATATAATTAGTTGGCCCAAAGCATCATAGCAGTCAATTCGAAATTTTTGTTCGGTCTCTAATCCACTTATTTGACTTTAATTATTATATTAATCATATATATATTTACTAAATTAATATCATTTTATTAAGGACAAATTTTGTTATTCCACATGCATTTAATAGTTAACTAACAAAATATTCATTCCGTCAATAAAATTAAATTATAAGGAATTTTTTTTAGTATTTTTTTTTAAAATTCAGGGGTTAGAATCATATTTTGAAAATTTTTTTTGGATTTTATCCAAATTTTTATGACAAAATATTTATTTATAATCAATAATTTCTTTTATGTAAATATTTTTTAAAAAATTATATATTTAAAATTTAAAAATTTAAATTTAAGTTTAAATTTAAATTTAAGTTTATATTTAAATTTAACTTTAAATTATATTTATAAGGGAAAGTTATGATTAAATTTATTAAAAGGAAATGTGTTTACCACGTGTCACAATGCGGATGGATTTTAGGCGCAAATCTCGTAGTTTGGTCCTGCGAGATTTGCGCCACGCGTCACGTTTCAGTTAGATGCTCTCATTAAATCTCGCAGCTTCGCCACGCGTCACCTGCTCGCTGTTTCTCTCGTCGCCACGCGTCGAACACTGAGCGGTCCATGAGTTCAAATCTCGTAGCATGAAGCTGCGAGATTACGTGAACATTATTTTGAGAAAATTTTTTCTTGTTATTTTATATTTTATTTATGTTTAATAATAAAACTGAAAAAAACTCCATGTCCTTGGTCAACACTTAAAAATCATCCAACCAAGAAGAACTAAGGAGTAGATGGCCAGTATTCATAGGAATGATCACACCAAATATAATAAAAATAACCACGTATTTGGATAGGAACAAAATGGCTCCCATAGACTTGCAATGCTGTGTGATCAACTCACATGTTGTCAGGTTGTGGGTGTGTTTCGGGATATGAAGCTGTATACGAGTTTAGCTGTTTCTAGAAACCACATTCACAAGACTTCTTCTATCAATGATGAGTCTGCAAACGTATTCTCCACACTTGAGAGATGTGTGAGGTGGCTTGATATTATGCCCCAAGTAGGACAAAAGGAATTCCGTTGTCCAACCATTTATCCCAATATTGCTGGTTTATTTTTTTAAAGGCAGCTGTCTGGTTTGAGTTAGACCTTCAGGCCAATTAATTGCCTGGAACAATCGCTTACATGCCTGGTTTGCTGACATGGTACTCTTATGCGGCCAATCAGTAGACGTGTCAATTGAATGGCCGCAGATGGCAGGTTATGTGATAAATGACGAGTGAAGGTGTAGCAATGTGAAGAGGTGCCTGGTGACGCAGGACAACATCATGGAATTACAGCCAACTGATAATTTGGGAGATATAGAAGGGAAGGAGGAAGGAGATACATGGGTGGGAAACGCACGTTCAATTTCAATTCAAATTCATCAAAAAATGACCTCTTACATGCCTTTCGCACACTATTTACAAAAAAATACTGTAATTTAAGAAATTACACATGGACCCCTAAAGATACAAGAAATTACAAAAACTCTCTTAAAATACACAAATATTGCAAACAAGCCCCCAAATACTTATAATCCTATGCTACTTAAACGAAACACACAATAAACTATTAACTAAACCAAACATCCCTTGACCCAAGTCTTCTAAATTAGTCTCCAACCAGGGTCTATCATGGTTCGGCTTTTTGCCCTACACTGGAAAGTCTTCTGTTGGCACATGGGCCCACATGCATGGTCAGACAGCAATGATTTTTGGGGGTGAGGCTGATCTGCGGCTTCTGTTTTTAATGGCGAGGGAGGTGCAATAAGATGATGGCTAGAAATTAGGGTTTGAATAGTGGAGTAGCGCCAAGCGACTACCAGTTTTACAGGGCGTCTTTAAATTATAAAAAAAAAAAAAAAAAAAAGAAAAGGAATTGATGGTTTGCAGGATAAAATTTGTCAAAGGAGACTGTGTGGAATGATTGAAGAGTTTTGGAATTTTTTTTTAACTAAAATTTTACAGCAGAGAGGATGAATGTTTGTCATTGAACTGCAGGGCTGCACGGTAGTTTCTGGTGAACCATTTTTTCCTGAAATCTGACTGGTAATGTGGATGGTGTGGAGATCGGATCCTCAACAGAGTGACGAATGGAGAAGATCAAAGGTGGAGAATATTATTGGTGGAGTGGAAGAATGTGGGAGATTATCAAAGATGGAGAATATTATTTTGTGTTGTTGTTTGGGAGATTTTTAACGTGTTGTTTTTTGTTATTTTTTATTGATTATCTTGTAATCATGGTATTCTTCCGCCAAAAGTGAGAGGTTATCAATAAATAAATGGACGTACCGTTCTTTTTAAAAAAGAAAAAAAAAATTTATAATTAAAAAGAGAAATTAAGGCACATAATTAAAAACAATGCCTCAATAAACATAATCCTAGTTACTTAATCCTAAATCTATTGAGCTGAAATCCAATAATTGGTTTATCCAGTTCTTCTTAATCAGCCTCCAACAAGGGTTTATCCATTGCGCTACTTCTTGTTCTACATTAATATGACATTTGAATGTATCGTGAAATTGGACAAAGAAGCCATCTGAGGTAATATGTCTTAGAGCTATTTAGCAGATAGATAATAGTGGTGTGCAAGTGTAAGTGCCCATGATTCCACGAAATAACTTGGAGACAGGACAGGAGAAAATATAAGAGATCACCTGACTAGAGAATAGTGAATTTGGAACGATGATAGGAAATTTCTCAGCATTCAGTAAAGATGTGGTTGTCAGTTCAGTAAAGATGTGGTTGTCAGCCCCATATCCACAACTTGACCTTCTACAGAATCAGCCCGCAGAAAGTTTACAGACAAGTGGAAATTGAATTAAATTTATGGTTCTTGCCTAAAGATTAATCATAACACATGCATAGAAAGCATAATTTCTCTTATTTATTTTTCAGAATCAATTGTCAAAGACATTACTAAAATTGATAGGCCTGCACTTATCACGATATGAGGATAAAAGCTATGAGCCAAGTTATAGCAACCATAAGTAATTGTTGCTCTGCCATTCGAACATAAATTATATCCTTATTTCTCACATGATAAGCTTACTAAAATTGGCAAACTAACACTGGCAATTTGTGGGAAACAAAAAAAAAAAAAAAAAAAAGCTAAACTAGGATAATTGCAGATACCAAGAACAGATAGACCCAGAAGTCTTGTTTGGTTTATGGGGAATGGAATGAATGGAGGAATGGAATAACTACAAGATTGGAATGTAACAATAATTCCATTCCAGTATTTGTTATATATAATAAAATTGACAATGGAATATTATGTTTATATATCATCAGAGATAGCGTACCTCCTGTTGTGTAGCTAGACCCAGTGTCAGCTCCCAATCAACCAATATAGCTACAAAACAGGAGGTAGGCTATTCCATCCTATGCCCCTTTCAAACCCTCTCAAGACTCGAACTTGCGAACTCCATGGAAGTTCTAAGCTTTAACCGATGACCACTAAGAAACAAAAAAATAATGGTTTAAGTTTGTGCAAATGTTTTGTATTATACTACCGAGTTACCATTTGCCCATTGTAACTTTTAAATGAAAAATATACCCTTAAAATGTGTCAAATTAGTTTTTTTCCCCTCAATATTTCCTATTTACATGCACAATATTGCTCTAGAGGACATGAGAATGAACAAAAACTACATGAACAGACCCAACAATTCCCACTTGAGTTTTTTAAAAACTAAATTCTAACTTTACCGTCAGTAAGTTAATGTAAATAATGGTTAATTAAGCATAGCATCCTAGTAGACATCCCGACTACATGTAAAGGTGAGCGTCACACTTTCATGGGTCCCATACCCATGTGTGCAGGCAGGATACCTCCCAATGTGCTATTACCAGGAAAGTTAATAGAGCAAGTGTCAAGGGCCAAATATTTCACACTTTTGTGAAAGGACCATGCGGCACTAGTTAAAGTACTCTTGTTTAACTAGCCAACCTAGTGTTTATCACAATTCACCAACAAAACACTTTCATTGTCATTCAAACAAATATAAGCAGAAGCAATCAGCAACTTATGAAAGCAATGACACTTAAGCAGTAAACATTGAAACAACATAATCCATTATCAACACCTTCGTTAACAATGTGTGTCTAGCGAGGGAGGCAAGTAGGCTAAATACGTTTACAATAACTAGTGAGTATTCAAGTGGATGAACGCTCACCCTCCCCTTCTCAATCCATTCTTAAGTTGCATAGCTGAAAGAAACTTTTCATCATCTCTTTTCTTTGCAAAGACTTGCACCATGCAAGGGTGATCTCCCATCAGAAAGGGAACTAGCAAAAGGCAGCATTGCCTTTGTCTCCCTCAGAAATTCCATTCCCAAAATGAGTGTGAAGCTTGGGCAATGGGTAGGTCATGCGAATTTCAGGGGTAAGGCTGCATACACTGTGACGACCCTCCCCTCACCCTTGCAAAACAGGGAGCCTTTATGGCCCGGGGATGCCTTATCTTTAATTTTTAAAACAGTGTAACTGAGTTTAAATAATGTATGTAATTAGTCTTTTTATGAGAAATGTTATAGGAGAGACAAAGGAAACAACATATTTGTTTCCCTTTTTCGATATTAATGAGACTCCTACAATTGTCCAGGGAAAGCCGCAGCAGGTTAATTGCAATGGCCAACACCAGCGGCATTTATAGAAGGATAGCCATAAGATTGGAGACTAAGGGTGAGAGAGTGGGTGGCATTGATAGAAGAACATGTGTGTGACACATAGGGATAGGTAGGAATATTTTGTGTGGATTTAAAATCTTTCAAAGGGGCACTTTTCTCTTTTTGAGAGTTAAGAATGGAATGCTCCATTACAATGTATAGCCAGTGGAATGCTCTTTCCTTTAATAAGGCAAATGCTTATTTCAAAGGAATCATGGTTCCAATGATATATTAAGTAAACAAACAGTGGAAAGGAATCGAGGCTGGAATTTGGATTCATGTTGACTTTTTGAGTCTGATCCCTGGTTTTGATAATGATAAATCATAAGTTTCTTATGTGTGTATTTAGTGTTTGAGCGGGTTTGATATGTTAACGCACACATAAGGGAAATCATAGTGAAATCCAAAAGACCTTAAAGCTCACATCAACTGGCGTTTTCTACAGAAGACAGAAGAGCAAAGATGAAGAAGAAGACTTATGTTTTTAATTTGTACTTGTTTTATATTTGGTCTGTAATAATGCATGACATGCATGATTTGTATGATAAACTCAACATGACCGTAGATTGACCATAGGGAACCAAATTATTGCATGAAAAAGCCCCATATAACTTAGAAGTAACAAATATGTGAATAGGGGTGTAGAGACCTAGAAAATATAATAAATAAAAGAAAATGGGAAAAGTGGAATTTTGGATGGAGGAGGAGAAAATCGGCGACGGTTTTGGGATTTGACCGCAGGATGGTAAATGGTAAATGGTAATTTCAAGCCGGTTAAATAGAAAACCGGCGATGGTTTTCTAAAAGTTAGACAAAATCGGCAAAAATTTTTGTTAGCAGTGCTGAAGATATAAAAGAACCGAGAGACATTTTAAAATTAAAAACTCTCTCTCTCTCTCTCTCTCTCTCTCTCTCTCTCTCTCTCTCTCTCTCTCTCTCTCTCTCCTCTCTCAACCCTACGACCCTCCACCCTTCCATCTTCAATTCCGACTAATTTCAATGATCAGGAACCACTACGGGGTTCTTGGGAAGATTCTCTACAACGTAGGTATAGTGGAATTTCAGTTTGGGGTTCCGGGGGCAACATCCCAAAATTGAGGTAAGGGTTTTAAATATTAGTTTTATGGTTTATTTGGAATATTTGGAGCCTCGAAAATATTGAATGATAAATATTCTCGTGATTGAGTTGATTAATTTGGGGAAAACATAATTTTAGGAATTTGAGTTTCAAACACAGCATAGGCGTAGATTTACTGCTTTAGAAGGCTTCTTAGGAAACAGGTAAGGAGATAAATTAAGTTAGTCATTTTTAGAAAAATTATTTATTGATTATACAGTATTTAATTTTAGAAATGTATTTATGAATTAATATGGTTTTGGGAAACACTGATGTTGAATTGAGTAAAGCATGATTTTATATTTAATAATACTTTATTAGTAAGTATGTTTTCTAGGCCAGATAATATTATATAGAATTACTCACTCGTGTGACATGAGTACAAATTGAATGTATTAATAGTATATCAGAATATGTTTATATTTCATGGAACAAACATGATTTTATAGCGATTTTAGAAAAATGATAATCAGTACAGAATTTAAGATATTTTCTAGTATACTATGATATAATAGTCGGAGCAGATGCCGAGATATGTTAGCCAACCCATATGCCGTGAAATGATAATCGGTGCAGATGCCGTGAACAGTATTATTATGATGATTTATTTAGATATTATGAAATGACAGTTTTTATTCAGTAATATGTAAAAGCCATATTTTATTACAGAAATATGGAAATGTTATTTACGAATAGAAATATATTATGTGAAATGTATTGCATAGTAACATAACCTGGATGGTTGCGTAAGTTAAGAGCACGGTACCGTAGCTAGCTAGTCAGATCTGTAATGCCCCGAAACCTACCAAGTGGGGCCTGAAAGTCAAGTGTTATATTTGCCTATTCTAATACCATATATCACAATCACGCAGCGAAAATAAAACATACATCCTCAATTTAAATACCAAAGTCAACCTATATACATATATATACCCCATAAACATTCGCTACCATTCGTTTATATTACATACCTGCATTTGAAAAAACATAAACTTACATAAACCGTTTTTATAGACTTCCTAGATTTACAAAAATTACTACCTTGCCAGAGCCCTAAGCCCGATCTCCTGATGGATCTAAAAACATATCATCCACTAGGGTGAGACACATCTTAGTAAGGAAGAACAAATCATAGCAGTGTGTGGTAGAGTATTTAAATATTAAAAAATATACTATCGTTTGCCAATCATCACCAACCCCTGTTAAGAAAACACATCATTAATATCAACATAAATCTCTGAATTCATACTCACATTTAATATGCACAAGTTCCGATCTCTGATTCCATACTCACATTTAACAATTATTTTTAATAATAAAATCTGAAAATAGGGAAGATTACCCGCTCATACAAGTAGCTTTCCTCTGCTCTAATACTAGTCTTAGGGCACTTACTTTACTCGGTAAGCCATCGGGCTACGTATGTAGACAAAGTCTCCAAGAATAGGGAAGATTATCCACCCATATAAGTAGCTTCCCTTTGCTATGACATCAAACTGAAAATACCAAGGCACTTGCCTTTCTCAGCAAGCTCTTGGCAAAAAGTTTTACTTTGTCATATATATATATAAAATTTAATTATTATTATCATTCATCTTATTAGATCACATTCCACATAAACATACTGTCCACACAAGACTCTCATACATACAAAACAAATATCAACACATGGTCCACATAGGACTGGTCCACACAAGACAAACATCATAACATGGTCCACATAGGATTGGTCCACACAAGACAATCATCATGACATGGTCCACACAGGACTGGTCCACACAGGACAATCATCATCACATGGTCCACATGGGATTGGTCCACATAGGACAATCATTATATATATCACATTGTGGCCCACACATACACCACTAACCACCAATACAAATCCCCATGACCTACCCATAGTATATCAGTAGAACAACTTCCTCAGGTCTGCCAATGTTCTACCCCCAATATATAATGATAATATATGAACTCCTCAGGCCTTCCAACATATATCGTGATTACATCTAGGCAATATAACGAACTCCTCAGGCCTACCAGCGTTATATTGTGATACACACGAATAACCACACAGAAATTCCATACACACAAATCACATTATTTATCACTCAGCAATCTCAAGTAATTAGTATTCACAACATTCAATATTCACCATAAACTGTACTCACAACTAACTAGTAGTTCACAAATCAACAATAATTTCATCATTTTGTACTTGCATCAGCTAGTTAAAATTATGAAAATTGTATTCCTGCCACACAATTTCTTTTTTCATATATATATATATATATATATATATATATATTATATTCTCAAAGTAACCAATTTAAAATTAATAAAATCCTGCTATAATAAATTCTCCTTACCTGTTCTTCTAAATTATGCCTGCGAAAACCTTGAAACGACGCCAACGGTACTCACCTGGACCCTAATTCAAAAACCCGCGTTTATCAACCCAAACTTCAACAAAAATACTATTTTATCACTTCCTAGACCCTATACATTTCATATTAACAATATAACTTAAAATATCAAATTCCTTAAACTGAAATTCTATTTTGGCTAAGTTGTAGAGAATCTTCCCACGATCAATGCGGTAGCTCTTAATCATCGAACCAAGGAGGAACAGGGCTGGAATCGTAGAGAGAAGGCAGAGAGGCCGAATTTTAGTGAGAGAAACAGAAAAGAAATGAATTCCTTTGCTGAAATTCTAATTTTTGCCTATTTATAGGCAACTTGCCACGTGGCCTTGTCGACGAGACATCTGGACTCGTTGACGAGCCCAAGAACACCGTTCATGGACGAAACTGGGAGCTTGTTGACGAAATTTAGAAATATGAAAACCTCTCTCAGTAAGTCCTCATCAATGAGACCTACATACTCGGCGACGAGGCTCAGAAAATTGCTCGTCGATGAGAAGAACCAGTTCGTCGACGAGTACCTGCTTGTTACCTTTTTTAAATTCCTTTTCTCTTTCTTCGATTTCCCCTTTTTCTTTTATTTATTTTTATTTTATTATTTTAGTAGTTAAAATTTTTTAGATCGTTACAAGATTGGTGTAGTAGATATACCCATTGAGTGCCGACCCCAGTGGTTTTGACGGTGAGTAGGTTGGGTGGACCAAATTGGGTATAGCCGACAGTACAACCACACTATTCAGGAAGTGTGGGTCGGTGGCCGACTAGCCAGAAGTTTGACCTTTGCATTGGTTTCTGAATTGCCCGACCTTTCCACAATTCTAGCACTCAATGTTCTTTGTGCATTAGAACCTTTGGAATTTCTAGGTCTAGAACTCCTGGTCCTAGATCTGCCATGATTGTTTGATTGTCTATGCCCGCTTCCTTTTCCTCAGATTTCCACATTCAAGGCTGAACTTGAAGTAGAGTCATTGTTCAACTACATTTTGATCTCTTCCATCAAAATCATGCTAATGACCTTGTCGTACTTCAGCTTCGATTTTCTTGTGAAGCTACTGATCGCAGTAACAATACCTTTCCAACTCTCAGGCAGCTGATTGAGAATTAGTAGGGCATGGATCTCACTGTCAAATGTAATTCCAATTGAGGTGAGTTGATCCAACAACTCGTTTAAATTATTCAGGTGTCTACTAAAACTTTCACCTACGGACATGCTCATAGTAAACAATCTTTTCATTAAGTGTACCTTATTCGTGGTTGATGACTGCTCGTGCATATTGGATAGTGCATCCATAAGGGACTTGGTGGTTGTCAAATGTTTGATGTTGAAGGCAACAGATGTTACCAACGTCATTCTGATAACTCCAAGAGTTTTTCGGTCAAGCAACTCCCACTGGCTCTCCTTCATGGATTCTAACTTCTCCTTCATGGATTCTGGCTCCTCCTTTAATGGTAAGTGCAACTCCTTACTAAATAAGTAGTCCTCAATTTGTATTTTCTAGAAACCAAAATTCGTGCCATCAAACATCTCGATTTGTGAGCTCTTTTCGTTTGACATATCGATTCACCAATCTAGAGAAGGAATTAACTTAAATAGATAGAACGGTTGGATCCAGAATGGTCGAAAACCTTATAAATGGTTCAAGTCGTTCGAAAAATGGACCCAAAATGGCTTCGAAAAGCTCCATCAAAGTTCCTGGTCAAATCGATCAAATCTAGTCAAACTTAACGAAATATTCCTCTGACTAACGGAATAATCCTGATGGCATTAATGACACAATCTGCTGACATGGCATGATGGGGACGACTGCTGACGTGGCACTATAGGGCCCACTTGCTGGCATATTACTGTGGGTCCCAACTGATGACGTGGTGTGGGCTCAGATGACGTGGTCCGCTGTCTTGGCCGCTGACGTGTCGCGAGACTTGGTTGACTAGGTGCTGATGCGGCGTGCTGACTCAGTGCTGAAGTGGCAATGACGTGGTTGTCTTCAACCTTCAGGTGCTCACCGGGCGATCGTCAGTGCGTGGGAGCATGTGAGGCCACCTACCGATCACTTGCCAGTGCGTGAGGGCACTTGGGGGCGCGTGGGAACGTCTCCTTGACGTCGGCGGCGCATGCAGCCGCGTGTGGCCTCTTCTAAGCTCCGTTTGAGTTACGGTTACAACCGTTGGCTTCGTCTCAACGAGAGGAACACGATGGTGGGCTCAAAACTAAATTTTGAGCTATTGGATAAAGGCTCCAATCCAGGAATTTTTCCCCGCTTTGGCAATTTTGCTCTAACCTCACTCTGATACCAATTGTTGGGGGTGGATCTAAAAGCAACAATTACACATGGGCAAAAATAAATAACAAAAATGGAACACTAGATTTACGTGGTTTGGCCGAATCAACCTACATCCACGAAACACACACTAATTCACTATAATTGGGAGAATAATGCAAGGAAGAGGAGTCACACTGCTCAACTCAACTCTCTCTCTCTCTCTCTCTCTCTCTCACACACACACACCACAACTCTCTGCTTTGCACACACAGCTCTACTCAACACACAACGCTATATATAGTCATGGGGAGGTGGAGTGGTTAGCAAAAATTCAAACACGGTGGCTTAATGTCAGCCATGGCAGGCAAGGTTGGTGAAGGGCTGCTGGTCTCTTCTAGAAAATCAACATAAGCTGCTGGGTTGGTGGCTACCATCTCCACATACTGTGCGTAGCTTAACAAGATGCTGGTTGCAATTTTTTTTTTTTTAGGATCTTAAATTGAACTAGTGCAAAAAGCTGAAATGTGCACTAGGCTGTTAGTAAGGCAATGATTTAGATGCACAGGGTTTGGTTATTTGAAATCCAAGTTTCTTTCAATCCAAACTTTCTTTTGGAAATGACATGCTCTTTTTTGTTGGGGTTATCATTAAAAGGGGCGTGAGTTGAATAGAAAATATAATTAATATTTCAGTGTGTCTTTGTTTTACATTAGGGACTTTTGTGAAGAAACTGGTTTTTTTTTTTTTTGGGAAAAAGGGGGTGGCACTCCTATCTTTATTAGAAAATTCCTCACTTATGGCGAAAGAATACCGTGATTCTAACTTGAGACTTGAAGAACCTAGTATTTGATTTGCTTTCATGGAGATCAAAGACAACGGAAGCTTAGGTTAGAATGTAGATGCATGAGTCTGAACTCTCGTTAGCTTCCATAAATTACCACTAGCTAATTCCATTTTCTTAGTGAATGAATATCAATAAATACTAAATCTCTGAAACTTTTTATTTTCAAATTGATGTAGCAACTTCTTGGTGACGGAAGATATGGTTGTCCATTAAAGGACAACCATTAAAGGAGGGATTTGAAAGTTTTTTTTTTTTTAAATCTCTTATCTTTACATGTCAAGATTATTTTTTGTTTTAAAACTAAAATGCTAGGAAATGCATCATGTGGAGTACAAAGTTTAGAGGGAGAAGTGAATATCTATTACAATTTGACATGGCTCTTGAAGAAGTCCCATGCGCACATCCATACAGTTCTCTTGCACATATTGGCGAAAAGTGCTCTCTCTCTCTCTCTCTCTCTCTCTCTCTCTCGCGAACACTTGCACAGAAGAAAATTTTCATTGTGACAGATATTTGCATCTCATGTAAAATTTGAAGGTAATTGAGAACAAATCACATGCCCAGTGGCATGCGATGGTGAGTTTTTTTTTTTTTTTTTTCTGATTTATCTTTTTTGTTAAAATATATATATATATATATATATTAAATAATATATTTTTTAGGAAAATAATTTTCGGAATAATTCTAACGTGATCTCACTACTTGGAGTAGCAAGATTTAAACAAATCTCGGTACTTCAAGTAGCAAGATTTAATTTGTCATGTGTCATTCCGGAAATTATTTTCTCAAAAAATATATTATTTAATATATTTTTTAAAAAAATGATAAATCGAAAAATAAATTCTTCTGCGTAATAAATCGGGAATTAAATTCTTTTAATATATTATTTTAAAAAACAATAAATCGGGAAATAAATTTTTCTGCGTAATAAATTCTTCTACGTAATAAATTGATAAATTGGGAAATAAATTCTTTTATGGTAGAGATTTGCCACGTATCATTCCGGGAATACCATTAGAAGAATTTATTATCCCAACAATCAATCATGGGTGAAAATGATTGGAATTATTTTTAAAATTTAATAAATATATACTATACAATATAATTTTTCTCCATGAGAATCATATAATTAATTTTAATTGATATTTATCAAAATTATAGAAATATATATACCGCGTTCATTTTTGTTTACATATATTATAAGTAAGTTATTATTTTTCAGTCGCACATAAATTTATATCTTATGTACATGTACATAATATTATTGAAGTTTTTCAAAGAACATGTAATTTTTATAAATATTATATTATTCCTATGAATTTATCAATAGTTGTCAATTATACTGAATAAATAATATAAGATAATGTGCTAAATTGTGATATTATTGTTAAAACTAATCATTGAACTACATATAGATGACAATTAATCTTAGTAAAAACACATAAAAAAGTTACACCAAAATATTATTTATATTATATGTTTTAATTGTAATATTTAATGAAATAGTAAATTCCAAATATGATTTTCCTATGCACCTTTTTTTATTAATAATAAGGTTGTATTTATATTCAATTTCATATTAAAATAATATATTGTTTTAATTTTGTATTGTTATAATTATCTTAATATTTGAATTATCTTATAATCATTATCTATTATCAAAGTTTAAAACTCAAATTCATTGTTGTAATACATCTTTGCTCTTGGGGGGTGGGGGAGTACTCTGCATGAAAGAGCGAATAAGAATAATGATGAAGTATGGGAATATGACCATCATTGAATTTGTATCAGACAAATTATGCAAACGATTGTGCAGAATTTGTTTACAGTGTGTTTGGATGCTAATCTTTTAAACATAAAATTTGATATTCCAAGTCCATTCATTATTGAAGTGAATGGTAAATAGCTGATGAAATAAAATTAGTTCACTGTGTGAACCAAACTTGTGAATAACACCACTAAATTATTTGTTATACATATTTGTAGTAGTCATCCGCGGCCCTCAAGCAAGACTAAGAAAGTATAATTCAATTTGAATGTGACTCCTGCTAATCAATGTTATTTTTGTTTCATTTCCTTTATCTATTAGGAATACCATTATCCTTCATCGGGACAACCAAATCCAGCAGGCAAAGTAACACATTTTTATCCATGACTAGTTGTGGCAAACTATTGCATAATAAATTCTTCTAATCGTATTCCCGAAATGATATGTGACAAATCTTGCTCTCATAAAAAAAATTTATTTCCTGATTTATTATGTAGAAAAATTTATTTCCCGATTTATCATTTTTTTAAAAAAATATATATTAAAAGAATTAATTTTTCAATTTATTATGCAGAAAAATTTATTTCCTAATTTATCATTTTTAAAAAATATATATATTAAATAATTTTTTTTTGAAAAAATAATTTTCGGAACGACCCGTGACAAATCTCGCTACTCTAAATAGTGAGATTACGTCAGAGTTATTTCGGGAATTATTTTCTCAGAAAATGTATTATTTAATATATTTTAAAAAAAAATCGGGAAAAAACTGGTGAAATGGTTGCCAAGATCCCTTTGCAAATTGATAATTTGGAGAATATTCCCCAGATGTCAGATGATATAAGGAGTAAGCGAAGATCCAACTCAAAAGTTTTCTTAAGAAATAAGGCTCCTTATTGTTTCCTGTCTCGAATAGAGAGTTCATATGCAGAAGTGACTCTCGGATGCAACCTCAGAAAGATGGTAGATTTTCTCTGTTAAATATTGAGCACATTTACTATTTCAGTTGTTTTGCAATTTAGTTGTGTTTCTTGAGTGCTGTGACCTTTATGCACTCATTAGATCCTGAGTCTCAAAAACAGGGTTGGTTTCTTGTTTGGATGGCTGAAATATTTTTCTAGAAGCATACTACATGAAATATTGTAGGGAAGCAGTTTTGTTTCTTTTTACTCCTTCTAGAAGTGGCAATAGAATACTGTTCATTATACTCGTATGATTTAAATTTTCATTTGATTTTAGTTTTTCTCTTTTCTTTCCTTCTTCTAGAACCCTGGCTTCAACCCCTAACGCCTGAAAATCTTCCTTTTAAAAGCGTATCATGCTTCAGCATGTACTTTTGTGTATCTTTTCCATTTTAATTACACAGGCTTTGATGCTCAATTGTGCTTCTAGAGCAAAGATGAATGGTACTCCACAGAGCAAGATATTCTTCTACAGGCAGTCCAGATAATTAAGCAGCATGGTGGTAGCCTGGGTAGTACCTTGCAAGATTTGACTCGTCAATAATGCAAAAATTGATATGAGAGATACTGTACAGAGCTATTACTCGACGCATATATTTATTTAGTTGTATCCAGTATGCCTGATATTTGAATTTATTTAATGATATAAATTATGACATTGTAAAAAGATTGTCTGTTCAAAGTCGATATAAATTCAGGCAGTTTAAATCAAGCTTCATCGTCTCCTAGGAAACATCTTAATGTACATCCTTGTCGGAGGTCTCCGGTTCAAATACTGAGAGAAATGAGAAGGGATATAGGATGGGAGATGGACTGCCTTCTGATTCATATGTTGGTTTATTCTTGTTGGGAATTAACAGCAAATTCCCGAAACCTGTGAGAAACAAAATAGAGAAAGAATACACGCCAAAAAAAAAATCAATCACACGCACAAGATAGTATTTACGTGGTTCGGCAATTTTGCCTACGTTCACGGAGTTGCAGGGATTTCACTATTATCAAAAAGAAAAATACAGAATGCGGTGATACAATGCTCTCTCTCTCTCTCTCTCTCTCTCTCTCTCTCTCTCTCTCTCTCTCGCGACGTCTGACCTCTTACCCTAATCACCCAAAAACAATCATTTTATATGCTGCGCACAGGATTTCGAAAAGTTGATTCATCATCCAGATTGAAGGCAACTAAACTCCACAAAAGCCCAACAATTCTTAAAGTACTAGGGTGGTTATGCTCTTTTGTCTATAGGGAACCAGTGAACCTTGCTGAATGTTGAAAAGTGGATTATACTTGGTAAAGATGGACATAAAGCTTGCTAGATGGGTTTCTATTCACATTTCCAGCAAATTGGCTGAAAGCTTGCTCGAGTTTTTGAAAGGTCAATTTTTTTCCAATCACATTTTGTTAGGACCAGAAAAACCTATAGGTGAGCTTGATACACATGGGTGAACACAAATTTGATCCAAAAGTTTAAACTTATTGGGTCTTAGGCCCAACCATGTATATAAGCACCTATGATCCACTCTAATTTTCTAATGTGGGACAAGCCCAAAAGTGAAATTCTCAACAATCTTCCACTCACTTGTGAGTTCCAACTGCTCCCCCTTGAACGGAAACCATCTCCTTTGTGAGAGAAATCCCAATTCCCCAACAATTGCTCAAGTGGGTCTTACCACTCACGCCTTACGTGCCTCAGATTGCATTCCATGTGTCTCTGAACCAATCCTACCTCTCACGTCTTGACCCTATTCGAATCCATTCCAGGGCTACATGATCCTTATTGGCCTCAGTCATACACTTGGTCTTCCAACTGTTAGCATGTCAGGAGAAATAGTTTCATGTCTCGACTTTTATGATGTCGCTCGCCCATAATTACAAACCGTCGGCTCTGATACCACTTGTTAGGACCAGAGGAGCCTATGGGAGGGTTTGATATACATGAACTAACACCAACTTGACCCAAAAGTTTAAGCATATTGGGTCTTGGATCCAACCATGTATATAAGCACCCATGATCCACTCTAATTTTTTAACGTGGAACAAGCTCACAAATAAAATTCTCAACACAATTCTAACAAATTATGATACTTTTCAGTTTGTTTATGTTCTCTTGTAAATGTTTATAGTTGGGGTTGAGGCATGCAAGTCGTACCAAAATTTTGGCTTGAATGATCCTTCTAACATTTTCTTTTTTACTTTTATTTTTTTTTTTAATGTCTGTGAGACTGCTGAATTTTGATGATACTATTGTTATGAACTTTTGTGCTGTTAAGGGGAATGTGGTAGGATCATGCATTGTAAAAAACTACTTGTTCAGTTATATAGAAGTGAATTTGAAAAACATCCATAATCCCAGACAGCTTTATCCAGTTGCTCTGATTCACAAAGCATTTTTATTTTTAATTACTGGAATTGGAATTCCTTAAAAGTGAAACCAATGCTCTGCACCACAATTTGCATCACTTCCTAGCGCCTGATTGCAGATGCTGAACAAAACAGTTGATGTAGTGGTCACGATGTAGCTTATGTTTCCCAAAAACTGCAGCAGCTTCTCTTGCACGAACCCTCAGTGGCTCTCCTTCCGGAGAAGCCATGGCAAGTCTCAGAGAACTCGCAATGTCCTCTCTGGTAAATGACCCATCTTTTTGTCGTTCCACTTCCACAGCCAAACCCTTATGTACCAGCAGCCTGGCATTCAGTCCTTGATCAAGGATGAAAGGCAAGACAACCAGACAATGCCCAAATTGCAGGGTTTCTACTATAGAACCCCAACCCCCATGAAACAAAGATCCTCCAATGGATGTGTGTGCCAAAATTTGCAACTGCGGCGCCCATGCCATGAACACCGTTCCTTTTTTGGAAGTCCGGTGGCTGAAACCGGGGGGTAGAGCATCAAGATCCGTGGCTGCCCAACTGGGTTTTCTAAGGGCCCAAAGGAAGGGTAAATCAGAGAGCTCTAACCCATAGGCTATCTCGTAAACTTGATCCTTGCTCAGCTTACACTCGCTGCCAAACCCAACAAACACAACTGATCTGGGTTCTTGTTCATTGAGCCACTTAGAGATCTCACTCCAGTCCCCCTCTGTGTCTTTTATTTCCGGTGGGAGCAAACCTACAGGAATGACTGGCTTTTGTACAGTCTTTTGGAGTAAATCTAGGTACTCACCTTCATACTCATTGCAGCTGCGGATGGCCAAAGCTTGGCATGCACTGAAGGTCTTAGCGGCACGTTCAGCATCGGTTATGCCAGAAGCATTCTGTCCAAAGAAGCTTGCGTGAAAGCCAATCGCTTCATAATTGCGAAGGGCTACTGGCGATGGAAAAGTTACCCATTCTGGTGGTGATGTAAGGCTCTCCGGCGATGGCCGAAGTCTCCTTTGGCCTTCCCCAACAAGGTATTCGGGTGTCCCACAGAATGTACGTGTGGCGGCAGAGAAAACAGAGAAATGGATGATCGGAATCTGATGTTCTCTTGCAATCTCAGCAGCCCAGTAAGCGCTGAATTCAATTATGATCCAGTCGGGTAAGCTTTCCGCGACAAACTGCCTGAAGGGATGTTGCAGGAGATCGTAGGCGACCTTTAAGTACTGAATTTTCTCGGCAGGTATGTCAACCGTTGCCTCGGCACCCTCTGGCAATTGGTGTTCATCGCCCAGAGTTGGCAATGGAAACTGCACAAAACTTATCAGAGATGATAAATGGGGTGGAAGTTTGGGGAGTCTTTGGATGTTCCTTGGAGTTGACACAAAGGAAACATGGACTCCAGCTTCGGCCAGGGCAATGGCAAGTTGATGGAATGGAATCATGTGGCCAAAGGCCGACCATGGAAGCATTACTACATGCAGAGGGCTTGCCATTTAGAAACTCAGCTCATACCCCAACACAGCTATGAACTCGCTCAGACCCATAACAGATCTATAATCTCTTACAAACCAGCACGAAGACAAGAAATTAAACAAAATTAAAAGATGAGAAGACCAAGGATGAAGAGAAAGACAAAATAAGGGTCTTGCAAATGTGTCTTAAATAATACTTCATTTATCAAGCATCCGATGCTATGATACCATTCCATTCTTAAATTAATGAGCCGTTCCCTAAAATTTAGAATTATTTATCACTTATTTATTTTACCATAATACCCTAGTCATATATTTTACACATTAGATTAAATATGTTTGCCTAACAAATAAAAATATGCAAATTATTGTAGATAAGTTAATGAAGATTGGGGAGGTCCCCATTTTCAGAATAATTTTTTAGCAAATTTATTTTTCATCGAGGCCACATCTTGCTGAAGTTCACTTGTTATTTATTATACCCAATACGTCACATCTTCCATGAACCAACCCATTTTGTGATTCATCATATTTAATTTTATAACAGTAGTGTTCTTATCATGGACGACTTGGAAACCAAAAGTAGTGGAAAGAGTCCTTGAAACAACTTATATGTATGGACCTTGTTAGTTTATTTTAAAATTATATTATTAAGTAGCTTAATCATCTTATAAATGACACGTAACTTGAAGTAAGGCTTTTATTCAATTGAGTCTTTAGAAGGAGCATATAGGTACATCAGAGTTAGATATCTATTCATTTAGGTTTTGGTTTTTGTGTTTCTTAAATTCAATATATTAAGTGTATCGTGTTTTTAGGTCTTATGTGCTATAAATACCCTTTGGCTCTAAAATATACCATTACATACATTTTCCTTCACATTACTCTTATCATACTATTTCATCATCCAAGTATATAAAGTTTGACAACTTAAGAAAGATGTTCTCTATAAAGCTTTGGACTCTTCCATTTGTGCAGAATTAGAAAGAGTCATGTTGTAACGATCCTAAAAATGCATAATAATAATTTAATAAACTCTGATACCAAACTGTGACGACCCAGAACCCAGTAGGGTTCAGGGTACACCTTTCCATAACCTAATTTAAAGTCAGTAGCGGAAAATAATATAAACCTCAAATACCATACTAGAGTATCAAAATTTCACGAAATACATAGGTATCTGTCAGTACCAATATTACATCACTTAAAGCATAAAACATACGTCACTGATTTTATACGAACACTTACTTTCAACCAAATAATCTAAGTCTCGCCCCGAAGCTTGTTAGGCTTGATTTCCTGTATGTCCTGAAATGTAAAAGTATTTATTAGGGGTGAGACACTTTTGAGTAAGATGGAATAGATTATTATTAGTGTGTGACAAACATGAGTTTTAGTATAAGGAAAATACATCCATTAATTAACTTTAAATGAGATAACATTTATAAACTGTACTCACACCCATATAATTGAAAATACATATTTTCTTCTCAAAACATACTTCGACTCAATAAATAGCCCTGTTTACATAAATCTACTTATATGTATTTTACATAATACAACAAAATTTCCACAATTTTCATACATTTAATTATGAAATATATACTCAGCATCCCTCCCCATCGTTCTCAGTACAAACTTCACAACAGAATTTTCATACTGAGCATCCCTCCCCATCGTTCTCAGTACAAACTTCACAACGAAATTTTCATACCGGGCATCCCTCCCCATCGTTCTTAGTACAAACTTCATAACAGAATTTCCATACTGAGCATCTCTCCCCATCGTTCTTAGTACAAACTTCACAATAGAATTATCAATAGTCATTTTACAATATCCACATATTCTCAAAAATTCTAGAACTAATGTAATGCCACCACTTTTACCATATAATACCATAAAAATTCCAACAGGTTTAATTATGCAATATCATAAATTATTCTCATGCCACCCAATTTGTATAATAATTATAATTTCATAAATTACCTAGGAAATTCTTATAAATATATATATATATATATATATATATATACACACACACACGTAGTAAATTTAAATAAAGACGTGGGTATGATCAATTTTACTTATTTAATTTAATTCTAATATATTCACAAAAACCTGAGTTGATCAAAATCCCGCAGTTTAATTTAATTTAAATATATTCCCAGAAATCCGATTTGATCAAATCCCCGCAGTTTAACTTAACTTAAATATATTCCCTAAAAACTTGATTTGATCAAATCCCCACAGGTTTACTTACCCCAGGCATATGGGAATAATTGAATTTATAAAATAAGTTTAAATCAGGAATATATTTTTAAAATAAACTAACATAATCTATTTCCCTTACCTTAGCCCTCGAGTGGTGCGTACGACGTCCAAATGACGAAATCACTCTAGTTAAAATGTTAAGGAGTGGAGTTAGGACTCGAAAATGATACTTCTTTTTCAATTTGGCCGAGAAATAGCCGAGAAATTTAGCGAGAGAGAGAGAGAGAGAATGGAGAGGGGCGGATTGCAGAGAGTGAAATTGTGAGAAAGATTTTCAATTTAATGGAATCATCAGGAGCTTCCTGATGATTCTAGTATATATATATATACATACATACATAAAATAATATTATAATATTATATTATATTAATATATTATATTATTTAATTAATAATTGTTATTAATTAATTAATTAATTAATTTAATTATTTTTATTTTTATTTTATTTTATTTTACTTTATTTTAAGATCACGACACATATGATTCAAATCAAGTTATTGTATCTTGGGGCAGGCAAGTTAAAGTGAAGTTCTAATGCATCGGTTCATAAGTTAAGCGAAAAAAACTATAGAGGGCTTGAAACTCCTTAAAGAGAGCAGGATATCTGTGCGTCAATCTACTTGTGAATCATGTATGTGTGTTTGATTTGTCTTGAATTTTTATTGTTTTTTTGTTTTTTTGGGGTACTATATTCCTAATAGTTTTAAGGAAATTTAAAGAAATATAGTTGAAAAGACTAATGAAAATATTGGAAATCTCAACAAGCCCTTTTGGTTTAAAGGAGCTCATTTCAAAATATGGAAAGACAAGGTGCTTTTCTACCACAGTTTTCTCAAGGTGGCCTATGTTTTTATTGAGAAGCATCCCAATAAAATCAATACCGACAAACATGAATGAAGATGAGTTAGTCGACCATCATGAACAGTTTGACCAATACAAAAAGGATGAGTATAAATATCAGTTTTACATTTTAAATTGTCTTGTTGATCATTTTTATGATTATTATGATACTACTTATTCTTTTGTGAAGAAAATCTCGAAGACTTTGCAAAATAAGTATGATACAAAGGAGGTAGGGGCAAAGAAATATGCAGCTAGCTGATTTTTTTTCCTATCAAATGGTGAATGAAAAATCAATTGTAAAGTAATCACAAGATTTTCAAATGATAGTGGCAAACGTTGCATCCAAAGGCGTCAAGATTGGAGACAATCTTGTTGTGATTGGAATCATTGACAAGTTACCCCCATCTTGGAAAGAATTCTAAAAGAGCATGTGTCACAAGCAGAAGGATATGTCTTTCGAAACTTTGATAACTCAAATCCATGTAGAGGATGAGGCAAGAAGGCAAGATGTGCTTATGCAAGAAAGCAATAGTAATACTAATAATAATAATACCATTGTAGACACTCCATTTTGTTTAGGGGCTTATATAACAAAAAAGGGGTAACATTTTTATTTCATAAAATGAGAAAATACAAGAAAATAAAAAATACAGGGAAATTGAATATTTTTTTTTACAAAAAAAAAACAGAAAAAAAATGAAATAAAAAGGGGGAAGTTCGGAAACTCCAATTCTCTATGCTGACACCTGCACACACGCACAAAAAAGTAATAGTTAGGAAATAAAAAATAAACTCCAATTGACATTTTAAACATGATTGCGCAACTTAAATTGATTAATCAATTAACTTTAAGTTTGACTGATCAATTTAAAATTTATTGATTAATCAAATTTAAACCAAATTGTTTCCTTTAGAACTATAAATAAGGGTCTTTTGAAGGTGAGAAGGACACAAACAATCATACAAACAATTGGGATTAGACACATAGAAAGTGAGAGAGTTGTGAATTTGGAGAAAATTTGTGAGGATTAAGAAGGAAGGCTAGAGAGTTGCAAGCAGGCTAAGAGGCAAAAATACTGCAAGAACAGTAGTGAAGAATTCAAAGGGGCTTGGATAGAGGTTATAAAATTAGAATTCAAAATTAGAAAAGCAGTGGAGAATTTGCATTAAAGATAAAGATTGGAGGAGTTTGAAGAAAAAGGTTGGTTTTCTTTAATTGCGTTTAAATTTTGTGATTATAATTGCAATTTTTTTTTTTTTTTTTTAAGGTTTGAATGTAATCCAGATTTGATTATCCACATCTGGGTTCAATTACCCAGATCTGAGACCTAACCCAAGAGTCGACTCAATTTGACTAAAACCCATGCCCATATCCAGATCCAATGGCCTAGATCTGGGTAAGCTTGACCCAAGTCCTAATTGCCTAACTTGAGAGGTCTAGTTTGGACTTGGGTCCATTGATCATTAATGCAAACACGCACAACCTATTCAATCTAAGCCCATTAGCCCAAACATGCATAGCCCATTTAATCTAAGCCCATCAACCCAATCCAAAGCCTAATCAACTCAAAAACCTAAAATTCAATAGGATCATAGCCCCTCAGTGTTGAATCCATGCCCAGATGGGCCTGGTCCAATTTAGATGCAGTCGAGCCCAATTAACTCATCACATTAGAGATTGTTGACCTTATAGGTCATATCCCCTTTTGATAATGACAAATATCTTTGTATCTCACCTATGCTCTGAGTTTGTGTGTAGGTTCATTCTTACATCATATGGTGGCATATGGAGATACAAGGGAAATGAGGACCAAATTGTTTTTATTTGTATTTAATATTTTAATCATTTTGGGTATGTAATAATTATCGGTCAGTAATAATTAATGCATTGCATGCATGGTAGGACTATAAGCTTAATGACCTTAGATCGATCCTAGGTCCTTACACATCACTTGGAAAATCCCCTTTAACTCACAAGTCATATCTATGCAAATAGGGGTATAATTTAAGCAAAAACAGAACTTAACTTGAAGTTTGAAAGGGCTTCAACCGACCGAACTCAACGCGTTAAAAATGCCTTGGTCAACCAAATAGTTAAAGAGTTAATGAGTTGACTTGACTCGAGCAACCGGTCCAAATTGAACGTACTATTCACGATCAATTGAACATAAAAGCTGACATTTTGTACTATCCCCGGACGACCGAACTTTAAGTTCAAAATCACCCCAGTCGACCAAATTATGGAGTTTGGCAGATCGAATTGTGCATGTAGAAACTCGAACCCAAAAAATAAAGAAATAAATAAGAAAATAAAAAAAGGAAGGTTTAAAATGGAATTTTAGTAGGCTTCGTCGACGAATCCCCTATTTTCGTCAATGAAGGCCCTTTTGTTGTTCATCAACAAAGTTCAAAGCGTCGTCGAAGAAGAAATCTCGAATGACTGAAATTTCAAGTTTGGAGTTTGTCAACAAAGGTCTTCTTTTGTTGACGAACGTTCTTCTATAATTCATGTTAGGGGGCTTTTTCAGTAACTAGGTAAGGGAATAAACTAAAGCAGTTACTTTTTATGCAAATTAATGTTACTTATGAGCAAATTGATTTGCTGAAAATATTTATGATATTTGAATATTATGGAATAATGCACATTTGGGAAAAATACTGCTACTACGTTAAACGAGTATATATGTATGAGATGTCAGAAAATTATGATTTTAGAATTAGAATTATGATTTAATACAGCACATATGTGGCATGAATATTATTTTACGTGAAATGTAATATGATATGAAAGATTTTACGAGCAAAGCATGTTTTCAGGTATTATGAAAAGATGTGTTATTTTATGATGATTTTGACGAATATATATATGATAATTGATTTATTTTCAGAATGTATATACCTGAAATGATTTCGGCGCGAGGCTATATTTATGATTTTGACACGAGGCCTTATTTATGTTTTCGGCACGAGGCCGTATTTATGTTTTCGGCACGAGGTCGTATTTATGATTTCGGCACGAGACCGTATTTATGAAAATGATCTGCACGAGGCCGCTATTATATCAAGTATTATATGTTATCAGAATCCAGATGTTAGTTTAGTTCAGTTCAGGAGCACGATACCGTAGCTTATAGATCAGATATTTATGATTAGATTAGTGCTAACCATCCCATGAGGGGATGGGAGATGGATAGTCGATATGGCTTTCAGTAGAGTGTGGACGTCCACCTGACAGTCCGGGCTAGGGTGTGGCGGGCTTATCATACTTACAAACATATTTGCCTCGGCAGTGGTCGGCCAACCATTGTTGAGTCCCGCCTTCGGGCTGCACAACCTGTCATGGGGGGATGTACATGACATTAGCTAGCTATTCATCCTGGGTATATTTTCAGTATTATCAGTATAACAGATGTTTACGTATGATATGATTTATCAGCAATTATGAAAGCCTATGATTATTCAGTATGTTATGATAAATGTCTACAGATATATGAAATGTACTGTATATGTATAATTACATTAAATATTCATGTTGTCACACAGCTGTATTTAGTTTATTTTTCCTTACTGAGAAGTGTCTCACCCCCGAACTAAATGTATTTTTCAGGAAACCCTGAGTGACCGGCGGGTCGTAGCCGCCATGGAGTCAGTGGTATTACCCCGCTAGGAGGGTGAGATTTTGTACTAGGTTCAGAATTGTTTTTGATTATGGGATCCTAGATGTATTTTGAAATATTTTGGAAGAATGTAAATAGATAACTCTGGTATTATGCTTATAGATGGATGTTTATTAGATTTTATACTTGCTGCTGCTTAGGTTTCCGCTGTGATTGACAGGTGTCCCCGTTACCCACGAGTTTGGGTTGACCATTTTAATTATTATGTTATATTTTATTTGAGGTTGTTACAGTAAGGGGAACTGTGTTTATATCGGTTATTTTTGAAATCAAACTCGGTGAAACTATTGTTCACAGTCCTGTGTGTATTTTGGCTACTCATTTGGGGGGGGGGGATCTAATGGGGAAAATTATGGATTTTTCATTATTACATTTTTGGGAAAAAGGGGGCAACGGGCTGCATCCCTGGTTTTGATGAAAACCTATGTATATGTTGATTTATACTGCGTGATTGGGATGGTCGTGCCTTAACTTGTTTAAACTGTATTTGTTTGGAAAGCCATAATCTAGATTACCAAATGGGTGTGGTTTGTTTGGTTATATGAGCATGCATGTGTGTGTGACTGTTGAAATGCTAGTAGGAACGGGGTTCCGAATTGTTCCAGGTACTGAGAGTGTCCGGCTCTATATCCGAGGGCGTGTGTTTATCGCCTGCCACATAGGTAAGAGTGTCCGGCTCTATATCTGAGGGCGTGAGCCTGTTCCGGCAGATCAAGCGAAGGGTGTGGATCCACCAATTAGCGCCGGTATGATGTCATGGGAGTCGAGGACTAACCATGTGTCAGTGGTGCCATGCTTCACGGGTTGGCTACGGGCCAATGCCGAATTGTCGCGGACTGGCTTCGGACCGAAGGGTGTGATGACACTGGGATTGTTGATCGTGTGTGTGCGTGCGTGTATGCACTGTGTGAACTAGTATTGGATTGCATTCAACTACGTGTATGTTGCATCATGATAACACTCAAATGCTACACACCGATATAACTTGTGTTCTTCCTTACTAAGAGGTGTCTCACCACTGTTGTATGTACATTTTTATAGGTCCTTCGAGTAACTGGAACTAGTGTCCTGGTGTAGGAAGCGTAGTGGCCAGTGTACTGCGTTTAGCGTTTGGATAAGTGCTAGGACTGTATTCTGATGGGTTGCCATTTTGAGATGTTTCAGGCACCCGTTTGTACGTTTTGTTAGAGCCATGTTCTGCTCTTGTATAGACTTTGGTATGGTACTGCATATGTGTATATAGATGACCTTTTTCCGCTACGTATATGTTTGTGATGGGATGTGTTTAGGGTGCCGAGGAACCCCACGGGGTCGAACCCTCATCCATTGTACTGTATCTTTGGATGTTTTAGCAGATACAGGGACAAGTTAGTTACATTTTCACCCTTGGGTCCCATTTTGGGATTCGGGGCGTGACACCTGAACTTGAAAAATTAACTTTTCTATCTGTGTTTGTTCAAGCGACCGAAATTTTGGGTTGCCATATTTTTACCGTGGGTAATTAAGGGTAATTGAGGTTAAAAATTGATTAAATATTTTTAATAATTCCATTTGTGTCCTAATGGGTATATTTTTAAAAAATTAGTGATTGATTTAAGACTTTGTTTATAAAAAATATCCTTTGAAATTCCTTGAGCCCTACTTTCACATTCTAGCTTACATACTCCTTCCATTTTCATTCTTTGCAAAAACAACTTTGGTGAGAGTATTTTGAGATAACCTACACTGCCACTACAAGCTTACACTCCCATTTGTATTGATTGGTTTTGTGATTTTAGTGAAAGTAAGCCAAAAGTTTTCCCCCATGATTTAATCCATAAATTTATTTCATGGGGAATCTTTCATAAGCTTGTGAGTCTTTGCATTCTTGTTGCAAGACTCAAGAGCTTGTCCTCTGTTGTGAAGAAAATATTTTCGACAAGCTGATTTTCAAAATATCTCGTGTGCTTATTTTTTAAAAACACTTATGAGATTCTTGCTTGGGTATTTCAGATCTTTGATATTGAGCATTGTGATTGATATTGTTATTTTGAATCAAAGATCCCTGCACATACACTCTCACACTGTGATTGCTTTGCTTGCATTATCTTAAGAGTAGTTACATAATCTTCATTGATCTTATAATATCCTATCATATTGAAGTGCATTAGTTATACTTGTACAAATCTGTTTAAAGCTTGAGACATCCTTGTTGGAGGTCTCCCATTCAAATACTGAGAGGAATGAGAAGGGATATAGGATGGGAGATGGACTGCCTTCTATTGTGTAGCCTAAGCCCACTATAGGCTTCCAATTGACCCAAAAAAAAAATATCAAATTTCATTACATCTTTGAGGTCAATTTTCTGATTCATATGTTGGTTTATTCTTGTTGGGAATTAACAACAAATTCCCGAAACCTGTGAGAAACAAAATAGATAAAGAATACACGCCAAAGAAAAATCAATCACACGCGCAAGATAGTATTTACGTGGTTCGACAATTTTGCCTACGTTCACGGAATTACAGGGATTTCACTATTATCAAAAAGAAAAATACAGAGTGCGGTGATACAATGCTCTCTCTCTCTCTCTCTCTCTCTCTCTCTCTCTCTCTCTCTCTCTCTCTCTCTCTCTCTCTCTCTCTCTCTCTCTCTCTCTCTCTCTCTCTCGCGCGACGTGTGACCTCTTATGCTAATCACCCAAAAACAATCATTTTATATGCTGCGCACAGGATTCCGAAAAGTTGAGTCATCATCCAGATTGAAGGCAATTAAGCTCCACAAAAGCCCAACAATTCTTAAAGTACTAGGGTGGTTATGCTCTTTTGTCTATAGGGAACCAGTGAACCTTGCTGAATGTTGAAAAGTGGATTATACTTGGTAAAGATGGACATAAAGCTTGCTAGATGGGTTTCTGTTCACATTTCCAGCAAATTGGCTGAAAGCTTGCTCGAGTTTTTGAAAGGTCAATTGTTTTCCAAATCACATTTTGTTAGGACCAGAAAAACTTATGGGTGAGTTTGATACACATGGGTGAACACAAACTTGATCCAAAAGCTTAAACTTATTGGGTCTTAGGCCAAACCATGTATATAAGCACCTATGATCCACTCTAATTTTCTAATGTAGGACAAGCCCAAAAGTGGAATTCTCAACAATCTTCCCCTCACTTGTGAGTTCCAACTGCTCCCCCTTAAACGGAAACCATCTCCTTTGTGAGAGAAATCTCAATTCCCCAACAATTGCTCAAGTGGGTCTTACCACTCGCGCCTTACATGCCTCAGATTGCATTCCATGTGCCTCTTAACCAATCCTACCTCTCACGTCTTGAGCCTATTCGAATCCATCCCAAGGCTACATGATCCTTATTGGCCTCAGTCATACACTTGGTCTTCCAACTGTTAGCATGTCAGGAGAAATAGTTTCATGTCTCGACTTTTATGATGTCGCTCGCCCATAATTACAAACCGTCGGCTCTGATACCACTTGTTAGGACCAGAGGAGCCTATGGGAGGGTTTGATATACATGGACGAATACCAACTTGACCCAAAAGTTTAAGCATATTGGGTTTTGGGTCCAACCATATATATAAGCACCCATGATCCACTCTAATTTTTCAATGTGGAACAAGCTCACAAGTGAAATTCTCAACACAATTCTAACAAATTATGATACTTTTCAATTTATTTATGTTATCTTGTAAATGTTTATAGTTGGGGTTGAGGCATGCAAGTCGTACCAAAATTTTGGCTTGAATGATCCTTATAACATTTTCTTTTTTACTTTTTTTTTTTTTTTTAATGTCTGTGAGACTGCTGAATTTTGATGATACTATTGTTATGAACTTTTGTGCTGTTAAGGGGAATGTGGTAGGATCATGCATTGTAAAAAACTACTTGTTCAGTTATATAGAAGTGAATTTGAAAAACATCCATAATCCCAGACAGCTTTATCCAGTTGCTCTGATTCACAAAGCATTTTTATTTTTAATTACTGGAATTGGAATTCCTTAAAAGTGAAACCAATGCTCTGCACCACAATTTGCATCACTTCCTAGCGCCTGATTGCAGATGCTGAACAAAACAGTTGATGTAGTGGTCACGATGTAGCTTATGATTCCCAAAAACTGCAGCAGCTTCTCTTGCACGAACCCTCAGTGGCTCTCCTTCCGGAGAAGCCATGGCAAGTCTCAGAGAACTCGCAATGTCCTCTCTGGTAAATGACCCATCTTTTTGTCGTTCCACTTCCACAGCCAAACCCTTATTTACCAGCAGCCTGGCATTCAGTCCTTGATCAAGGATGAAAGGCAAGACAACCAGACAATGCCCAAATTGCAGGGTTTCTACTATAGAACCCCAACCCCCATGAAACAAAGATCCTCCAATGGATGTGTGTGCCAAAATTTGCAACTGCGGTGCCCATGCCATGAGCACCGTTCCTTTTTTGGAAGTCCGGTGGCTGAAACCGGGGGGTAGAGGATCAAGATCCGTGGCTGCCCAACTGGGTTTTCTAAGGGCCCAAAGGAAGGGTAAATCAGAGAGCTCTAACCCATAGGCTATCTCGTAAACTTGATCCTTGCTCAGCTTACACTCGCTGCCAAACCCAACAAACACAACTGATCTGGGTTCTTGTTCATTGAGCCACTTAGAGATCTCACTCCAGTCCCCCTCTGTGTCTTTTATTTCCGGTGGGAGCAAACCTACAGGAATGACTGGCTTTTGTACAGTCTTTTGGAGTAAATCTAGGTACTCACCTTCATACTCATTGCAGCTGCGGATGGCCAAAGCTTGGCATGCACTGAGGGTCTTAGCGACACGTTCAGCATCGGTTATGCCAGAAGCATTCTGTCCAAAGAAGCTTGCGTGAAAGCCAATCGCTTCATAATTGTGAAAGGCTACTGGCGATGGAAAAGTTACCCATTCTGGTGGTGATGTAAGGCTCTCCGGCGATGGCCGAAGTCTCCTTTGGCCTTCCCCAACAAGGTATTCGGGTGTCCCACCGAATGTACGTGTGGCGGCAGAGAAAACAGAGAAATGGATGATCGGAATCTGATGTTCTCTTGCAATCTCAGCTGCCCAGTAAGCGCTGAATTCAATTATGATCCAGTCGGGTAAGCTTTCTGCGACAAACTGCCTGAAGGGATGTTGCAGGAGATCGTAGGCGACCTTTAAGTACTGAATTTTCTCGGCAGGTATGTCAACCGTTGCCTCGGCACCCTCTGGCAATTGGTGTTCATCGCCCAGAGTTGGCAATGGAAACTGCACAAAACTTATCAGAGATGATAAATGGGGTGGAAGTTTGGGGAATCTTTGGATGTTCCTTGGAGTTGACACAAAGGAAACATGGACTCCAGCTTCGGCCAGGGCAATGGCAAGCTGATGAAATGGAATCATGTGGCCAAAGGCCGACCATGGAAGCATTACTACATGCAGAGGGCTTGCCATTTAGAAACTCAGCTCATACCCCAACAAAGCTCTGAACTCGCTCAGACCCATAACAGATCTATAGTCTCTTACAAACCAGCTCGAAGACAAGAAATTAAACAAAATTAAAAGATGAGAAGACCAAGGATGAAGAGAGAGATAAAATAAGGGTCTTGCAAATGTGTCTTAAATAACACTTCATTTATGAAGCATCCGATGCTATGGTACCATTCCATTCTGAAGTTAATGAGCCGTCCACTAAAATTTAGAATTATTTATCCCTTATTTATTTTACCATAATACCCTAGTCATATATTTTACACAATAGATTAAATATTTTATTAATTGAAAAAATAATTTCTGAAACCTAACCATGATGTTCTAATTCTAAAAAGCGATTCTCCTAGTTAAGAAGAATTTTGATATGTTAAATTTTGATAGTTTGTCTTGAAAACTTTGAGAGGTTGAAAAGATATTTACTTGCTCTTTGAACAATCCAAACACAATGGAAATGGTAATGCATTAATTAATTACGACTTAATATGTAGGGAGTTTCTAATAAGTCTATAATAGAGAAGGAAAATGTTCAAACAAATTCATGAATAGCATCATTCCAACTAAACCATAAGGAGTTGAGTTTAGGTTTTGGAATAATATAAAAAGTAGCATATTTGGCTTGAACATATGTACAGGTACATTGTCACCATTCATTTTGTTCAAAATGCACATATTTTCACTGCATTAAAATATTGTTATGCCAATTGTTATGATCAAAGTCAATTCTAATGGTTCTATCTAATTACTACTTTTTCTTGCCAACCCCATTTTGTGTTGTTTTTTATGCTCAACTAATTAAAGAGATCATAATTAATAGACTCACCAAATCATTGAAAGATTTCACATTATTTCTTTATTTTGAAATGTCAAGTGATTTTGATTCTAGGTACGCAAACATATTCAATGACATACGATTATTATGCAAATGTTAGACACTATTCCAATCCTAAAAGACTAACTTGAAACTAGAAACGGTATTTCTCGACAATCACTTTTTAAAATTCTGCTTTGGTTAAAAAAATATTTTTGACATTATTATTGTCAACACCCCAACTTTAACAAGGCACCTTTCCCGAGAAAACCCAGCATAATAAAGGTTGACATTGAGTCCTGGATAGACCCTTTTTTTCAAAAATAAGATCCTAAGTCCCCCTTTCCAAAAATTGAGTCTTTTTGGGTTGTCCAAGTCCCTTTAATTTCAAAACCCAACTTGTATAATCCTAGCCTAGTTTTTCCTTAGTTGCAGAATTAATCTCTTTTCATAAGGTTTCGTGAAATAAGTCCTCGTAATTTTAAAATCGAGTCCTTTTTTACTTCGGTCAGTTGAGTTCCTCAAAAATCTTTTCAAAACGGGGTCTTGCAAAATAAAGTCTGTCAAATCTTCAAAACCAAGTTGTTAGGCTATGTTTTTAATTAAGTTGCAAAATTAATCTCATTAGTTGAAGTCCCGTAATCTCAAATTAGACTAGGTATTGTGTCTTAAGTCATAAAATCCCATAAATCTAAGTCCTTGATTTTAATCTTCGAATTGATTTCTTTGAATCAAATTCTGAAGTTTTCAAAGGTTAGTCTTTGGCTTCGATTAGGATGCAAATTAAGTTTCTTTCTTGAAATTATTTTCTTAAGTCCTTCACAATTTGAAATTGAGCTTTTTTATCCTAAGTTTTAAAAGTGGGTCTTTAATTTTGATACTAGTTATTTTATTGAGGTCTCAAAGTCATTCATTATTATCAGGATTTTTCTTGGGGTCAAAATTGGTCAACCCTAGAGTCAAAAATAAAATACGTCACAAGTTCTACTTAATGACAAGCATGTGCACAATGAGGTGCACGCTGGGGAATGTTACATGTAAGGGGGGGTACGTGTGCACGTGTGAGGTACAAATACATAGGAAACATATAGGAAATGTGAAATAAGGGTTACAGATAAAATACAAGTCACAATAGGTAAGTAGTGGGAAATAGAAATACTGGTACAAATAAATGTTGCAGGAAAGAAAGCCCAGGGGTACATACATCAGCATACAGAAAATAATACAAAAATGTAGAAAAATTACAACAACAAAAAAAACACATTAAAAAACAAGATAAAACCCTATGCCCTCCATTCTTGAAGCAACACATGGCCAGAATTCCCTACCCGCCATTCCTGTGCTGCCATATGGGTACTCCAAATCACTTGCACATGGAGGAGAGAGTAAAAGTTAGTTAGCAATAGAAAGAAATTCAAAAATAAAATAAAATAAAAACAAATCACGTGGAGAGAATAAAGTATTCCCTGCCAACACAAGGAATTCTGTTGTAAGGGAGTTTTTGGCACCAATTGAACCCCCGAGCTTCCCTATATGGGGAGGTCTCGCATTGTAGCTACACACCCACTAAGAGCACAGAAGCACACTGCAAAAATTGAGAGAAAAGAGAGCAATTGAGAGAAGTAAGGAAACTCTACGAGAAATTGTAGAATTCAGAGAGGAATAGTGAAACTCTACTGAATTACAGAGCTAGGAAGGAGAAAAAGAGCTTTGCACTAGAACGTGCAGAGAACAGAAAGAAGCCCTACAGAAAGAGAAGGAACTAAGAAAAATTGCAGAGAGCTAAGGACCACAAACAGGCACCCGGACAGATTTAGAGCAGGGAAAAGAAGAAAGAAGGAGTGAGAAGGAAAGGTAGAATACAGAACACTCACTTTTGGTTTGTTCAATTCATATAAATTGTGTGAGAGTTAAGTGCAGGTATGATCCTTCTTAGGAGTCAGGTTCACACTCAAACCTAATATCCAACTGAGCATGAGGCAAACCCAGACCCCAAACTTGGGTTCAGATCACTGCATCCAAACCAATCCTAGATCCATTTAACACATACCCTAACTCCCTTTCGAATTCCCCAACATTCTCAAGCCCATTTCCAGATTTTAAAATAGAAGCCCATTTGAGACTTTAACCCTCAAAGCCCATTTTCATTTTAAAACACCAGGCTCGTTCTAATTTTCAAAGCACCTAGTGTAGAGACCCAGAAAATAAAATAATAAAAGAAATTGGGGAAAAGAGGTTTTTGGCTAGGAGAGGAGAAAAGCTGCGACAATTTTGTGGAGTGAAAAGAAATTCATCAACAATTATGGAATTTTATCGCGGGCTGGTAACAGGTAAATGGTAAAAACGAGTCGGTTAATAGAAAATCGACGACGGTTTTCTGAGTGCTAGCAGTGAGCCTTATAAGGAAATCCCGCGAGTCATTTTTCTTATAACAAAACAAAACCTCTCTGTCATGCCCCGAACCCGAAAAAGGGACCCAGAGGTGAATAAGTAACCTAACCTGTCCTTGTATCAGACAAAACGTCCATGATACACCATAATGAATGAGGGTCCGATCCCGTGGGGTTCCCAAACATGCTATACACATTCACATACAAACCATATACACAGCGAAAAAAGGTCTTTCTATACATACTTCGTACCATACCAAAGTCTATACAAAAGAAACTAGGATCCATAATACAAAATACAACTCGGGTGTCAACCAAAACCACCAAAAGACAACTCGATACATTCCTAGTACTTACCCAAGTACCTCTCACAGTACACCAACCACTACACTCCCAAAACAAGGATGCTAGTTCCAGTTACTCGAAAGACCTGAAAAATATGTACATACAATAGGGGTGAGACACCTCTCAGTAAAGCAAATACAGGTTATATCGGTGTGTGGCATATGAGTGTTATCATGATACAAAACATACACAGTTAAATACAATTCCAGTATTTTCACAAAACAGTTCTAGTACAGTGCATACACGCACACACACATAATCAAGTAACCCAGTGTCCTCACACCCTTCAACCCGAAGCCAGCCTGCATTACACGGCATCCCCAGCACATGGCATAGCCCCAGGCTCCCATGGCATCGTACCGTTACAACTAGTGGATCCACACCCTTCGGTGATTAATCGGTAAGGCTCACGCCCTCAGATATAGAGCCGAACACTCTTGCCAAACATGGTAGGCGATTTATCATGCCCTCAGATATAGAGTCAGACACTCTTTCAATACCTGCAACAATTCACAACCCAGTTCTTATTGCATTTCCACAAAACACTACCATGCATGCTTATACCAAACAAATCACACCCATTTGGTAATCTAAAACCATGATTTTACAAACATATACAGTTCAAACAAGTCAAGACATGGTCATCCCTATAACACAATATATATCACAATATATTTACGATTTTCCAACAAAACAAGGGATGCAACCCAATGCCCCCTTTTTCCCAAAACTGTAACATGAAAAACTCATAATTTTACCCATTAGATTCCCCTAAATGAGTAACCAAAACGCACACAAGACCGTGAACCACAGTTTCACCGAGTCCGATTTCAAAAATAACCGACATAAATTGAATCCCCTTACCTTTCCCCAAATGACAAATTCTGAACTCCATAGCTCCTAAACAGCGAACTGAATCCCCAAAACCTATCAACCATAGTACAAAACATGCTCACAATTATGTTCTCTACATAACTACCGGATCAGAATTGAAAATCGAACCTTACCTCGATTTTGAGCCAAAACCCAAAAACGCCCAAAACGAAGATCTGATCTATAAATCTCATAGAGAATCCTTCCCTGATCCTCGTGGTAATTTCAGATCGATGATTCCAGCAACGTACAGCAAAGAAATCTAGAGAGAGAGAATATTCTAAGTTTTTAGAGAGATAGAGAGAGGATTTGAGATTTCTTAGTTAAGAAGTAATGAAAATAGATATTTATAACCTTTTAACTTGGCCGCCCTCGTTGACGAGATGGTGTCTTCGTCGATGAGGCACTAAAGACAATTCGTCGACGAGACGATGACCTCGTCAATGAGCCTAGGATTTTCGGATTCTCAAAACCCCTCGGCTTCTCCTCGTCGACGAAGCCTACTAAATTACCATTTTACCCTTCTCTTAATTAATTAAATTCATTTATCACGATTCGGGTTCTTACACACACACACACACACACTCTCTCTCTCTCTCTCTCTCTCTCTCTCTCTCTCTCTCTCTCTCTCTCTCTCTCTCTCTCCCAAACCCATGACTCTCTTTCTCCCTTCTCTCTACGATTCCGCTCCGATCGTAATCCGAATCAACGATCCGAATCCACCACAAGGTTCCTAGGAAGATTCTCTCCAACTTAGGTGGAGCAGATTTTCAGTTTGGGGTTACAGGGCACCGTTCCAAAACTAAGGTAAGTGGGGTATTTTAGAGTTTTAAGGTTAATTTGGAGTAAATAAAGCTTAGTGAATATGGAATTTCAATATTGTGGAGGTTGTGTTGAATAATTTGGGGAAAAATGAATTTCAGGCTTTTGAGCTACGAACGCCAAGGAGCATATGATTTAGGGTATTAATGGACCTCTCAGTAAATCAGGTAAGGGTATTAGTGGACCTCTCACTAAACCACAGAATCTTTGGGAGAATCCAAAGCTTTTCATAAACAAGTTTAAAAAATCTCAATCGACCCTATCATAAGCCTTAGTCATGTCTACTTTGATCATTACATTTCCACCATTAGACATCTTATGCAGAGAATGAATCATTTTTCGTGCCAATGTAATATTTTCAAATATACTTCTATTGAGAATGAAAGCTCCCTGTTCCGCAGAAATCAATGCAGACAATAAACCTGTCATCCTTGCAACAATAATTTTTAAAAAAATTTCGTAGATAACACTACAAAGACTAATAATCCTGAACTTGTCAAAACTTTGGGGATTCTAAACTTTTGGGATTAGAACAATGTAAGATGCAGAATAAAATCTAGGAAGAGAAGCCCTGGCAAAAAAATCTCTAGTTGCATCGATCACCTCTTCTTTTACAATATCCCAATAATCATGTAAAAAAGCCAAACCAAAATCATCCGAACCTGGGCTACTATTTCTTGGGATAGAAATAATAGTATCCCTTACCTCCACCTCGGACGAAGCACAACAAAGAGCAATATTCTCCTCTTCAGAAACCATAGGAGATACAATATCATCAAGTTAAGTTGGTCGACTGGGTCCTGCACCTATTAAGAAAGTTTGAAAATACCTTACTGCACCCTCATGAACAGCCTCCATAGAATCCAACACTTCTCCATCCGGAAGCTTTAATGAATGAATCATAGTCTTCTTCCTCGTTTGGTTCACAAATGCATGAAAGAATTTTGTATTATTATCCCCCGCCTCCAATTACTTCTTTTTGGCTAGATGAGAAATATGAATCTCCTCCCTCTTTTCCCAAGCTTCCAACTCAAGTTTAGAAAGAAAGAAATCTTCCTCAATTTCTAGCAAATACCCTTCCTGAAGGTGAGCCACTAGAACCTCCTTACTTTCCTCCAATTTTTAAATGTTCTGATGCACATGTCCAAATACCTACTTGTTCCAAATGTTACCCAATTTTTGTTATATAAGCCCCTAACAAAATGGGGTGTCAACAATGGTATTATTATTAGTAGTATTACTATTGCTTTCATGCATGAGCACATCTTGCCTCTTGCCTCATCCTCTACATGGATTTGAGTTATCAAAGTTTCGAAAGACATATCCTTCTGCTTGTGACACATGCTCTTTTAGAATTTTTTCCAAGATGGGGGTAACTTGTCAATGATTCCAGTCACAACAAGATTGTCTCCAATCTTGACGCCATTGGATGCAACGTTTGCCACTATCATCCGAAAATCTTGTGTTTACTTTACAACTGATTTTTCATACACCATTTGATAGCGAAAGAATCATCTAGCTACATATTTCTTTGCCCCTACCTCCTTCGTATCATACTTATTTTGCAAAGCCTTCAAGATTTTCTTCGCAAAAGAATAAGTAGTATCCTAATAATCATAAAAATGATCAACAAAACAATTTAAAATATAAAACTTATATTTATACTCATCCTTTTTGTATTGGTCCAACTGTTCATGATGATCGACTAACTCATCTTCATTCATGTTGTCGGTATTGATTTTATTGGGATGATTCTCTGTAAAAACATAGGCAACCTTGAGAAAATTGTGGTAGAAAAGCACCTTGTCTTTCCATATTTTAAAATGAGATCCTTTAAACCAAAAGGGCTTGTTGAGATTTCCAACATTTTCATTAGTCTTTTCAACTATAGAGTCTATATTTCTTTGAATCTCCTAAAAATTGTTAGAAATATAGTACCCCAAAAAAACAAAAAACAAAATTCAAGACAAATCAAACACACACACACACACGATTCACAACTAGACTGAGGCATAGATATCTTACTCTCTTTAAGGAGTTTTAAGCCCTCTGCAGTTTTTTTTGGCTTAACCTATGAACCGATGCAGTAGAACTTCACTTTAACTTGCCTGCCCCAAGACACAATAACTTGATTTGAATCATATGTGTAATGAAAATCTTTCTCACAATTTTCACTCTCTGTAATCCCCCCCCCCTCTCCACTCTCTCTCTCTCTCTCTCTAAATTTCTCGGCCAAATTGAAAAATAAATATCATTTTCAGGTCCTAGCTCCATTCCTTAACGTTTTAACCAGAGTGATTTCGTCGTTTGGACGTCATACGCACCACTCCAGGGCTAAGGTAAGGGAAATAGATTATGTCATTTTATTTTGAAAATATATTCCTAATTTAAATTTATTTTGTAAATTCAATTATTCTCATATGCCTGAGGTAAGTTAAACTGCAAGGATTTGATTAGATCGGGTTTTTGGGGAATATATTTAAATTAAGTTAAATTGCAGGGATTTGATCAAATTAGATTTTTGGGAATATATTTAAATTAAATTAAACTGCAAGATTTTGATCAACTCGAGTTTTTGGGAATATATTGGAATTAAATTAAATAGGTGAAATTGATCATGCCCGCATCTTTATTTAAATTTACTCAGTGTATATATATATATATATATATATATATATATATATATATATAAGAATTTTTCAGGTAATTTATGAAATTATAATTATTATTCAAAATTGTGTGGCATGAGAATAATTTATGATATTGCATAATTAAACCTGCTAGAATTTTTAGGATATTATATGGTAAAAGTGGTGGCATTACACTGGTTCCGGAATTTTTGAGAATATGTGGATATTGTAAAATGACTACTGATAATTTTATTGTGAAGTTTGTTCTGAGAACGATGGGGAGGGATGCTCAGTATGAAAATTTTGTTGTGTAGTTTGTACTAAGAACGATGGGGAGGGATGCTTAGTATGGAAATTCCTTTGTGAAATTTGTACTGAGAACGATGGAGAGGGATGCTCAGTATGAAAATTCTATTGTGAAATTTGTACTGAGAACGATGGGGAAGGGTACTGAGAACCGAGCCTTACCTCGATTTTACGCCAAAACTCGAAAATCTCCGAAATGAGATTCCAATCCGTTGAAGTTGTAGAGAATCCTTCCACGATCCTCGTGGTAGCTTCCGTTTTCCGATTCCGTCAACGATCCGCGAAGAAATCTAGAGAGAGAGAGAGAGTAGGGAGAGTTTAGAGAGAGAGAGAGAGAGATAAACTTGAAGTAACTTAATGAAGAAGTAAAGGAAATTTCCTTTTATAACCCTTTGACCCGACCCGATTTCGTTGACGAAATGGTGTCTTCGTCGACGAAAAGTCAAGAATTTCGTCGAGCAATCGGAGATTTTGTCAACGAAGCCTGATATTTCCAATTTCTGCCTCTCGGCTTTTCTTCGTCGAACGTCTGAATTTCGTCAACGAAAATCCTTCTACCTTCGTTGACGAATTACAGCTTCGTCAACAAAGTCTGCAAAATTCCGTCTTTTACCCCTTTTATATTTATATATATATATATATATATATATATATATATATATATATATAAACCCATTATCACAGTTCGGGTTCTTACAAAAGGGATATGGAATCTCTATAAAAAATAGAGTCTACAGAATTGAACATGAGAAGTTGGGCTTGATAGCTCAAATCAACATAACAGTCAATCGAATGTTTCCATTGTATCTCCATGACACCGCTCACTCATGTCTTTCTACAAGAGTGGGAGAGAAGGAATGGCGATGGCATTTTTGCTATGGGCATCTTAGCTTTGGTGGGTTGAAGACTTTACAACAGAAGAATATGGTGACAGGTCTTCCTCAAATTACAGCTCTTTCTAAAGTTTGTGAAGAATGCGTTGTTAGCAAATAACACCGTAATTAATTCCCACAAGGGAAATCATAGAAGGCGAAGGCTGCTGCACTGGAGCTTGTTCATTCCGACATTTGTGGGCCAATAACTCCATGCTCTAATGGAGGTGAGAGATATATACTTATTTTCATTGATGATTTTAGTCGTAAAAGTTGGGTTTATTTTTTGCAAGAGAAGTCTGAAGCCTTTCTAGCCTTTAAAAGCTATAAAGTGTTGATTGAGAAAGAAGTTGGCAGTCCCATAAAAATTATTCACACAAATCATGGTGGAGAATATAACTCACATGAATTTGCAAGTTTCTATGAGACTCATGGAATCAAGAAGCAGCTTATATGCCCCAAAAAAATGACGTTTGTGAAAGGAAGAATTGTACTATTCTAAATATGGTGCGAAGTCCTTTAATAAGAAGTTGTATTTCCAAAGAGCTTTTGGCCTGAAGAAGTTAACTAGAGCATTCATATATTGAATAGAAGACCAACACTTGCTGTTCAAAATAAGACACGAGAGGAAACATGGAGCGGACGGAAACCAGTTGTTGATCACTTCAGAATTTTTGGGTGTGTTGCATATGCCCATATTCCAGATCAAACGAGGGAGAAGCCATATGATAAGGGAGAAAAATGTATTTTTCTTGGTGTCAGTGATCAGTCAAAAGCTTATAAGTTTTACAATCCTAACACTAAGAAAATACTTATCAATCGAGACATTGTTTTTGATGAAGATTAAATTTGAGAATGGAGCAAAAATGTAGTTGGAGAGCCAATTCCAACTAGTTTTGATGGAGAAGATGGTGATGAAGCAAACCAGCCGCAGCAACACCTTGCTCCAGCAACTGATGCATTTGAGAATCCTCAAAATGAAACCTCTGCAACCTTTGAAGTCACTCCAACAGCACCAGAAGCAGCAACTGAATCACGTTCTCATCGTGTTCGAAGGAGGCCAGCATGGATGTCAAATTATGAGGTAACTAGAATTGATCAATCTGAAGACCAAATCACTCATTTTGCTTTATTTTTCAGATTGTGATTCTACGATGTTTGAAAGTGTTGTCTAAGAATCAAAATGGCAGAAGGCTATGGATGCTGAAATTGTAGTCATCGAAAAGAATGACACTTGGGAGTTATTTGACCTTCCAGAAGGGCACAAAACAATTGGTGTGAAGTGGGTTTACAAGACAAAGCTAAATGAGTATGGTGAAGTAGACAAGTACAAGGCACGTTGGTGGCCAAGGGCTATAAGCAAGAGTGCGGTGTTGATTATAAAGAAGTCTTTGCTCCAATTGCAAGGCATGACACAATCAGATTGGTGATTGCATTAGCAGCTCAGATTTCATGGCCTATCTTTCAGCTAGACATGAAGTCGGCATTCCTCCATAAAGATTTGAAGGAACTGGTATTTATCGATCAACCTCCTAGTTATGTGAAGTCTAAAAATGAGCATAAAGTGTATAGACTAAAGAATGCTCTATATGGATTAAAATAAGCCCCACGGGCTTGGTATAATTGTATAGAAACTTATTTTTTGAAGGATTTCAAAAATGTCCTTATGAACATACACTTTTCATAAAAGTTGAGGATGGAGGGAAAATGTTCATTGTTTGCTTATATGTAGATGATTTAATCTATACTGAAAGTAACACAACCATGTTTGGAAGCTTTAAGAAATCCATAATGGCTGAATTTGACATGTCTAATCTTGGCATGATGCATTACTTTCTTGGCATAGAAGTGTTGCAGTCTTCTATCGGCATTCTTATTTCTCAAAAGAAATATATGAGAGAAATCTTGGACAGGTTTCAGATGAAGGATTTTAATCCTGTGAATACACCATCTGAGTTTGGTTTGAAGCTAAACAAAGATGATGGAGGAAAAAAAGGTTAACAGTACTCTTTACAAGCAGATTGTGGGAAGCTTAATGTATTTGACTGCAATAAGGCCTAATATAATGCATGATGTAAGTGTCATTAGTAGATACATGGAGTGTCCAACAAAGATTCATCTTTTGGCTGCAAAAAGAATTCTTAGGTACTTACAAGGTACTAAGGAGTATGGATTGTTCTTCAAAAAGGGAGAAAAGTCATATTTGTTTGGCTTTACAAATAGTGATTATGCAAGAGATTCTGATGATCGTAAAAGCGCATTTGGGTATGGTTTCATGTTGGGAACAAGAGTTGTTTCATGGTCATCAAAGAAGCAGTCAATCGTCACATTGTCAACCACTGAAGTTGAATTTGTTGCAGCAACAGCTTGTTCTTGTCAAGCTATTTGGCTGAAGAAGATTCTTGAAGAGCTACAGTTCAAAGAAGATGAGTCTACTCTCATTTACTGTGACAAGAGTTCAGCAATAAAGCTCTCAAAGAATCCTGTTCTACATGGTCGAAGCAAGCATATAGATGTGAAGTATCATTTCTTGAGAGATCTCACAAATGATGGAGTTATTAATCTGGTTTACTATAGAAGTGAAGACCAAATTGTTGATATTCTAACAAAGCCTCTCAAATTTCCAGCATTTCAGAAGCTCAAGGAATTACTTGGTGTTTACAGTTCAAAGGACTTTATCTGAGGGATGACACTTTAAAGTTTGAGTCTTATTAAACTGATGTTATGTATGGAACATCGGTTTAAGGGAGGGTTTGTTGAATAAATTAATAGCAGCAAATGTGTTTTATTTTCTACCTAGTTTGTAGGAGTTAGTTAGCATGATGTTAGTGGTGCCTAGAAATTGTTTAGCATGATGTTAATGGTGCCTAGGAGTTGTTTAGCATGATGTTAGTGGTAGCATGATGTTAGTGATGCCTAAAAGTTGTTTAGCATGATGTTAGTGGTACCTAGGAGTTGTTTGGCATTATGTTAGTGGTAGCATGATGTTAGTGGTGCCTATTTTTGTGCTTGTAACCATTTGTTTTAGCCAATATAATGGTCATTTCCTTATCAATGAAGCAGTATAGTTTTCATTCCAACTTTGTTTTCCCTTGTTTTTAAATTTATCATTTTATTCTTCCATTTTACATCATAATGAATAAGAACCCACATCAGTTGTCTGTTGGGTTTGGCAGTGAGTTGTAAGCTGAACAAGGATCAAGTTTACGAGATAGCCTATGGGTTAGAGCTCTCTAATTTGCCTATGGGTTAGAGCTCTCTAATAAAAAAAGGAATGGTGTTCATGGCATGGGCACCGCAGTTGCAAATTTTGGCACACACATCCATTGGAGGATCTTTGTTTCATGAGGGTTGGGGTTCTATAGTAGAAACCCTGCAATTTGGGCATTGTCTGGTTGTCTTGCCTGTCATCCTTGATCAGGGAGTGAATGCCAGGCTGCTGGTACATAAGGGTTTGGCCGTGGAAGTGGAAAGACATGAAGACGGGTCATTTACCAGAGAGGACGTTGCGAGGTCACTAAGACTTGCCATGGCTTATCCGGAAGGAGAGCCACTGAGGGTTCGTGCAAGAGAAGCTGCTGCAGTTCTTGGGAATCATAAGCTACATCGTGATAAGCTACATCTTGACCACTAACATCAACTTGTTTTGTTCAGCATCTGCAATCAGGGGCTAGGAAGTGATGCAATTTTTGGTGCAGAGCATTGGTTTCACTTTTAAGGAATTCCAATTCCAGTAAATAAAAATAAAAAATGCTTTGCGAATAAGAACACATGGATAAAGCTGCCTGGGATTATGGATGCTTTTCAAATTCACTTCTATTGGGATTATGGATGCTTTTCAAATTCACTTCTATATAACTGAACAGAGTAGTTTTTTACAATGCATGATCCTACCACATTCCCATTAACAGCACAAAAGTTCATTACAATAGTATCATGAGCCATTAAAAAATAAATAGAAGTAAAAAAAAAAAAAAATTGTTAGAAGGATCATTCATGCCAAAATTTTGGTAGGCTTGCTTGCCTCAACCCCAACTATAAACATTTACAAGAGAACATAAACAAACAGAAAAGTCTCCTAATTTGTTAGAAATGTGATTGAAAAACAATTGACCTTTCAGATATTCGAGCAAGCTTTCAGCCAATTCGCTGGAAATGTGAACAGAAACCCATCTAGCAAGCTTTATGTCCATCTTTACCAAGTAATCCACTTTTCACCATTCAACAAGGTTCACTGCTTCCCTATAGACAAAAGAGCATAACCACCCTAGTACTTTAAGAATAAACCAACTTATGAATCAGAAAATTGACCACAAAGATGTAATGACGCTTGATATATATATATATATATATTTAGTCAATTGGAAGCCCATACTGGGCTTAGGCTACACAACAGGAAGCAGCCCATCTCCCATCCTATATCCTTTCTCATTCCTCTCAGGATTTAAACCCAAGACCTCCAACAAGGATGTCTCAAGCTTGGATGTCTCAAGCTTTGAACATTAAGATGTTTCCTAGGAGACAATGAAGGTTGATTTAAACTGCCTGAATTTATATCGACTTTGAACAAATCAATCTTTTTACAATGTCATAATTTATATCATTAAATAAATGCAAATATCAAGCATACTGGATATAACTAAATAAATATACGCGTCGAGTAATACCTCTGTACAGTATCTCTCATATCAATTTTTGCATTATTGACCAGTCAAATCTTGCAAGGTACTACCCAGGCTACCACCATGCTGCTTAATTATCTGGACTGCCTGTAGAAGAATATCTTGCTCTGTGGAGTACCATTCATCTTTGCTCTAGAAGCACAATTGAGCATCAAAGCATGTGTTATTAAAATGGAAAAGATGTACAAAAGTACATGCTGAAGGATGATACACTTTTAAAAGGAAGATTTTCAGGTGTTAGGGGTTGAAGCCAGGGTTCTGGAAGAAGGAAAGAAAAGAGAAAAACTAAAATCAAATGAAAATTAAAATCATACAAGTATAATGAACAGTATTCTATTACCACTTCTATAAGGAGTAAAAAGAACCAAAACTGCTTCCCAACAATATTTCTAGTATGCTTCTAGAAAAATATTTCAGCCATCCAAACAAGAAACTAACCCTGTTTTTGAGACTGCAGGATCTAATGAGTACATAAAGGTCACAGCACTCAAGAAACACAACTAAATTACAAAACCACTGAAATAGTAAATGGGCTCAATATTTAACAGAGAAAATCTACCATCTTTCTGAGGTTGCATCCAAGAGTCACTTCTGCATATGAACTCTCTATTCGAGACAGGAAACAATAAGGAGCCTCATTTCCCAAGAAAACTTTTGAGTTGGATCTTAGCATACTCCTTATATCATCTGACATCTGGGGAATCTTCTCGAAATTATCAATTTGCAAAGGGATCTTGGCAACCATTGCACGCCACTGGGCACGTGATTTGTTCACAATTACCTACAAATTTTACATGAGATGCAAAACAAAGAAAATTTTCTTACTTGTAATACAAAAAAAGGGGATAAAATGAACATATCATGTCAAGATTAATATGTAAACATTGTGCAAGTTACTATTAATGATATTTTTTATGTGCAAGTGTGCGCAAACAAGAGAGAGAGAGAGAGAGAGAGAGAGAGAGGTGGAGACTAGAGAGAAAGAGCATATTTTGCAAATATGGGCAAGAGATCTGAATGGATGTCCGCATGGGACTTCTTCAAGAGCCATGTAAAATTGTGATAGATATTCACTTCTCCCTCTAAACTTTGTACTCCACATGATGCATTTCCTAGCATTTTAGTTTTAAAAACAAAAAATAATCTTGACATGTAAAAATAAGAGATTTTTTAAAAAACTTTCAAATCCCTCCTTTAATGGACAACCATATCTTCCATCACCAAGAAGCTGCTACATCAATTTGAAAATAAAAGGCTTCAGAAAATTAGTATCTATTGATATTCATTCACTAAAAAAATGGAATTAGTTAGTGGTAATTTACGATAGCTAACGAGAGTTCGGACTCATGCATCTATATTCTAACCTAAGCCTCTGTTGTCTTTGCTCTCCATGAAAGCAAACAAATACCAGGTTCTCCAAAAAATGTCCCTAATGTAAAACAGAGACACACTGAAATATTAATTATATTTTCTATTCAACTCACACCTCTTCTAATGATAACCCCAACAGAAAAGAGCATGTCGTTTCCAATAGATAGTTTTGATTGAAAGAAACTTGGATTTCAAATAACCAAACTCTGTGTATCTAAATCATTGCCTTATTGACAGCCCAGTGCACATTTCAGCATTTTGAACTAGTTCGATTTAAGAACCCAAAAAAAATTTGCAACCAGCATCTAAAGCAAAGCATACGGGATTGCAGAGCAGATTAAGGGTGAGCGGAACAACAGCAATGGTATTATCCATATGGAAATAAGGAGAGAAACAGAGGAGGGAAGAAGGAAGAAGGAAGAAGCAAGAAGAAAGGGATGAGAGAGAAGGAAAAATTAAAATATCTAAAAATACAATAACCCATTGCATAACTTCTCAATTCAAATTTATATTAATCACCCTACATAAATATAACCCACCAATATATAAAGAAAAACTAAAATATCTAAAAACAATAACCCATTACATAAATTTTGAAATAAAATAAAATAAAATAAAAACTAAGACACTAAAAAAAAAAGAACAAACCCCTGCATTTATTGGGCTAAAATCCAATAATTCCTTAACCAAATTCTGCTTCATCAGTCTCCAACAAGGGTCTATTCTTCTTCTGCTTCTTGTGCTACATCGAATCTTCCCCAGTTGGATGAAATTCAGCCTCAAATTTTGAAATGTTGGAGGCTTAAAAAACAAGCCGCAATGAACTTGAACTCTTCAAAATCTAGTGCTTAAATGAAGCAAGAAACCTTGTTCCTTCGATAGCACAAAAGAAAGAAAAGAGTTGAATTGAGAATTGACATAAATGAACACATTGGGAATGATGAACTCAACAATAGGAATGTTTTGAACACTTTGATATCTTCAAACACATACATTTCCTTGCTTGTAGTGTCTTCAAGTTGAGTAATTTGACATGATCAATATTGTCAGATTCTTTTTCTAGGTTAGTTGGCAGAGCTGTTTTCAAAATAATCTTCTTACCAGTCATCATTATAGAGAAAAATACCCGTCTCATGTCCTTCAGTCAACACTTAAAAATCATCCAACCAAGAAGAACTAAGGAGTAGATGGCCAATATTCATAGGAATGATCACACCAAATATTATAAAAATAACCACCTATTTGGATAGGAACAGAATGGCTTCCATAGACATGTAATGTTGTGTTATCAACTCACATGCTGTCAGGTTGTGGGTGTGTTTCAGGATATGAAGCTGTATATGAGTTCAGCTGTTTCTAGAAACCACACTCACAGGACATCTTCTATCAATAATGAGTCTGCAAACATATTCTCCACACTTGAGAGATGTGTGAGAAGGCTTGATATTGTGCCCAAAGTAGGACAAAAAGGCATTCCGTTGTCCAACAATTTATCCCAATATTGCTGTTTTTTCTTTTTAATGGCAGCTGTCTGGTTTGAGTTAGACCTTCAGGCCAATTAACTGTCTGGAACAATTACTTACATGCCTGGTTTGCTGACATGGTACTCTTATGTGGCCAGTCAGCTGACGTGTCAATTGCATGGCTGCAGATGGCAGGTTATGTGACAAATGACGAGTGAAGGTGTAGCAATGTGAAGAGGTGCTTGATGACGCAGGACAGCATCATGGAACTACAGCCAACTGATAATTTGGGAGACATAGAAGGGAAGGAAGGAGATACATGGGTAGGAAACACACGTTCACTTTCAATTCAAATTCATCAAAAAACCACCTCTTACATGGCTTTCGCACACTATATACAAGAAATCCTGTAATTCAAGAAATTACACATGCACCCCTAAAGATACAAGAAATTACACATGCACCCCTAAAGATACAAGAAATTACAAACACTCCCCTAAAATAAACAAATATTGCAAACAGGCCCCCAAATACATATAATCCTATACTAATTAAACGAAACACACAATAAACTGTTAACTAAACCCAACATCCCCTGACCCGTCTTCTAAATTAGTCTCCAACAATGGTCTATCCATGGTCCAGCTTCTTGCCCTACATCAAATCTCCATCAGTTGGACAAAAAAGTTGGCCCCAAATTTTGAAATGTTGGAGGATCAATCACTTAGAAAACTCACAAAGTGCAGCAAAATCTAATTCTTAAAGCAGGCAGTCAAATTGATGCTCCAAAGTGCAGAACAATTTGGTAGTACAATTTCTAGCTTTTCATATCAAAATATCGTGTTTGCTTGCAAGATATCAAGTCCAAAATCAAAATGACACTTTAGATCAAAATCTCTGGGCAAAAACCCAAGATATTGTGGCTGGAACAAATTTATCGTGAGTCTAGAAGTTGCAGGAGATCTGGAAAACTTTTTCTCACGCGCGTGAGGCACGCAAGTCACCAGTGCAGACTTTCCAGCAATGAAAATTTGGCAAGTCAAAGGGTGGCAAGTTCAGTGGTAGTAGTGATGTGATGAAAGAAACACAAATTGGGGATTTTGGAAGGCTGATGACTGGAAAGTCTTCTGTTGGCACATGGGACCACATGCATGGTCAGACAGCAATGAAATTGGGGGGTGAGGCTGATCTGCAGTTTCTGTTTTTAATGGTAAGGGAGGTGCAATAAAATGATGGCTAGAAATTAGGGTTTGAATTGTGGGGTAGTGCCGAGCGGCGAACAGTTTTACAGGGCATTTTTAAATTTAAAAAATAAAAAAGAAGAGGAAATGATGGTTTGCAGGATAAAATTGTGAAAGAAGACTGGAAAGATTGAAGAGTTTTGAAAGTTTTGGATTTTTTTTTTTTTTTTTTTTACTGAAATTTTACAGCAGAGAGGATGAATGTTTGTCATTGAACTGCAGAGCTGCGTGGTAGTTTCAGGTGAACCATTTTTTCCTGAAATCTGACTGGTAACATGGATGGTGTGGAGATCGGATCCTCAACAGAGTGACGAATGGAGAAGATCAAAGATGGAGAAATTATTGGTGGAGCGGAAGAATGTGGGAGATTGGCAGAAAGGAAATGATTGAAGCCGAAGATGAGTAACTCAGAAGGGCGCAAGGAGATCGAGTTTGGGCTCTGAACCAAATGAGTCAGAGCAGATTAAGGTGATACAGAACAGCAGTAAGGGTACTATCCAAAGGGAAAATAAGGAGAGATAGAAAAAGGAAGAAGGAAGGAAGAAGAGGAGAGGGGAGGAAGAAAAAGATAGAAGGCAAACACGCAAGTATGATTTCTCAATTCAAATTCATATTCATCTCCCTACAATAATAAAACACACCAAAATATAAAGAAAAACTAAAATATACAAATTTACAGATGTTCCCTGACTCAAATTTTTATAATTTAAAAAAAAAAAAAATAAGACACAGAATTAAAAACAAAGCCTTAATTAACATAATCCTAGTTACTTAATCCTAAATCTATTGAGCTGAAATCCAATAATTCTTTTATCCAATTCTTCTTAATCAGCCTCCAACAAGAGTCTATCCATTGCGCTACTTCTTGTTCTACATCAATATGACATTGGCATGCATTATGAAATTGGACAAAGAAGCCATCTGAGGTAACATGTCTTAGAGCTATTTAGCAAATAGATAATAGTGGTGTGCAAGTGTAAGTACCCATGATTCCACGAGATAACTTGGAGACTGGACAGGAGAAAATATAAGAGATCACCTGACTAGAGAACAGTGAATTTGGAACTATGACAGGAAATTTCTCAGCATTCAGTAAAGATGTGGTTGTCAGCCCCATATCTACAACTTGACCTTCTACAGAACCAGCCTGCAGAAAGTTTACAGACAAGTGGAAACTGAATTAAATTTATGGTTCTTGCTTAAAGATTAATCATAACAAATGCATAGAAAGCATAATTTCTCTTATTTATTTTTCAGAATCAATTGCCCAAGACATTACTAAAATTGATAGGCCTGCACTTATCATGTTATGAAGATAAAAACTATGAGCCAACTTACTGAAATAGTCAAACTAACACTATGGCAATTTGTGGGAAACAAAAAAAAAATGCTAAACTAGGATAATTGCAGATACCAAGAACTGATAGACACTGACATCTTGCTTGGTTTATGGGGAATGGAATCAATGGAGGAATGGAATAACAACAGGATTGGAATGCAAGTATAATTTCATTCCAGTGTTTGTTACATATAATAAAATTGACAATGGAATATTATATTTATATATCATCAGAGATAGCCTACCTCCTGTTGTGTAGCCAGGCCCAATGTCAGCTCCCAAACAATATATATATTGGTCGATTGGAATCCCACACGAGGCCTAGCTACAAAAAAGGAGGTAGGCTATCCCATCCCATGCCCCTTCCAACCCCTCTCAAAACTCGAACCTGCGATCTCCATGGAAGTTCTAAGCTTTAACCAATGACCCCTAAGGAACAAAAAAATAATGTTTTAAGTTTGAACAAGTGTTTGGTATTATACTACCAAGTTACCATTTTGCCCATTGTAACTTTTAAATGAAGAATGTACCCTTAAAATGTGTCAAATTAGTTTTTTTCCCCTCAATATTTCCTATTTACATGCACAATATTGTTCTAGAGGACATGAGAATGAACAAAAACTACATGAACAGACCTAGCAATTCCCACTTGAGTTTTCACAAAACTAAATTCTAACTTTACCGTCAGTAAGTTAATGTAAATAATGGTTAATTAAGCATAGCATCCCAGTAGACATCCTGACTCTACACATAAAGGCGGGCTTCACACTTACATGGGTCCCATACTCATGTGTGCAGGCAGGACACCTCCCAATGTGCTATTACCAAGAAAGTTAATAGAGCAAGTGTCACGGGCCGAATATTTCACACCTTTGTGAAAGGACCATGCGGCACTAGCTAAAGCACTCTTGTTTAACTAGCCAGCCTAACGTTTACCACAATTCACCAACAAAACACTTTCATTGTAGTTCAAACAAATATAAGCGGAAGCAATAAGCAACTTATGAAAGCAATGACGCTTAAGCAGTAAACATTGAAGCAACATAATTCATTATCAACACCTCTGTTAACAATGTGTGTCTAGCAAGGGAGGCAAGTAGGCTAAACACGTTTACAATAGCTAGTGAGTATTCAAGTTGATGAACACTCACCCTCCCCTTCCCAATCCCTTCTTGAGTTGCATAGCTGAAAGAAACTTCCAATCGTCTCTTTTCTTTCCAATGACTAGCACCATGCAAGAGTGATCTCGCATCAGACAGGGAACCAGCAAAAGGCATCAGCACTGCCTTAGTCTCCCTCAGGAATTTCATTCCCAAAATGACTGTGAAGCTTGGGCAGTGGGCAGGTCATGCGAATTTCAGTGGTAAGGCTGCATACACTGTGACAACCCTCCCCTCACCCTCGCAAAACGGGGAGCCTTTATGGCCCGGGGACACCCTATCTTTAATTTTTAAAACAGTGTAACTGAGTTTAAAGAATGTATGTAATTAATTTTTTATGAGAAATATTATAAGAGAGACAATGGAAACAACAGAGTTGTTTCTCTTTATAGAAGGACAACCATGAGATTGGAGATTAAGAGTGAGAGAGTGGGTGGCATTGATAGAAGAACATGTGTGTGACGCACAGGGATAGGGAGGAATGTGTGTGGATTAAAATCTTTCAAAGGGGCACTTTTCTCTTTATGAACAAAGAGTCAAGAATGGAATGCTCCATTACAATGTATAGCCGGTGGAATGCTCATTCCTTTAATAAGGGGAATGCTTATTTCAAAGGAATCGTGGATCCAATGATATATTAAGTAACCAAACAGTGGAAAGGAATCGAGGCTGGAATTAGGATTCAGTTTGAGCCTCAGTTCCTTCCAACCAAACATGCCATAAATTCCTTCAATTTATCAAAACAAGAAACGATTACATAAAGTAGAATCCATAATACAAATATAAATTCACTTTTTCAATTTTTTTGGAAAATTTCAGGTCTTAACACCTGTAATGATCTATAATATTATTTTTTTAATAAACAAAGAAAATTTATTACAAAAGGCAGAATGTACAAGAAAAAAATAAAAAAAGTAACATCAAAATTAAATAATTACAAAGCTCACAGTCAACCCAAAACCAAACTCAATGCAATAGAGCCAACCAGTCCTGCTGCATCCCATCCAAAGAGATGTGGTGAATGAACCCATTAGCTGGCACCCAAAACGATGAAAGATAAATCACTCTACTCCAAAGCAAGTTATTTGACATAACCACTTCTTTGAATATTCTAGCATTCCTTTCCAACCAAACATGCCAAATAGCAGCCATAATAGAGCATCGCCATTAAGCTTTCCTATCCTCTCGTGATGATAGAAAAACACCTTCAATGTGGGCAGGCACACTCAGTTCTCGCCAAATATACCAAATAATTTATTCCAAACAGCCACTGTGTAAGGACAATGAAGAAACAAATGTGCACTAGTCTCTCCATCCCTCAAACAAAGGATACAAATATCCGAATCAAGGCTATATTGGGTTTTCTCTTCTAAAGCAAGTCAATGCTATTAATTCTTTCGAGTATCACAGTCCAAATGAAAGCTTTTAGTTTTTAGGGAGCTTTGGATTTCCAAATCAATGGATACGAAAAACAAAAACTACCCGCAATAGGTCACATGTCAAATAAGAGAAAAAGGATTTACAAGAGAACTCCCCCGCAAATGTCTAAGCCCCAAAAACTCATCACTCCCCAAATGAGTAGGGAAAGAATCAAGCAGCCTAGTCAAAAGGGCCAACTCATTAATCCCTCTCATTAAGATTTCTTCCAAAATGGAAATTCCAAGAATGCATTTCTCCTTGCAGAATAAGAAAAGCAAAAATGGGGGTATTGATTAGATAATCGAAAAAGATGAGGGAATTTAACAGACAAAGGTATTTCCCCCACCTAATGGTCTTCCCAAAAAACAAATTCGCTCCCCATTTCCCACTAGCTACTGGACTTTAGGAAGGAAATAGTCATAAATATGAGATATAGGCTTCCAACGACTCGAATAAGTAATACTTTTCCCACTCTAGCATCCCACTCATTTTGCAGTATTCCAAATTTACTTTGAATTACCTTATGCCAAAGAGAATTACGTTCTAAAGGAAAGCGTCATAACCATTTCCCCATCAAAGAGATGTTTTTGGACACCAAATACCCAGACACAAGCCTCCAACCCTTTTAGCCCTCCACAGCGTCTCCCACCTTACAAGATTGATCTCTACTACCCTCTCCCTGAATCGACCATAAGAAATCCCTCATTAACTTCTCCAGCCTCCATGCCAATCTCACAAGGATTCTGAAAAGAGAGAGGTAACACAAAGGTATAGAAGATAAAGAAGTGTGAATTGAGGGTAATAAGGCCCCCCCAAGAGTGAAGAACGCTCCTTTCCAACTCTCTAATCTCCTAGCTACTCTCTTAAAAAGAGGCTCTAGAAGAAGTCAGCATTGGGATTACCAATTTACCACCTAAAGGGACACCTAGATATGTTATTGGTCAAGTCAAAATGGCACATCATGCTAGCCTAACAAAAGGATCCACATTAATACCAAGACCCACCAGACCACTCTTAGAAAAAATAATTGTCAGAGCAGACGCTTTCTCAAAGATCTATAAGATAGCCAACAAGTTAGAGAAGCATCCCTCATTATCTGATAGGAAGAGAATAGTAGCATCTACAAACTGACCATGTGAAATGGTGCAATCCTCATTGCTTACCTCTATCCCCACCACCAACCCTCTATCTACACCTCTCCCAATCATTCTACTCAAATCACCCACCACAATAGCAAAAAAAAAAAGTGCGAGAGGGGATCATCTTGCCTTAGATTCCTAGACGCACGAAACCAAAATGTAGCCTCGTCAGTAATGAAGACAGAAAAGGCCACAGGAGATAAACACCCTCTAATCTATTAACCCCCACCTCACCATATCATAAGTTTTTTCAAAGTCCAATTTCAACACAAGACCCCTCTTATTTCTTTGAAGAGCAACTTCAACCATCTCATTAGCTATCAAGGCAGCATCTAGGATTTGTCCATTATCTATAAAAGCGCTCTGACTTATAGAGATAGTGTCCTCCATAACAGTAATCAATCTTCTGGATAGCACAATAGCCAAGATGTTATAAAAACTAGTAGCCAAACTAATTGGTCTAAAATCCTTGACCTTAACAGCACCTTCTTTTTCGGGCACCAAGGTGATAAAAGTAGAATTCATACTCCTACAACTCCTTTATAGAAGTATTGAAGAAAAACTTTAAGAGTGTCTCCCTTCACTATCTCCCACCTATCCTGAAAGGAAGCTATTGTAAGGCCCATCTAGTCCAAGAGCCCTTTCTCCATCCATCTAGAAAATCGATCTTTTAATCAGATCTTCCTCAAAATGGTCTCTCTAACCAAGCAGCCTTATCAGTTGATATAGGACACCAACCCAACCAATCAACCATGAATCTTCCCTCATCCTCCTCAAGAGAAAGGTTCCTACAGAAATTTGTAATCAAACTCTCAATATGATCAGAATCCTTAATAATATCTCCCCTATCATCCTCAAGTTCTTTAATAAGGTTCCTTCTTTTCCTACCAATTGTCACCCCTATGAAAAAGTCCAGAATTACAATCCCCATATTTGACTGAATTCATTCTAGATTTCTGTCTCCAAATCATCTCTTCCTTAAAGACAACTTGTTCAAACTCATTGGACAACTGGAGTAGTCTACCAACAATGTCCTCAAAAAAGGCCGTCCTTAGCTAATCTATCAATCGCACCCATTTCCATAATGATCTATAATATCAAATATAATAATTCAAAAGATTTTCTAAAATGGTTCTGCTCTTTCCATTATTGCATAATAACCAAAAAAAATTTGTTCAATTGTGCATATGGCCTGTTTTCTTACTAAGTCCACAGCGACTCCTACAAATGCTTTTCCTGTTTAAAATAAAAACAGTGGAATGAATCAGCTAAGGAAGATTATAATCCAAAGAACCAATAACATATGCAGCATACTTTTATTGTATCTCCAAGTGAAAAGGGTTTTGAAAACTGCATAGACAATCCACTGAGCACATTCCCAAGGATGTCTCTAGCCGCAAAAGCAGTGGCAACTCCTGCACAGCAGATATAAAGAGAGAAGTCAAATTGTTACAAGTAAAATAAATCACAAAGAGAAAATATCAAAGTCATAATATCATTCTTTCTTTCTTTTAACATAAATCCAAAGACTGGGGAACAAAACAAATACCTAAAAAATTTTCATTTTTACATCATAAAAAAAATTTTAGATACATTAACAAGCGGATCTCTTGTTCAAGAGATAAATGAGAAGGCAAGTCCATTTAGTGGTGCATGGAGCATGGTTCTAAAATACACTTTGAATCTCTGATTTAGATCTAGCAAGAGACTTATTGAAAAGTGTTTTTCCTAAAAAGGTGCTGAATTTAATAAGTTCCAATAATAAGTGTTGAACTAGAAAATGCTAAAACTCACAATTATTGTTTGGTTGTATCTAAAAAAATTTCTTATTAAATAAATGATATTTGGACACTTATTGTTATTACAAGCATAGTTTTTAAAATCTTACAATTCACAATTCAGTTCTGTTGGAGTATGTGGCTCATATTGAGTGGAACGCATGTACAGGAAAAGTATGCTGAGGAAAAACAAGGAAGCTAGGCTGCAAGAAGAAACTGTCGACGGTTTAGTCTCAGGAAGAAATCGCCGATGTTTTATCTGAAACCGTTGACGGTTTCAGTCTTAGTAAGAAAACGTCGATGGTTTGCTAAAACTGTCAATGGTTTTGTTCAGCGCTGGTTTTGAATTTTGAATTGGGAAGACCAATAGGTTGAGAATTTGGAGGCAAATCCTCTAAGGATTGATACATGGGTATTTAGGGAACTTCCTAATCCCTTTGTACATGTAGGGTTAGCATATATATGATGTTGTAACCCAAGTCTGGATTGATAGTGAATTTCAGCCACCGCTTGCTCCCGTGGACGTAGGCACATTGTCGAACCATGTTAATTCTTATGTCATTGTTTATTTGCTTTCTTTATTATTTGTGTGATTGTGTTTTTTGTATTGTTCATCGTTAGTTGTTGCATTACATGATCCGGGAGTTTTTTCCGTTGCGCATTGATTTGCACAACAAATTAGTGTCAAAGCTATTGGTTACAATGGCTGGGATTTTTTCTGCAAAGCTCAAAATTGTCAAGTTCAATGGATCAGGAAATTTTGGACTATAGCAGAGGAGGGTTAAGGACTTGTTAGTACAGCAAGGTATGGTGAAGGTATTATACACAAGGCAGTCGAAAGGCATAAACGGCATGAGTTGGAAGGAATTGGAAGCAAAGGTTGTGGCGACTATCAAGCTTTGTCTGCTGATGACATGATGTATCACGTCATGGATGAGGAATCGCCAGAGGAAGTTTAACTGAAACTGGAGAGTCGGTATATGTCCAAGTTGTTGATGAACAAGTAGTATATAAAGTAGAAACTGTATAGGCTTAATATGTCAAAGGGTTCGGATCTGAATCAACACTTCAACGTGTTTAATCATATCATCAATGATCTGAAGCGGGTTGATGTGAAGTTCAAAGACAAAGACAAGGCGTTGATACTTCCCTACCTACGTCTCCTACATATGAAAACTTGGTTACGATTCTAACATGGGGAAAAGAAACTCTGGAATTGGAGAAAATCACGAGTGCTCTTTTGGGTTTTTATCAAAGGAAGAAGGTCAACGATGAGAATTCATAAGGTGAAGGACTTGTGGTGAAGGGTAACCAGGATCGTAGGAGATGCAAGTTTCGGAGTGGACCGAGTAACAATAATTCTCGATCCACTTCCAAGAAGAGGAAGGATGTACGGTGTTTTAAGTGTGTGAAAAAGGGGCACATAAAACCAGATTGTCCAGAGAAGAAGGGGAATGCAAAAAATAACGAGGGTTCATCAAAATCTGCAAAATGTAGTGGAAGAAGAAAACTCAGAGAGCGGTGATGGTGATATGCTTTCAATTTCATCCGGTTTAGATCGTCTCACGAATTCCTGGATCTTAGATTCAGTGTGCTCCTATCACATGACACCAAACAAAGAGTGGTGCACCACCTATAGGTTGGTAAATTCTGATTCTGTTCTTATGGGAAATGATGTTTCATGCAAAATTGTCGGAATAGGGAATATCAGAATCAAAATGTTTGATGGTGTTGTTAGAACATTATGTAATGTTAGGCATATACAGGAGTTAAAAAAGAATCTGATTTCATTGGGCACTTTAGACTGTAATGGATTTAGTTACAAGTTTGCAAGTAGGGTAATGAGGGTGAGTAAAGGTGTTTTAACTGTGATGAAGGGGCAAAAATTAACAGGGAATATCTATACACTGCTAGGTACCACAGTTGTAGGTGAGTTGCAACTACAGAGTCTAAGTCAGATAGTACAGTCTTGTGGCATATGCGGTTAGGGCATATGGGTGAGCATGGGATGATGGAGCTTTATAAGAGAAATCTTTTTAAGGGTGTCAAAACATGCAAGCTAAATTTATGCAGGTATTTTGTGCTTGGGAAACAGAATAGGGTACAGTTCATGACAGCCACGCACATGACAGAGGTAATTCTTGACTACATTCATTTAGACATTTGGGGGCCGGTAAGGGTAGCATCGCGAGGAGGACATATGTATTTTGTGAGTTTTATTGATGATTACTCACGAAAGGCCTGGGTGTACTTCATGTGGGCACAAGTTAGAGACGTTTGCCAAGTTCAAATTGTGGAAAGTTGAAGTGGAAAACCAGACCAGGAGGAAGATTAAATGCCTCAGGTCCGACAATGGTACTGCGTATATTGATTCGAGGTTCATGGAGTTGTGCGAACAACATGGCATTAGGAGACATTTCACAGTACTCAAGACACCATAACAAAATGGTGTGACGGAAAGGATGAACTGAACTATAACTGAAAGAGCTCGGTGTCTCGGGTTAAATGTAGGGCTTGCAAAGAACTTCTAAGCAAAGGTAGTAAATATGGCGTTTTCTTGATTAACAAATCTCCAAGGGCAACACTAGATGGAAAAGTTGTAGAGGAGTTGTGGACAGGCAGCGCGATAGACTACTCTGGTTTGAGAGTGTTTGGATGTTCAGCCTATGTGCACATTTCTAGTGAGGAGAGATCGAAACTTGATGCAAAGTTTAGACAGTGCATCTTTCTGGGGTATCAGGAAGGAGTGAAAGGGTTCAAGTTGTGGGATCCGAAGGCAAACAAGGTGCTGATCAGTAGAGATGTGGTTTTTGATGAGAAAGTCATGTTGCAAGGTACTCAGGAAGAAGAAGAGAAATGAGTGCCAGAAAACTGCAGCAGCAATGAACATGTGGTGTAGGTGGAACTAGAGACTCAAGGTGGAGATGACAATGTTCAGAATGCAGGGAGTTCTAGCTCAAGAGATTAGCAACATCACAGTATAGCTATAGACAAACCCAGATGCACTATCAAGCCACACTCTAGGTATGGATTTGCTGATCTGGTTTCTTATGCACTCATTACTAGCAGCGAGGATCCTACTACTTTTCAAGAGGCGGTGCATAGCCAAGAGAAAGTAGATAGATGGGTGCTATGGTAGAAGAGATGGAGTCTTTGCATAAGAACCAGACATTGGAGTTGGTGGAGCTTCCAGAGGGGAAGAGAGTGATAGGTTGTAAATGGGTGTATAGGAAGAAGGAAGCAGTATCAGGAAAAGAAGGAGAAAAGTTCAAGGTTCAGTTAGTAGCAAAGGGTTACTCATAGAGGAAATGAGTTGAATATGATGAGATCTTCTCCCCTTTGGTCAAACACACTTCCATCAGGGTAGTGTTGAATGGAGTAGGCATTATTATAGGCAAAAACTTAAAAGATAGCGTTGTGGATGTAACTAGAGTAAGGGATAGAATTATAAAAATCAAGATGGTGTTAGGACAAGAGATAATAAATACCATTAGTGCTTATACTCCTCAAGTTGGCTTAGCAGAAAATCTTAAGAAACAATTTTGAGAAGATATGGATAGTATTATACAAGGCATACCAAGGACTGAGAAAATATTTATAGGAGGAGATCTGAATGGACACGTTGGAAGAGATAATAAAAATTATGAGAGGATACATAGAGTATATGGATATGGAGACAAAAATGAGTCTGGGGAGATGATCTTAGACTTTGCTATGTCATATGATTTTAGTATAATGAATACTTGCTTTAAGAAAAGAGAAGAACACTTAATAACCTTTAAAGACAAAATAAAAGTCAAATAGATTTTTTTTTAACTAGGAGGGTAGATCGTTTATCATGCAAGGATTGTAAAGTTATTCCAGGTGAAAGCCTAACCACACAACATAGAGTCTTAGTGTTAGATATATGTATTAAAAAATGGAAGAAAAAGGATAAAATAAACCAGTGTAGGAGAAGTAGAAGGTGGAACCTAAAAGGAGAAAATATAATAAAATTTAATGATAAAATGATCAAAGATGGGGATTGGACCTGGACCTCAGAGGATGGGATAGATACAAATACTCTTTGGAATAGATTAGCTAGCTCTATTAAAAAGATAGCAAAAGAGATTTTTCGAATAGCAAAGAAAGTTGGTGGTGGGATAAAGATGTACAAAAAGTCATAAAGATAAAAAGAATTTGGTATAAAACGTGGCAAAAATGTAGAAACAAAGATAACTTTGAAAAATATAAGGAGGCAAGAAAAGACGCAAAAAGGATCGTTAGTGAAGCTAAATATAGATCATTTAATAGTTTGTATGATAGATTAGGTACAAAAGAAGGGGAAAGAGATATATTTAAACTTGCTAAAGCTAGAGAAAGGAAGAGCAAGGACTTAGGAAATGTAAAATATATAAAAAGTAAGGATGATATTGTCTTGGTTAAGGACGAAGATATTAAAGAAAGATGGCGAAGTTACTTTAGTAAGTTGTTTAACGAAAACCAAATAGAAGGCTTAAACTTAGAATTGTCAAATGAAAAAAAGACTAAAAATATAAGATTTATTTGCAAAATTAGAGTTAACGAAGTTAAGTTTGCACTAAAAAAGATGAAAAATGGGAAAGCTATGGGACCAAATAACATCCCAATTGAAGTTTGGAAATGCTTAGGTGATAACGGAATTATATGGTCAACTAATTTATTTAATACAATTGTAAAAACTATGAAAATGCCAGATGAATGGAGGAAAAGCACTTTAATACCTATATACAAAAATAAAGGAGACATTCAAAATTGTAATAACTATCGTGAAATTAAACTTATGAATCATACGATGAAACTATGGGCAAGAGTAGTTGAACAAAGATTAAGGTTAGAAACGAAACTCTCAGAAAATCAATTTGGTTTTATGCCTAGGAGATCTACCACAGAAGCTATTTATCTTTAAAGAAGATTAATGGAAAAGTTTAGGGAAAAGAAGAGGGACTTGCATATGATATTTATTAACCTTGAGAAAGCATATGATAGGATACATAGGGAAGTTCTATGGTGGGTTTTAGAAAAAAAGGGTGTATGTTGTAGGTATACCGATGCCATTAAGGATATGTACGATGGAGTAATGACTAGTGTAAGGACTATAGATGGAGAAACTAGAGAATTTCCAATTACCATAAGTGTACATCAAGGATCTGCTTTGAATCCTTATCTTTTTGCTTTAGTGATGGATCAATTGACTAAGAGTATTCAAAAGGAGGTTCCATGGTGTATATTGTTTGCAGATGATATTGTATTAATTGACGAAACTAGGGACGGAGTAAAGGCTGAGTTAGAATTATGGAAAGAGGCTTTGGAATCTAGAGGCTTTAGGATAAGTAGAAATAAAACAGAATATATGAAATGTAATTTTAGTAATGATAGGAGGAATATTGGAAACAAAGTTAAACTTGATGATGAAAAAATAAATAGTACTTGTAGATTTCGATACCTTGGATCTATTATGCAAGCTAAAGGAGAAATTGAAGATGATGTAATGTATAGAGTTAAAGCAGGTTGGGTAAAATGGAGAAGTGCTTCAAGTGTGCTATGTGATCGTAGAATACCCTTAAAATTGAAAGGGAAGTTTTATAGGACAGCTATAAGACCAGCTATGCTATATGGATCAGAATGTTGGGCGACGAAAGAAACATAATATCCAAAAAATAAAAGTTGCTAAGATGAGAATGCTTAGATGGATAAGTGGTATAACATTAAAAGATAAATTAAAGAATGAACATATTCGTGGTAAGTTAGGTGTAGCTCCTATAGAAGATAAGATAAGGGAGGAACGACTCAGATGGTATGGACACTTGCAACGTAGGCCTTATAGTGCACCTGTGAGGAAGTGTAACTTAGTTACTGTGGGAGGCAGTAGAAGGGGTAGGAGTAGATCTAAAATAACTTAGGAGGAGATAATAAGGATTTAATATCCTTGAATCTATCAAAAGAAATGGTCCATGATCGTATAAATTGGCGGAAAAGGATTCATATAGCCGACCCCACTTAGTGGGACTAAGGCTTGGTTTTGTTGTTGTTATTGTATTTGGAGCAGATGGACGTAAAGACAACATTTCTCCATTGTGATTTGCAGGAGCTAATTTACATGGTACAGCCAAAAGGGTTCAGTCAACCTAGACAGGAACATTTGGTTTGTAAACTGAGGAAATCACTTTACAGGCAAAAGCAGTCTCCGGGGCAGTGGTACAAGCAGTTTGACTCCTTCATGATCAAGATTAGCTACAGGAGACGTGAGTATGATTGTTGCGTTTATGTGAAGAGCGTTGATGATGGTTCATTCATTTTTTTGTTGCTTTATGTGGATGACATGTTAATTGCTGCACGGAGTATGACTGAGGTCAACAATTTGAAAACCTTGTTGAGCAAAGAGTTTGACATGAAGGATTTGGGTGCGGCCAAGAATATTCTTGGGATGGAGATTCGCAGGGACAAAGCTTCTAGGAGATTGTGGTTATCTCAGCGTAGCTATGTTGAGAGGGTGTTGGAGAGGTTTAGCATGGATAATGCAAAACCAGTAAGTGCACCGTTGGCGAATCATTTTAGGTTGCTGTTAAAATGTCAACCCCAAATATCTTTGTAAATAAAATACAAATTAGGAAAGTGGGTAATTATGGGGGACTTTATTTTATTCAATAGGAAATTGTTTCCTTGTTTAGAATAGATAATTGTATTATATATTGGATTGTACGTAAGAACAAAATAATGAAGAAATATTTTTTTCAATCGTTTCTTCTTTCATGTTATCAAAGCTAGGGTTTCTTAAACCCAGCTAAACAATGGCTGACAGCAGAGACTCTACCTCCTCTGCAAACATCACCGGCGATTCAAAGGTTACGTCCAGTGGGAGTACAAATGATAACACAGTCTTTCCACTCTCATTGGAAAAACTAAACGGAAAAAATTTTCGTGAATGGGCTCAGTCCATGAAACTAGTGATTGAGGGAAAAGGAAAGCTTGGTTACCTTACCGGTGAGCGAAGGAAACCAGATCCTTCCGACGCTGTAGCCCTGCAAAGATGGAGGTCCGAAAATTCCATTGTCACGGCTTGGCTCGTCAATTTGATGCAACCATCAATCGGAAAAATTTATTTGTTTTTGCCAACGGCGAAGGAGGTCTGGGAAGCCGTATGTGAGACATACTCCGATGTCGAAAGTTACTCCCAAATCTTCGACATCAAGACCCAATTGTGGTAGATGAGGCAAGGCGAGAGAGGGGTTACCAAGTATTTCATGGAGATGAGTCATCCCTAGCAGGAGCTCGATCTGAGCATCAACGAAAAGTGGGAGTGCTCCGGCGATAGCACGCGATACCGAAGGAGGCTCGAAAACGAGAGGGTTTTCGAGTTTCTTGCAGGCCTGAATCGAGAGCTCGACGACGTGAGGGGACAGATCCTTGGCCGGCGACCTCTCCCTTCAACCCGAGAAGTCTTCGCAGAGGTCAGGAGGGAGAAGAATAGGAGGCGGGTGATGTTGCGGCCCCAAAATGAATCCGCTAGGCTGGACCGGCTGCACATGGATCCGCCCAAAAAATTAGATGGGCTACATGCTGGGCCGGATGCCTCAGCTCTTGCATTAAAAGGCCCAGGAGGACCTAGTCAACGACCACAAAGAGGAAAAATATGGTGCGAACATTGTCAAAAAACAGGTCATTCAAAAAATACCTGTTGGGAGATTCATGGAAAACCGGCAGACTGGAAACCGAGACAATACCACAAAAATCTTGGGTACCAGGCCAGCACTGGTGGATCAACTGAAAGATCACAAGGAGAGAACAATGATACCTCGTCCGGCAGCTTCTTCAGTCCTGAACAGTTGGATCAGTTATATAAGATGTTTTCATCAATGCAAACATCGGGTCAGTCTTCCTCTGGTTCTCTGGCTCATCGAGGTAATCATCTGTCAGCTTTAAAAACCACATCTTGTTACAAATGCCCTTGGATAATTGATTCGGGTGCATCCGATCATATGACTGGGTCATATCAATATTTTTCATCCTACTCCCCCATATGCCAGGAATTTGAAGGTAAAAATTGGAGATGGATCTCTCTCACCAGTTGCTGGAAAAGGAAGTATCCGCATATCTGATTCCTTAACTTTACAATCAGTCTTACATGTCCCCAAGTTATCGTGCAATCTGTTATCTATCAGCCAGTTAACAAAAGACTCGAACTGTTCCGCTAAATTTGTTTCCTCCCATTGTGTTTTTCAGGACCTATCATCGGGAAAGACGATTGGCACTGCTAAAGCGTATGAGGGACTCTACTACTTTGAGGAGGCAAGTTTGAGTGAACTATGTAATACTGCAATTTGTGATTCTGCATCTACTTCTAGAAATAGTGAACTTTTGTTATGGCATTCACGGATGGATCATCCCAATTTTCAATATTTAAAACGTTTGTTTCCTTCTCTTTGTTCAAATAAAATGGCTTCTGAGTTTCAATGTGAAGTGTGTGAGCTTGCTAAACATCGTCGTACTTCTTTTCCATCATCCATATACAAACCATCTCGCCCATTTGCTATGTTTCACAGTAATGTATGGGGTCCCTCACGTTCCCCAAATCGCACCAATACAAAATGGTTTGTGACCTTTATCGATGACCATACTCGTCTTTGTTGGGTCTACTTGCTGAAAGACAAAACTGAAGTCCGCTCCATTTTTATCAATTTTCATACCTTGATTCATACACAGTTCCAGACTCATATTCAGATCCTACGTACTGATAATGGTACGGAATATTTCAATACCATTCTGGGAACTTATCTTCAAGATCATGGGATTGTTCATCAAAGTTCTTGTGTGGATACCCCTCAACAAAATGGGGTTGCTGAACGCAAAAATAGACATATACTTGAAGTAGCCCGGGCTTTAATGTTTACTACCCACATGAAACATTATTTTTGGGGCGATGCCATCTTAACAGCCACACATCTCATTAATCGAATGCCAAGTCAAGCACTCTCATTTGTCACTCCTCTTCAGAAATTTAAGGAAAACTTTCCTACCTCTTGACTCCCTTCCAGTCTCCCACTGAAAATTTTTGGCTGTACTGCTTTTGTTCATGTCCATGCACACCATCGCGATAAATTGGATCCTCGTGCCATTAAATGTGTCTTCATTGGTTATTCACCTACCCAAAAAGGCTACAAATGCTATGATCCGGTCTCAAAACGACTGTTCGTTAGTCTTGATGTCACCTTTTTTGAAACCACTCCTTATTTCTCAAAGCCCTCTCTTCAGGGGGAGAGATGGAGGAGTGAAGATCGATTCTTTGATCCTTTTACTACTGAATCTGCAGTTACTCCAGTTACTTCATTCCCTGACCCATCTATTGAGTCTTCCATTGTTACTCCAGTTACTTCATTCCCTAACCCATCTATTAAGTCTTCCATTACATTACTTCCCGACTTGCCAAACACAACTGAACACTTACCCTCAAGGGGAGATGCAGGAGAACAAAACAACGCAGACATACTGGTTTACTCAAGAAAGCCAAAAACAAAGGAGAGGGAGAATCTCAAACCTGAGGCACCAAAAGCGTTGGAACCGGTGATGGCTCCAAATAATCATGAGCCCTTGACTTATCCTAATCTGGTAATTGAGTCTTCCTCTGATAATTCTACACCTGATGATATCAATCTACCTATTGTAATCAGAAAACAAACCAGGTCATGTACTCAATATCCTTGGTCGAAATACATGTCTTATAAAAGCTTGTCTACAGGATATCATGCGTTTGTCTCTAATCTTGATAGGATGAAAGTACCAAAAAACATTCAGGAAGCTCTAGAAATACCAGAATGGAGAGAGGCAGTCTTGGAAGAAATGCGAGCCCTAGAAAAAAATGGAACTTGGAAGTTGACAGATCTACCGAAAGGGAAGAAGCCAGTAGGTTGTAAATGGGTTTTCACAGTGAAATGTAAATCTGATGGAACAATTGAAAGATATAAAGCCAGACTTGTTGCAAAAGGCTTTACACAGACCTACGGCATCGACTATACTGAGACATTTGCACCAGTGGCAAACTTAAATACAATTTGGGTTCTCTTGTCCCTGGTAGCCAATTTAGATTGGCCACTACAACAACTTGATATTAAAAATGCTTTCTTAAATGGAGAATTAGAAGAGGAAGTTTACATGACTATACCACCAGGATTCAGTAGAACAGGTGAAGAAAACAGAGTGTGTAAACTAAAGAAATCATTATATGGCCTCAAACAATCTCCGAGAGCGTGGTTCGATGGATTCGCAAAGGTACTAAAGAATCAAGGGTATCGACAAGGGCAATCAGACCATACACTATTCTTCCAACAGTCTGAAGAAGGTAAGAAAACAATTCTAATAGTGTATGTTGATGATATAATTCTTACTCGTGATGATACTGTAGAAATGGAGAGATTGAAGAAGGTTCTGGCTACTGAATTTGAAGTTAAAGACTTGGGACAGATGCGGTATTTTCTAGGCATGGAAGTGGCAAGAACGAAAAAGGGGATTAGTGTTTCTCAGCGAAAGTATGTTACCGACCTCCTAGTTGAAACTGGCATGCTAGGGTGCACACCCAGCGAAACCCCGATAGAAACAGAAAAGAGGGTTGAAGATTGTGGAAAACCAGTAGAAAAGGAGAGGTATCAGAGATTGGTTGGTAAACTGATCTACCTATCACATACTAGACTAGATATTGCATTGGCAGTTAGTGTAGTAAGTCAACAAATGCATTCACCAAAGGAAGTTCACTTCGATGTTGTATACAAGATCCTTAGATATCTCAAGGGATCCCCAAGAAGAGGACTCTTCTTTAAGAAATGTGAAAGCAAGGAAGTAGAGATCTTTACAAATGCAGATTGGGCAGGATCAGTGGAAGATAGAAGGTCCACCACAGGATATTGTACATTCGTTTGGGGAAATCTCGTGACTTGGAGAAGCAAAAAATAGAATGTGGTGGCTCGTAGTAGTGCTGAAGCTGAATTCAGGGCAGTCGCTCAAGGGATTTGTGAAGGATTGTGATTACGAAAACTATTGGAGGAATTACGGGTACCGGTGAACCTTCCTATCAAACTCTACAGTGCCAATAAGGCAGCTATTAGCATCTCTCTTAATCCAGTCCAACATGACAGAACTAAACATGTGGAGGTAGATAGACACTTCATCAAAGAGAAAATTGAAGAAGGAATTATATGTACGACTTACGTACCAACCAAGGAACAAACTGCAAATATCCTCACTAAAGGCTTGGGACGACAGAGTTTTGATGATCTTATTAGCAAGTTGGAGATGATTAATATTTATGATCCAACTTGAGGGGGAGTGTTAAAATGTCAACCCCAAATATCTTTGTAAATAAAATACAAATTAGGAAAGTGGGTAATTATGGGGGATTTGATTTTATTCAATAGGAAATTGTTTCCTTGTTTAGAATAGATAATTGTATTTTATATTGGATTGTGTGTAAGAACAAAATAATGAAGAAATATTTTTTCCAATCGCTTCTTCTTTCAGTTGCCTACCACCCAGTGCCCAAAGACAGACGATGACATTTATGACATATCAAAGGTCTCATATGCCAGTGTAGTGGGGTGCTTGATGTATGCTATAGTTTGCACAAAACCGGATCTGGCACAAGCTGCCAGAGTAGTGAGCAAGTTTTTTTTCAAATTCGGGTCGACAGCATTGGGATGCAGTCAAATGGATTTTCAGATACTTGAGGGGTACTACAGACTATGGCATCATGTTCAGCAGACAACAGGGTGATCCTTCAATGGTATGTTATGTGGATGCAAACTATGCAGGGGGCTTGGATGATAGGAGGTCTACCACAGGGTATGTATTCACCCTTGTGGGAGGGCCTATTTGTTGGAGGTCCATGGTTCAGTCACTCGTTCTACTACTAAATCGGGATATATGGCAGTGGCTGAGGCTGCCTGCCAAGGAAGCGTTTTGGCTTGCAAGATTGGTCAAAGAGCTAGGTATTCAACAAGGTGGAGTTTAACTACATTGTGATTGTCAAAGTGTCATTTATTTGGCAAAGAACCAGGTATATCATGCGAGGACCAAGCACATAGATGCGAGGTTCCACAGGATCAAGGAATTGGTTGCTTCTGGTGAACTACTGCTTGAGAAAGTTCACACTTCTGAGAATGCAACAGATATGTTGACAAATTCTGATACCATGGACAAGTACAAGCATTGCTTGGACTTGATCGTTGTCTCCAGTTGCTAGATGGGAGGCGTCCCAACCTATTGTCCCAAGTGGAGCTACGGGCTATGTTTCTGTATTTCTCCTAAGGGGTGAATATTCGCCAAGGTGGAGATTGTTGGAGTATATGGCTCATATTGAGTGGAACACATGCACCAAGAAAGCACGCTAAGGAAAAACAAGGAAACTAGGCTACAAGAAAAAACAGTTGATAGTTACATCAATGGTTTAGCCTCATGAAGAAACTGTCAACGTTTTGTCTTATATCGTCGACGGTTTCAGTGTCAGCAAGAAACCATTGATGGTTTGCTAAAACCGTCGATGGTTTTGTTCGGCACTAGTTTTGAATTTTGAATTGGGAAGATCAATAGGTTGGGGATTCAAAGGCAAATCTTCTAGGGATTGATACAAGGGTATTTGGGGAACTTCCTAATCCCTTTGTACATGTAGGGTTTGCATATATATGATGTTGTAACCCTGGTTTGGATTGATAGTGAATTTTAGCCGCTGCTTGCTCTTGCACATTGCCGAACCATGTTAATTCTTGTATCATTGTTTATTTGTTTTCCTTATTATCTGTGTGATTGTGTTTTTTGTATTGTTCATCGTTAGTTGCTGCAGTACACAATTCGGGAGTTTTTCCGCTGCGCATTGATTTGCACAACAAGTTCATATGATTTGTACCAAATCCACATTAAATCGATTCGAATCTTACTAGTGAATCTAAAAACAACTGAATCGTTGCAGAATTTATCCTAGCAAATTGATATGAATCTATCGATTCATACGATCTCTAGAACCTATCATATCTTGACAAACCCAACAAGTTTAAAACCGCAAAAAATAGCATTTCTTTTTTTTATTGCTTTTATTTTATACGCTACCTTTCATTCCTTGTCTACGTCAATTTTATGCTAAAAAAGATACGAAAAAAACTTTAGGTCTTATGTTGTCTTCACAAAACCATCCATCACCTATTGGAGGAGTATAGAGTTCTGCCATTGAGAAGAAAAGGCAAAACACTCATTGGCTAAGATAATACTCATGTTTTGTTGTGTTGTTAAGATTCAAAAGTTGGTTTTTTAGTAGTATATTTATTATTATCATTTCATTTTTTTAAGTCAATTATTTTCATCGTTTTATCCAAAAAAGAATAAGCATGAAACATGATTAATTTTTTAAGTGTTGATAAACACCAAAAGTTTTTTTATTTTTTCATTTTTCTTCATTCCTTCCCTTAAACATCACAAAGTTCATTTTTTTTATTAATGTTTCTTAACTCATTCCCTTACTTTTCGATGTTTAGGGAAAGCATACAGATGAAATATGATCTTTACAATTGGCAAAATTTAAAAGTATTTTACCTATTTTGCTTCTTGTTTATACATAAATAAATGCATGTCGTTTACAATTGATTTTGGAAGTTTGTACAGAATTTTTCGATTGATTTGATTCTCAATTATCTATTCCTAAAATTAGAAATTCAATTCATGATTCAAATCTCGATTTGACAGCTATGAATATAAGTGACAAATCTATATTATTATCGTATGAATAAACACCACTTATATTTTTCATTACCAGTTCAATTAAAATTTTATAATTAACATTTTTAGTATTTCCTAATTAACAGATTACTTAATATTTATTCATTTCTGCGCTGGTGTCATGTAAAAACCTTTATGCAGTTATGGATAGGATTTATACCTTTATTTTGTACCTAAATTGCTCAACTATGTATGTTCACTTATCTCTTCCCCCATTTTTTGGTTTCTTTTTTATGTTGACAAAAGGGAAGAGATTGAAAAATAGGTTATGTATGCTGGATGTTCATTTGTGAACACTGATTATGAATTATGAATGATGACTTGTGACTGCTAGATTCTGAATTGAATATTATGTAAATTAACATTTTAATTATTTTTTTTCTAATTAATATAATTCATCACTATAACTTTCTATATATTAATAATGAGAAAACAGCAATTATTAAAAATTATTGTGATAAAATAAATGGCTTTTCTGCTCCCTAATTGCCAGCGAGGGCTTACAGAGGAGGAGGTGAATCCAGGTGCATTACCATCGGATTCCATTCATTGGCAGCTCACGATGAGTACAAGGATCAAATGAAACCAAAGCAAAATTATGAGCTTTTACGCCTGTATATTCCTGAAAGGAGTGGTATTTCAGTTCCCTTGAAATCTCCCATTTATGAATCTTGGGTCCCTCATCTCAAACCTGAGTGGTAACTGAGTGTTTCTGTATTTAGGATTTTTTTTGGATTTTTTTCAGATCTGCAGTTCGCCAAGGTCCATCCATGGTGTCATCCCTGTGACACACTAAGAGAAAGAAGGCATGGTTGCCAATTCAAATCTGCAACTTTGAAGAGCTCAAAACACTATGCTTGGCTGCGAGAGAGAGAGAGAGAGAGAAGTGGGAGAAAAGGAGAGAGGGCTAGTTTTACAATAGGGAGGAGAGAGAACAAGAGAGTGGAGAGGAGAGAGGGTGGTTGTTTTAATATTATAGGAATGCCATCATGCATGAACAATGGCCACTTGCAAGTGGTAAAAAGCTATCTTGGTTTGCTTTTTAAAATCCACTTTAAAAAGTGGTTTCTTTTCAACACTTCATTGAATTGGTTTCCAGGGAACATGCAAAACAAAACTTTTTAAGTGATAAGTGCTATAAGCACTTACCTTTAAGTGCTGCCAAACAGAATCTTAACCATAGTTGCATAAACCATAGGATGCTTTCCCAATTAAACAATTTTTCAAGTAGGAGTGGACTGAACATAAGAACTATGGAAAACTTTAGAGTCTAGAGGTTTAAGGATGGGTGGGAATAAGACAGAATATATGAAATATAATTTCAGCCGCGTAAAGATGAATATTGAAGATAAGATTACACTTGATAATCAAGAAATTAATAGCACTAGTAAATTTTGATACCTTGGATCTATCATGCAAGCGGAAGGAAAAATTGAATAGGATATATATATAAAGTTAAAGCAGGTTGGGTAAAATCGATGAGTGCTTTGGGCATGCTCTACAATCATAGAATGCCCTTAAAATTAAAAGGAAAGTTTTATAAGACGACTACAAGACCAGAGTGTTGAGCAAGTAAGAAACAACATATTGAAAAACTGAAAAAGTAAAAGTTTCTAAAATGCAAATGCCAAGGTGGATGAGTGCAATAACATTAAAGGATAAATTCAGGAATGAACATATTCGCAATTAGTTAAGCATAGCACCAATTGAAGATGATATAAGGGAGAGGCAAGTTAGATGGTTTGGACATTTGAAGCGCTGGCCAAGTAGTGCACCAATGATGAGGAGTGAGCTAGTTGTTGTTACTGGTTGTAGAAGGGGTAGGTGTAGACCTAAAATAACATGGAATGAGACCGTGGGGAAGGATTTAATAGCTCTTAAACTAGCCAAGGATTTAATAAATGCCCTTGATCATGTGAATTGGCGGAAAAGAATTCATGTAGCTGACCCTACCTAGTGAGACTCAAGGCTAATTGTTGTTATAGGAACACCCACACCACCCCTTCCCCCCAATTCTTACTTTTCCTCCTGATTTTCAAGTTTTTTTCTCTTTATCTATCATCCTCTGCTGCTTTAGAATGGTCTAGGGTGGTTCAGAACTGTTCAGAAGTTTTTGCATGGTCAAAAATTCTCATATTTATTTCAGGTTTTTTCTTCTCAAGTTTTTTGGGTCCTCCTGAATTTATTTTGAATTTTTCATTATTTTTTATGCGCACAAGTTAAAGTTTTAATTCAAAAAAAAAATTTTGAAAATTAAATACAAAAATGAATTTGGGTGCATATATGCACGCACCTTGCATGCATGCCTGTGCGTGACGCAGGCAAGGGGCATGATCTATGTGCCTGACAGCTTGTCTTCCTCCTGTGCCTTGCCTGAATCTCTGCTATTTTCCTGGCAAATTTCCCCTTTCCTGCCATCTTTCATGCCCTTTCACCCCATAAATATCCACTCCCTTTCTCTCTCAAGACACACATTGAAACAATGGAAAAACAGAAAAATAAAAGTGACGAAGGAGAAGAAGGAGAATCAGCACTGCCCCTTGCTGTGTGGTTGCCACCATTGTCTCAGAGCAGCTCCAGCCAACCAGCCCAGGTCAGCTGGTTCTGCTGCAGAATTAGGGAGGAAGATTGTGCTAGACATGCAGAACCCAGTCTCGGTCAGGTCAGCTGGGTTGACCTGACTTGTTTCCCCTTATTTTAACAAAAATATTTTGAAAAAAAAAATCATAAATTTAAAAAATTATTTTATATTGTCTAGAATATATTTATTTATAAAACAAATATAGTAACAATAAAAATATATATATTAATATGATGCATTTTATTTTCTCACTAAAAATCATTTTAAAAAATAAATAAAAATAAAAAAATAAGATTTTCATTGAAATATAAAGGCTTGTTGTTTTAGTACATAAAACTAAAAAAAAAAATTCTTTAAATTTTTTTTTTCTGTTAATGTTTTATTCAAATCATTAAAAAATAAAAAAATCAAATCAAATATCCAAATCCAGCAAACAAATAAAAATCACAAAATTCTCAAAAAGTTTTTAAACTTTAAACATTCACAAAATTGTAGAAAATTCCAAAAAGATAAAATGATTAAGGATTTGGGGCTTGATAGCCCAAGTGTGGGTGAAATAAGGGTAGTTCAGGAACCTTCTTTGTCCTCATGGCATAGGCTTGCACATGGGCCCTGTAGCCCTATTTCCTTGTATAGAGCCTTAGAGATGAAAAACATTTTTTCAAAAATTTCAGAAAATCAAGAAAAATTTGAGAAAATTTTAGAACAAGCTAGAATAATAAAATAGTACTCTAAACCCTTCATCTTTTCTTTGGATATTTTTGAATGCTCTCAATTGTATCTTTTAACCCATGTGTGTTTCAATTCTTTTCACTTGCTCCTTGTACTTTTATTTTGCTTGGAGCTATTTGACAATCAATATACCAACAGCCAAATGAAGACGGTGCATTAGCACTCTCCTAAGGTCTCCAAAGGAAAGATGATCTCTACATACTTGATTAAACTACTGAGAAAGGATGCAGGAGGATTCAATAATAAAATGAAGGGTAATAAAAAGGATTTAAGGCCTATCAATTTGATTTGGTGATGGCACATAGTAAAGTAGGTACCATTCATGGAATAAATGTGTTGGGAGCACTAATGCCTTCTCTTTGAATAAACACATTATCAAACTCAACTCTGGCTTGCAGGCCATAAATCCTACCTTATTAGCTTAGGTTTTGTTTAAAATGGAAGCAATTAGGTGACTTAAACACACTTGGGGCAAATAATAGCTTAGTGGAAACTCCATCGAACCAATAAAAGATAAATTAAACCATCAACACATTTTCATTGCTACCTCATCGAGGAGTTGAGTCCCTAGGTTCCCACGTGTTGAACACATGTAGGACCACGGCTCATTCAACTGCCATGGGGTCTAACTACCATGATACATGAAATACCATGTTAGACGCAACTCTGGTCCCACAAGGGAGCTGTTCAAAATGGATATGCCAATGCTCTATGTTAACACCATGAACAGCATACAGATTAGCATAAGCATTTGCATTATTAGTACAAATGATACAATGTGGGAAAATTTTGATACTGCCAATTGCCAAAAAGTGCATCGCTTTGGCCCACCACTCCATCAAACAATGGCACCCATACCATCTTAGTGGATATATGTTTTCGTAGAACAAGCACTCTCAATCCAGGATGTCCCACTTATAACACTTAGAATGTAGGTGGGTGCAAAGCAAATTGCAAAGTCATATCCTTCAAGATACTGGAGGCATAAGGACATCCTCAATGCATGTAAGATTAGACATATTGGATACATGCAAGTTCACTAAAATGTGAATTCGCATTTTTGCACCACAAATGCAAAAACACACATTATATCTATAGGTGAGGAGAAATGCAACAAAATCCAAGTGCATGTTTGATACCTTGATCAGAACAACTATATGAATTGCAACTTCACTAATAATCAATAACATGCAACGAGATGAATTGGAGAGGAACAAATATATTAATGGCAACTTCACTAATGATCAATAATATGCAATTTTTTCATTATTTGTGCTGTAGACCATGAACCAGTCAAGATATAACGTGTCATAAATTTAAACAAAACTGAGACAAGGAGGTTAAGGTGAGTAAACTATTGCAAAATACACCCTAGGATTATGTGCATGCACACAGAAAATCGAAAAGAAAACAAATGAAATACACGAACGGAGCAATTTATGTAGTTTCCCATTGCGCCCACATCGACCAAGCCTCTATCAGAACCTCCACTCCACTACACTATCAAATAAAAACTACTTTTAAGGTTTCAACCCACATCTCCAAGAAACAAGTATATAAAACCGCACATGAAAAACCTAAAATGCCCTCATACAATGATATAATGATACTACGCCATGAATAAGAGCCACATAGCTATAAAATTCAAGTGGATATTAAAGATCTGACTACAGCAAGACCCTGCCTATCACAAGTACATTATGATATATCTACAATAAAGTTGTTCCCATTACCATAAATTATGAAGAAAAAAACAAATGCAATTGTCAGTTATCACTCACCTCCTATGCCACCAACAGTCAGAATAGATTGCACAGCTACCCCACACGCCTCAGCTAAAGCCATCAATCCAAGGACAAAGAGACCAAGAGATGAGAGTCTATCCAGCATCAGCAACTTTTCTCGATCAATTACTGCCACATTCTGAACTGCAAAAGCACGACTGAACACATTTGTTTTCCAACGATGTAGAAACCATATAAATGATAGGACAACTGCACCCCTCCATGCCTGTGCAGTGTAATGCGATGCAATTGTGGTTGGTGCTATCATCTTGCATCTGCAAATCAGAAAAATATTAACATGTTGCATTCATTGGCAGTTTTAAACTCCAAAACATAATAAGATAATCATAAAAATATCATGCCAAAAGATGCATGTGTAAAATTTCGAATCACTAACATTTGTGAGAATGTGATGAAGGTGATTAGATATCGCAGAGGATCTTCCAAAGCACCCCAAAAGCTTTTCTCATATGAAACTTCCACCCCAAATAAGGCCCCAGTTAACAATGCAGCAGGACCTCGCGTTGCATACTTGTGAAATCTCTTTAAAACCCTTGGCATCACCACCCAAGCCACTACAGTAGCTGTCAAAGTGCAGCCAACTGGAATTATCACATTTTCAAGATAAGGATGTGAATCAAGAAACTGCTGCACATAAGGAGTCATTTCACTTGAGACCTCTCTAGCCTTTTGATCTGTATAAGCTGCAGCATCGACTAAAGACTGCCAAGCTTCCTTAATCTTATCAACCCAATCACTAGCAACACCACCGCCATCAGCAACATCTGGTTCACCCACACCAGAAGAAATTGGAACTTCTGGGCCCTGAGATTTACCTCCTTTGCCACCAAAATAGGATGAATATGACCGATAGTTTAACAAGGGACTTGCCGATATAAATGCAACATTATTCCGAAATTGCACATTTGACAATGTGGATGATAATGTCTTCACATAAAGGGTTCTGTAACATGAAGTATTTACAGGAGATACAGTACCCATTTTAAAACGAGTATCATATTCATGGAAATTGTGGTTTACATGGGCCAATGATGCCCTTACATGAATTCCACTATAGCATCTTGCGACTTTCATACAAAAGTCATAAGATGCAAAGGATTGAGTTTTTGAAGATGAGTTAACGGAAGTACAAAGAGATTTCAGAATTGAGAACCTAAGAGCCATTACACCAACTTCCAAAAGACTCTACAAAACCATTTTGCTCGAACAGACTAAAACCTCAATGGAAGAGCCTCAATCTGCAAAACATGAAAATCAGAAAGGCAAACTCATCGGACACATTCCAAGGCTCTGTTTGGTTGCCGAGAAAGCATTTAAACAGTGGAAAAGAAAAGGGTCAAAAAATAAAGTTTTCTTCTCACTTTCAACTCATCTAAACCCCCACAAGTTTACAAGGCTCTATATTGACAAAACTTAAATCCGACATTTTCCGTTAATTCCTTTCCTTCCCTTTCCTTCAATTTCTCAGCAACCAAACTAAACAATAACAGAAATTATGTATAAGCAGAGACCTTTGGTAACATGAAATTGAGATGAAGTGATGCTTGATTCTTTGATCTTCGTGAGCTTCAAGCTCCTGAATAGACTAACCAGAGAAAAGCCCGCCGATCACAATCACTCTGCGCCCAAAACGAGTTGGTGTCTTCTGAGAATCGCTTCGCCGAGGAAAAAGTATAAATGGCAGTGTGTGTCCAAACTCCTAGAAATTTTTGGACACCTAGATTCGTTTTAATTATCTTTTTGTAATTTAGTAAAACAAAAAAACTACATAAATTCCCATAAACTAAAGAAGTTGGAAATACCGAAATAATAGAAGGAAGTGGATATATAATATAATTACATATTTGATATTTAGGAATATAATGAAATTAAATTTATCCCTTAATTACATCCTCGCATCCATTTAAATTCTAATTCTAACTTTTTCTATCTCACTCAATTGAAAAGATATAAAAAAACTCTTTACTTTGTTGAAGTTATTTTAACTTGAGAGGTTTGATGAAACCTGGTCCTAAAACTTCACAAATTTGAATTTTACTTTCTTGTTTCCAATGCTTTTTATAATGAAGTGAAATCTTAATTCTATATGCTTACTTTGATCATGAAATACTAAATTCTTTATCAATATTATCGCAAACTTGTAACCCAAACATATCTTTATTGATTCCTCTTGTATCATCATTTCCTTCAACAAATTTCTAAACCAAATTAGATGGCATATGCATGATGTGGTTACAAACATATTCCACTTCACAAGTTGAACTATAGATTGTTTCTTTGGTATTCATATAGAAATGTTATTTGCCTTATGAAAAAATATAAATTGTGTACTTCAATCATTTAATCATCCAATCATCCAAATCTCCAAAACCCAATTCTCTTTATAGGACATGACTTTATTTTTGTGGCCTAAAGGCTTTGTATAGAACTTAAAGATTCATTGACGCTCTTGGGGGAAAATTTGTAAATCTACCTCGGAAGGGGATCTGGGCTTAAGAGATCTTAAGGAAGTTCAAAAATTTCTTCTCATGAAATTTGTCTTCCGATTGCTCACCTTTAGCAATCTGAGAGCAGGTTTTTTCAGAACTAAATATTGCAAAAATGATCATTTATTAATAAGGAAGAGGAGACCAAATGACTCTCGGTTCTAGAAATCAATTATGGTCATCATTCCAGAAGTTATGGATAATGTTAAAATTTTGGTGAGAGGTGAGAACTCTTTTTTTTGGTTCGACAAGTGGCTATCATCAGACCCGTTATGTAACGATCTGCTATTTTTTTTCTAGTTCTGATTTTTTTTTTTTTATACTGTAAAATTTATAATGCTCTGATACCTATTAGATTAAACCAAACCATCAACCTAAACAACAAGAAGCGGAATTCATATAAACACAATCAAGAAAATATACAATACCAGAGTGCTAAAATGTGTCCCCAAAATATACATATATGATTGTTTCCCAAAATACCCTCAACTGGGTTAGGGCTATACATAAATATTCTAAAAAATGTTCACTCTACTGACAAGACAGTACTGAAGGCCCTCTATCTGCGAGCCTGATCTGCTCGCCTACTTGGATCACATGAAAAATATTAAAATAATATGATGAGATGACGCTCAGTAAGACGAAATATGTTATTGCTAGTGTGGGGCAAATGAGTTACAATACTGAAAAAATATGCTTCTATATAATCACGTATAACTAAATCTGTAAATATAGTACAAATAATATAACCACCACCTTCCCATGTTGCTTAATGTATCTATATTTTAGGTTTCTACACATAATACTTTTAATATATACATATATTCCTTGTTTCTGTGAAACTGTACATACATAATAATAACTGAAAACTTCCTTGGATGGATAACTGTATGTCATGATTTAACCCCTCATGACAGGGTCGTGCGACCCGTAGGCGGGATCTATCCTGGCTGGCCGACCAGAATAAACCACTATTGTAACGACCTGCTATTTAACTTGGGTTTTTTTTTTTATATATACTGTAACATTTATAATGCTCTGATACCAAACTGGATTAAACTCAACCATCAACCTAAGCAGCGAGAAGCGGAAATCAAATGAACGTAATCATATATAATTATATACAATACCAGAGTGCTAAAATGTTTCCCAAAATATATATGTACGACTGTTCCCCAAGATACACTCAATTAGGTTAGAGCTATACAAAAATACTCCAAAAACATACTCATTGTCTACTGACTGGGCAGTACTGAAGCCCCTCTATCTACGAGCCTGGTCTGCTCGCCTACCTGAGTCACTTGAAAAATGTTAAAGTAAAGGGATGAGTCAACGCTCAGTAAGACGAAATATGCTATTGCTAGTGTGTGGCAAATGAGTTACAATATTATGAAAATCTGTTTCTTTATAATCATGTATAACTGGATCTGTAAATACAGTACAAGTAATAGAAACCACCATCATTTCCATGTTACTTAACATATCTATATTTTAGGTTACTATTCAAAATACTTTTAATGTACATAAGTATATTCTCTATCTCTGTAAATTTGTATACACATAATAATAACTAAAAACTTCCCTGTGGATAACTGTGTGTCATGATTTAACCCCTCATGATAGGGTTGTGTGGCTCGTAGGCGGGATCTACCCTGGTTGGCCGACCAGGGTAAACGCTATACTCCCTCAGTCAGATCGGCAACTTCTCAACCCATATTTGATGGGGAGCCTATCCATGTCTGGGCACGATCGACCTACTACCACGTATTATCTAAATAAGTGGTTGCACTCTAAACTGAATATCTGTAGCTGCAATACCATGCTCTGCTGTAGGGTCCAACAGGGTCTAATACTATATAATATATTTCTATATACAACTATCTGATTTACCATGATACTGTAATAACTGTATTAACCATGACACTGAAATAAATTGTAACTGTATCAACTGTATTTCTGAACTAAACTGTAATCTGTAAGTCATGGTACTGAAAACTGTATAATCATGATACTGAAAATTATATAATCATGGTATTCTGTAATTACTATAAAACATATCCACTGATTGTATATTCTGTAAAATATACCCTAAAAATACTATAAAACATGCTTCTGTAATATATTTATATTCTCAAGCCACACAATAATTTAATACATAATATTCATAATTAATAAACTATATAAAGTCCTGCCATGAATAATAACCTGGTAAAAGTATACATTTCATACTGGAAATCATTTTAGAACTACCTAGCATAGCATATTTCCTTTACCTGATTTCTACTAAAATCTCCTTGCTGAGACGGGTCCTACACCCGCAGGGTTCTCCACTCAACACCTTGAAAACCATATATCCCATAACAAAACGTCACTATTTCTACGTCTACAGCATTTCCTACAACTACTGGAAAATCAAATTCTGAATGAAGACCTTACTTGGATTTGGGATGAATTCCAACTTCGTCCCACTGACGATCCGCTCCGGCAAACTTGCAGAAAACTCGCCCAAGGGCGTCATGATGGCCTCAAATCATCAATCCGGCGACTAACGGGACCGAAATCGAAGAGAGATGGAGGAAGAGCCGTAGAGGAGAGAGAGAGAAAGAGAGAGAGAGAGAGAGAAAGAGGGTTTCGACTGAAATTTTTGCGATTAAAATTAGTTTAGAGCTATTTATACTACAGTATTCGTCGACGAGTCTTGTAGAAAGTTCGTCAACGAACTTGCACCCTCGTCGATGAATTTCAGACTTCCAAAAATCTTCTCTCGGCATCTTCTCATTGACGAAACTTGCCCTCGTCGACGAGAGTCACTAGACCCTTTTGTACCCACGTCGACGAACCCCCTGTGTTCGTCGACGAGGCCATGAGAAATCCCTAGGTTATTATATTCAAAATGCAATGTTGTCAACGAATGCAAAGTCGACTGCCTCCTTTTATTACTGTTTCTATTTCTCTCCCTCTTTATTATTTAAATACTATTATTCTTCAGGTCACTACAACTATACTCCATCAGTCTGATGAGCCCTCCTCAACCCATATCTAATGGGGAGCCTGTCCATACGTGGGCATTTGATTGACCTACTTACCACGTATTATCTAAATAGGTGGTTGCACTCTATTCAGTATATAGCAACAGTACCGTGCTTTGTAAACTGTATTTGTATGGTCTATCAGGGTCTGATACTCTATAATACATTTATATATACAATTATCTGTTTTACCATGATTCTGTAATAATTGTATTAACCATGACGCTGTGATAAATTGTATCTGTATCAACTGTATTTCTGAAATAAACTGTAAAACTGTATGTCATGGTACTGTAAACTGTATAATCATGGTATTCTGTAATTACTGTAAAACATATCCACTGTCTGTATATTTTGTAAAACATAACTCTGAAAATACTGTAAAGCATGTTTCTGTATTATATCTATATTCTCAAGCCACATAGTAATTTAAAACATATTATTCATAATTAATAAACTGTATAAAGTTATGTTATGAATAATAACCTAGTAAAATATACATTTCACATTGAAAATAATTCTAAAACTGTCTAGCATAGCATATTTCCTTTTCCTGATTCCTGCTAAAATCCCCCCTACTATAACGGGTCCTACACCCGCAGGGTTCTCCACTCAACACCCTGAAAACCATTTATCCCAGAACAAAATATTACTATTTCTATGTCTATAGCATTTCCTACAACGGCTCGAAAGTCAAATTTCAACAAAAAGGTCTTACCCTGAATCTGGGATGAAATCCAACTTCGTCCCACCGATGATCCGCTCCGGCAGACTTGGAGAGAACTTTTCCAAAAGCGTCGTGATGGCCTCAAATCGTCAATCCGGTGAACGACGAAGCCGAAATCGAAGAGGGAGAGAGGAGAAACCGTAGGAGAGAGAAAATGAGAGAATTTCGCTGAAAAAATTATGCATTTGACCCGAATTTAGACTATTTATACTATGGGATTTGTCAACGAGCCACGCCACCTTGTCGACGAGTCCTATAGAAAGTTTGTCAACGAACCTGCACCCTCATCGACGAATTTCAGACTTCCCAAAAATCCTCTTTCGATATCTTCTCGTCAATGATACAGGACCTCGTCGACGAGATCCTGAAGAACCCTCATCGACGAAACTCCTGTGTTTGTCGACGAGGTTTGAAAAAATTTCTTGGAATCATTACATCCAAAGTGCAATGTCATCGATGAACGCTCGGTTGCCTCCTTCTGTTACTGTTTCGATTTCTATCCCTCTTTATTATTTAAATACCCATATTCTTGGGGTCGTTACACGTTATCTGTGAGCACTGAGGATATTTTGAACAAGAAACTGTGTATTAAGGATTGCTGGTTGAATAATAATTGGAACTCTGATTTAGTTCTAGAATTGGTTGGTGTCGATAACACAATGGAAATTTTGCACCAAGTGTCAGTGGGTAAAAGTGGGCAGAATATTTTTGTATGGAAGTCTACTCCTAACTGTAATTTTTCTACAAAAACGGTTTGGGAGGCAGTGAGGAGTAAAAGTGATAATTTTGTGTGGAATGACTGGTTTTGGCATTGTTTATTGTCCATAAGAATCTCAATGTGTTTATGGAGAGCTTGATTAAGATGCTTGACTGTAGATGATAGAATTCAGACCAAAGGAATATCGATGGCTTCGGCTTGTGTGATTGTTGCGTTCAAAGAAGTCAGGAAAACGTTGATCATATTCTTTCTTTAGGTGAGGTGGCTTTAGAGGTTTGGCGTCGGGCTAGTGTGGCGTTAGGGATTCCTTTCCAACGATCCCTTCCCTGGAAAAATAAAATAGCAAATTGGTTCCACTATGCTCAAAAATCGTCTATTAAAGGTATTTTAATCGGGCTAATTCCGTGTTTGATTACGTGGTGCCTCTGGAATTGAAGATGTAAAGCGAGAATAGAAGGAGTTTATCAAAGTGCAGATCAGATGTGAAGAAGTGTTCGATTCTGGGTTAGTTTTATTGTTAAGAGCACCAATTCTTTTCAAAAATTTTAGAAGTCGGTCATTAAGATTTTGAATGAGTTTCAAATTAAATATCAGGGAGTTTACAACAAGCCTGAAAAAATTATTTTGTGGGTTAAACCTTCAACAGGGTGGATAAAACTTAATTGTGATGGGAGTTGTAGGGGCAATCTAGGTACTTCAGGAGGTGGAGGAATTATTCGGGATTGCCATGGCATGGTAAAAGCGGTTTTTTCAAGTTATTTTGGCAATGGTACGAATAATAGTGCGGAATTAAAAGCAATCAGGGAAGGAATTCGTTTGTGCAAACGTTTGCATTATTTTAATGTGATTATTGAAAGTGACTCGCGAATTGTAGTTAATTGGTTTCGGAAAGGTAGATGCACTTTGTGGTATCTTTGGGAATTTTGGGAGGAGCTCGTGGTGGAGTTAGAGGGAGTGAACGTCATGGTGATGCATCAATATAGGGAAGACAATAGCACAGTTGATTTTCTTGCTAAGGAAGAAGAAATGAGAAATAATGTAATTTACGAAGAACAACAGTTTCTACGACATTATCTGAAAGGTATTTTTCATATGGATATGCGGGGTCTCGTTTCCGTTCGTCGTTAGTTCAACTCTAGAGTTTCGTTTGGTGTATTTTGATTTGATTTTGATTGTGTTTATGTTTTTATCTTCTTTGTTAGTTATGTTTAGTTTTGTTGTCCTAGTTTGGTTTGGTTGCTGGTGTTGGTTTTTTTTTTTTTTTTTTTGGATGGTTTTTCTGTATTCTCCCTTTTGTTTTATCCTATAATCACAGTATTCCTCCATCAAAAGTGAGGGGATATTAATAAATAAATGGAGGTGTCGCCCTCTTTTTAAAAAAAATAATAAATAATAAATAAAAAAAATATCTTTTGAAATGTCCACTAATTCAAAGTCTTAATACATTTTTCATTGAACCCAATAAACGACCTTATCTGAAATATAGTTCTCTCATCATTAACTAGCATGGAGAAAATTTTTTGTTCAAATCCTCAACTTTAAACAATTAATTGTTGCTTTTTACCTGAACATTTCCTCTTGAATTTTTAACAAATTCAAATGATCATCCACCTTTGAGTAATGGTAATAAAATTAAAATTAATGAAGTGTAAAGTTGAGCTCATGATAGGTGCTCGCATAATAGATTTTCTTGTTCATGTTTGAAAAATGCTTCTAGAGGAAAGCCCCTTGAAATTTTTCTTTAAGAACGTCAATATTTTAAATTTTTTTTTATATAAGACATACATTAGAATACTATCACTATGATTCTTTAAGAATTCAAATATTGTATTTGTAACAACGTGCTTAATTTACCACATTTCAGTTATATTAATTATCATTAATTTAAATCATAATAAAGTCAACTCGAACCCATGGGTAACGGGGACACACCTGTCGCATACAGCGGAAACCTAAGCAGCAGTAAATATAAATTCCATTCACCAAACCATAAAGTACATTATACCAAAGTTAATTACATTCCACCATAATACTGTATGTGTACAATCCTCAAAACATCAAAAGATAAAACTAGGATCTTAAATCAAAAACCTAATGACCCAAAAACTCACCCTCCTAGCGGGGTAATAATACTACCTTAACAGCAGGCTCGGTCTACCTGTCTTTCTAGGTTCCTTGAAATGGTTTAAACTGGGGTGAGACACCTCTTAGTAAGGAAAATAAACTAAATACAGCTATATGACAACATGAATATTTCGTGCTATAATGAATATACAATACATGTCACATACTTAAAAACACGGATAATAACATAATTAAGTAAACATACAATTTTTATGGTTTACTAAATCAAATTATATTTCACTGTTCATAAAATCATTTGATATAACTAGTAATTCTGAAATTTACTCAAGATGAATAGCTAACTGATGTCATGTATTACCTCCCATGACGGGGTTGTGCAGCCTGAAGGAGGGACCCGACAATGGTTGACCGACCACTGCCGAGTCAAAAATGTCTATAAGTACGATGGGCCTGCCACACCCTAATCCGGACTGCCAGGTGGACGTATACAACCCTATACTGAAAGCCACATTGACTATCCATCTCTCACCCCCTCTACTAGTAGGGGCAGTTAGCACAAGTCTGAATTAAACTGAACTGTATAACTATGGTATCGTGCTCCTGATAACTGATCTGAACTATCAGCTGGGTTCTGATAACATATAATACATGATAATATATTGTTTAAACATAAATGGATTGATATCATTTTCTGATTTCTGTAATAACATAAATAATTGCGGCCTTGCGCCGATTATGTTCATAACTGTGGCCTTGCACCGAAAACATGCATAATCCATGGCCTTGCGCCGGCTATCAATCACGACCTTGCGTCAAACATAACATACATACTAATCTAAATAAAAGTACTGCTTATAATATATTCTGAAATAACTGTAAATATACTTTTTCTGTAAAATCGACTTAACATAATACAATTTGCGTAAAATAATATTCATGCCACACAATATTGAATAAAATCATAAATTTTGTTCTAAAATCGTATTTTCTGACATTTCATACTAAAAATACATATTTCTATGTAACAGCAGTAGTTTCCCAAATATACATTTCTATAAATATGCTTAAATATAATACATGTTTTCTGAACATGAATCTGCTATTAAATAATAATAATTTTCATGAAAAATCACTGCTTTAATTTATTCCCTTACCTGACTTTTGAAAAGCCCCTACAGTGTCGAGTCTTACACCCGTAGGGTTCCCCATTCAACACCCTGAAAACAATATCTCTCTAAACAAAATTTCAGTATTTCTTCGAATACTACATTTCCTACAACTGTGGGAAAGACAAATATTAACCCCACAAACGATCCACTCCAGCAGACTTGAAGAGAATTTTCCCAGGAGTGTCTTGGTGGCCTCGGATTGTCGAACCGGCAAGAATCTGGCCCAGAATCTTAAAGAGAAGGGGGAAAGGACGAACATGAGAGAGAAAGAGAGGGTTCTTCACATAATTCTGTAGAAAAATTCAAGTTTAGGCTATTTATACGCCTGCACTCGTCGACAAGCCGCGTCACTTTGTCGATGAGGCCATGAAGCAAGTTTGTCGATGAATACCTATTCCTCATCGACGAAATTCAGAATTAAAAATAACTTCTCGGTATCTTCTTGTTGACGAGACATGTGTCCCCGTCGACAATCCCAATAAGCCACTTCGTCGATGAGGACTTGCTGTGACCCCCCCCTTTACAACTTCCCTTTTCTTCCTCTTTTATTATTTAAATACCACAATTCCTCGGGTGGTCTCTACATTCTCCCCTCATAATAAAAATTTCATCCTCGAAATTTACTATCCATATGATTCACCATCCCTTAAAGGTAAATTGTCTACTTATTTATCACTTACCCTTACTTATGGTAGAGGAATACCGTGGTTACATTCAGAGTTCTGAGAGATTACATATGCAAAATAAAATTCTCCCACAACCAAAATGCTATTTACTAACTAAACTATTACATATACTAATTAACCTACAGAAGAAATATTACGTAATTACTTACACTTTCTGATTACAGCTGGACTTTACTGAATAATTGTGGATATTTCTGCCTTATCTATTCCTCGAGTTCCCAAGATGCTTCTTCTATTGCGTGATTTCTTCATAGGACTTTCACTAAAGAAATCTTCTTATTACGTAATTCCTACTTTTTCTTGTCCAGAATATGTACTAGGACCTTCTCATAAACTAGTGAATCACTGATCTCTAATTCACCATAATTGATTACGTAAGAAGGGTCTGAGACGTATTTCCTTAACATGGAGACATGAAATACATCATGTATCTTGGACAACATAGGTGGTAAAGCTAACCTATAGGCAACCGGCCCCACTTTCTCTAAAATATCAAACGTGCCAATAAACCTAGGACTAAGTTTACCTTTCATTCCAAATCTCATAACCCCTTTTAACGGAGTTGTTTTCAAAAACACATGATCACCGATATCAAATTCCAATTTTCTACGATGATTATCAGCGTAACTTTTCTATCGGCTTTAAGTTGCATTGACTCTATCCCTGATGAGCTGAACTTTATCATACGCTTGCTGCACTAATTCTGGTCCCACAACTTGCCGCTCACCCATCTTGTCCCAATGTAAAGGGGAATGACATCTTCTACCGTAAAGTGCCTCAAACAGTGTCATGCCACTAACTGTGCTTTGAATTTCCCTCCTTCCTTTTCTAAAATTGCCTCTTTCTTCCTATATACCCATTTGCAACCTATCGGTCTCTTCCCATTTGGAAGCTCCACCAAATCCCAAGTTTGGTTCTTATGTGGTGATTCCATCTCCTCAATCATCGCTCTCATCCACCGATCTGTCTCCCAGCCGTGCACTGCCTCTTGAAAAGTAGTTGGATCATTGCAACTAGTAAGGAAAGCATAAGATACTAACTCTTTAAATCCATACCTTAGTGGAGGTCTGATAGTGCATCTGGATTTCCGTATAGGAATATTGTTGACTTGTTGGTTTCCCGAACTAGAACTCCATGCAATTATAGGACCATGATTATTTCCGTTGCCCTGAGCTTCCAACTCCACCTGCACAACATGTTCATCACTGCCCCAACTTTTTGGCACCTGTTTGTTTTCATCATAATCTTGAATACGCTTCTCCATAGTCTTCTCATCAAAGACTACATCCCTACTGATCACCACCTTGTTTGCCATTGGATCCTATAGCTTGTACCCCTTCATACACTCTGGATATCCTAAAAATATGCAACAACGAGACTTTAGGTCAAGCTTAAACCTCTCCTCACTAGACACGTGGATATAGGCTGGACACCTGAATACCTTCAATCCGGAGTAGTCTACTGCATTTCCTGTCCAAATCTCTTCTACCACTCTACCCTCAAATGATGCCCTTGGTGATCAATTTATCAGAAAACAAGTCATACTCATTGCCTCGACCCAGAAGTTCTTCAGTAGCCCTGCATTTAACCTGAGACACTGAGCCATTTCATTAAAAGTTCGGTTCATTTGTTCTGCCACACCATTTTGTTAAGGTGTCCAACAAACTGTAAAGTGTTTTTTAATGCCCCGCTCCGAAAAAAATTCCATAAATTGAGAATCAGTGTACTCGGTCCCATTATCCGACCTTAAGTATTTGCTTCTCCTCCCTATCAGGTTTCCCACTTCAGCCTTCCAAATCTCAAACTTGACAAACATACTTGATTTGTGACGCATGAAGTAAACCCAGACCTTCTGTGAGTAATCATCAATAAAACTCACATAATACACATGTCCACCTTTTGATGCAACTCTAACTGGGCCCCAAACATCTGAATGCACATAGTCAAGAATAACTTCGTCTTATGTTTAGCTGATTTGAACTTTGCCCTGTTTTGTTTTCCAAGAACACAAATCCTGCAAAATTCCAGCTGACATGATTTCAAACCCTTCAAAAGTTTCCTCTTATGTAGTTCCTTCATGCCATGTTCCCCCATATGCCCAAGGTGCATATGTCACAAGATAGTTTCATCTTATTTAGCATCCACGACTGCAACTCCACCTACAACGGTAGTTCCCTGCAACATGTAAATATTCTCATCTAGTTTCTTCCTTTCATTATAGTTAGATTACCTTTCCATACCATCAAGACTCCACCTTTGGACTTGTAATTGAAGCCATTACAATCCAAAGTACCGAGTGATATCAAACTCTTCCTCAACTCTGGCATATGTTTTACATTACACAACGTTCTCACAACACCATCAAACATTTTTATCTTTACATTTCTTATGCCAATGATCTCGCAAGAAGCATCATTATTCATAAGAACTGATCCAGAATTCACTAACCTATAAGTGCTAAACCACTCCTTGTTCGGAGTCACGTGATAAGAACATACCAACTCAAGTATCCAAGTGTCCGTTAAATTATCCGACCCCGCTGAAACTGATAGAACATCACCATTCGCTGAATCTTCTTCTTGAACAACATTCACAGGTTTTGAAATCCCCTTATGCTTTTCAGCATTGCCCTTCTTCCAATCCAAACATTTCGGTTTCACATGCCCCCTTTTACCGCATTTATAACATCGGATTTCCTTCTTCTTCTTAAATTGATTTCAGAATTTCTGACTTGATCCATGTTTGGATTTTTCCTTGCCTCAGTCGTTATTACCCTTTATCATAAGTCCTTCCCCTTTATCACATATTTTCAATCTTTGATGAAAATTTAGTAAAACACTTATTACCTCTTCTAGATCAACAGTTTCTTTTCCCCACGTAAGAGTGGTCACATGATTTTCGTAGGTATGAGTCAAGGGCAAAAAGTTTAACAACATCAAAGCTTTGTCATCCTCATCAAACTTAACATCAACTCTCATCAAAGCGCCAATAATTTGATTAAAAGCATTAATATGTTGATCCATGTTTGATTCTTTAACCATTTTAAGCCAATATAAACGTTGCTTAAGAAAAAGTTTGTTATTGAGGTATCTAGACATGTTTTCACGCCCCGAACCCGCGGATGGGCCCTAGGTGTGAATTTAGTAACCTAACCTATCTCTATATCAATTAAAAACATACATGATATTACACTGAATGAGGTTCTGACCCCCGTGGGGTACACGTATACCCTATACACATTCACATACACATACATACACATCACATACGCAGCGAAAATGTTCTTTCTAATACATACAATGTACCATACCAGAGTCTATACATAACTAGAGTCTACGCTCCAAAATACAGTTTTTACCCCGGGTGTCTACAAAACCCAACAATGATAACTCGGTTACAAAATCCATACTTACATAAGTACTATATGTAGCTAACTGACAACCACGCTCCTGTTACGCTAGGACGCTAGTGACGGCTACTCGAAGGACCTGAAAAATATTTGTATACTCGGGGTGAGACACCTCTCAGTAAGGAAGAAACATGTTATATCAGTGTGTGGCATATAAGTGTTATTTTGACATAAAACATAACACGATATAGTTCGAGTATTTTCACAATCTAGTTCCAGTACATACGATACAAAACATACGGTCAGTGTCGTCACACTCTTCGGCCGAAACCGGCCGCATTACATGGAGCACCTGATAACCTGGCATTAGCCGAAGCCCCCACAGAGATATCGTTGCTAATACGGTGTCAACTCACACCCATCAGTGACCAACTGAAACAAGCAGACGATATTTCACACCCTCGGATATAGACCTGGACACTCTCGCCCGTGGTATTTAGCCGAGACATAGTGTTTGCCCACGGTAATTAGCTTAAATTTGGAAAATTTCACAAAACCTGGAACAATTTTGGAACTTATATTCCTATATATCTCAGCTTACGGTAATTAGCCGTCACAACTGTTTTCACACACCTACAACATTTTTACATAGAAGAGTTCATTCCACACTTATTTGGTATACAACAAATCTTATCGCTCCAATTTGAGAATACAATTTAATACAAATATAGGTATGGTCATCTCAATATCACAGTTTTATACAACATACGATTTTCCAACTAAAATAGAGATGATACCCGAAACCCCTAAATTTTCCCAAAACAATAACCCAAAAATCTCGTATTTTCACCTGATAGATTTTCCCAAATAAGTAGCAAAATCATACACACAATCGTAAACTACACGTTTACTTATTCCGATTTCAAAAATAACTGATATAAATAGAATCCCCTTACCTTTCCCCAAATACCAAAAACTCAAACTCTACGGTTCCAAAACTACGAACTGAGTTCCCAAAACCTAAACAATGAAGAACAATACTTCCTTGCAATACTATTCTCTACAAATCTACCTAAACGAAAACGAATTTAGAGCCTTACCTCGGTTTTGGGTCAAAACTAAAAAATCCTTAAAGCGAAATTTCGATCCGCTATCCTCGAAGAGATTCTTCTCCTAGTCTATGTGGCAACGTCGGATCATTGATTCTGGCAATAGACAGTCAGAAATCCTAGAGAGAGAAAGAGAGTGTTCGAGTCCTAAAGAGAGAGAGAGAGAAAAAAGATTTTGATTTGTTAACTCTTAAGTAAAGCCAAAAGATATTTATAACTAAGTTGACTCGGCTAGACCCTTTGACAAGATAGCGTGCTCGTAAACGAGCCGTAGAAGGAAGTTTGTCATCATTAAGGCGCACTAGTCGACGAGCCTGAGATTTTAGGATTTCCCGAAATCCCTCGGTATCTCCTCGTCGACGAGCCTTGCTATTTTTTTACCTTTTTAATTTTCCTTATTTTTTTCTTATTTATTTAATTCACCTATCTCGGGTTGGGTTCTTACACATGTACTGACTTTCTAACTTTTGCCAGATAGCCGCTGGAGAATCCTCCTCCATCACCCGATAGAGAACTTCGTCGACCAAACACAAGCGTATTGTAGAAGCGGCATTTGCTTTCAATTCTATCCATGTTGCCTCATCCATTTCTTCCGGTTGGGTATCAAATAGAGCCTTATCCATTCCTTGTTGCACAAAAATGTCCTTCACTCTCCTCTTCCATAAACTAAAGTTCCCAATTCCATCAAATTTGACGATGTCAAATCTTGCAGAAGACGATCCCGATGCCATAACAACAATCTCTCTTTGATACCAATTTGTTGTGATATGGATCGAATAATTAAAATGTAAAGTGGAATAAATACAATAAGTAAATAACACAACCAAACAAGAACAACAACAAGATTTACATGGTTCGGCAAAGCCTACATCCACGGAAGTAATGATACACAAATTTCATTATGGAAATCACAATGTACACAATACACTTTTCAAATGATCACACTTTCATCAATATATGCCCATAATGACATATATAATAGTTCCTTGGAGGTTTCCTCCGTTTACCCAACTACCCAACGTTCAAAAATTTAAAATTTAGAAAAACTGTTCGCAGCCCAAGTGCCTTTTGTCGATGAGTTCAAGGATTCGTCGACGATCCATAGAAGACCACTCGTCGATGAGAACAGACATTCGTCGATGAGTCTTTGCTGTCCTCTCGTCGACAAACACAGGGTATTCGTAGACGATCTCTCGATCTCCTGCTGTGCTGCTCCTTCATGTTTTTCTTTTTTCTTTCTTTACTTAAGAAAATCAAAGTACAAGAGTCACAAACAACAATTACAGAAAAGCCTTCATTATATATATATATATATATATATATATATATATATATATATATATATATATATATAAAGAGACCATTAGATTAGTATCATAATTTTGTTGAGTTGCACAAGTTGGGCTACAAAAAATTTGTAAACTTTTTCAACTTTACCTTATTTTTGAAGAGATCTTAGATTTATGTTTATATTCTATTTGAATGAGATATAATTTAAAATTGTATTGAAATTCATTCAAATCCAAATCCAAATCTTAAAATTCATACTTTCAAACGCAAAGTTACATTTCACATAATCAAGTTTGCTAGCTAATTGATATACCAAAAATATATCACCATATAAATAGACTTACCAAAAATCAAGATAAGACTTTGCACTACATTGATGAGGGCACCACCTAATTTAATTGCTTAGTTAGAGCGATTCAAGAGTGACCATAAAGACTAAAGTGATTCACGCCAAGCGCCATAATACGCTCATAAATGACATATCACATAGAGTCAAACCTCGCTAATATAAAAGGAGGACACTACGAAAAGGTAAATCATCTTAGTCTAACCTATTCTACTGTTGCATAAAACCTCTCGAGTCAATCCCTTCCTTAGGCATCAGAGTGATCCCTCGGAGCACACCCCGGGTCCTTCAAGCCGTTCATTCTTTCTTTCTATTTTTTTTTTCAAGTGATCGTGATCGGAAAGCATCTCGAAAGTCATTCGACTTTTTCATTCAGCAACACTAATTATTTTAAGCACTGGACTCTGATATTAAAATTTTCTACAAATCTAGGTGGTAAATTTTGTTGTATTTTATTATTTAAGAGTATAGGTAAACTAAAAACTTTAATAAAGTAAAATTGAAATATTTTGTATTGGAACTACCTAGATGTTTTTGAAGAATTAATCATGAATATTATCCTGAGCATTTATCTGTGAAAGCTAGTAGTATCTTTAGTTATATATGCATAAAATTTAATTTTAAATTTTAAAACTAATAACAAATCATGAACTTTTTTAATTTTTAAAATTTATATATAAATGAGAACATATATTTTAAGTAAACTGAATCCAAACTAAACACTTTAAATAGAGTGAAATATAACTGGAATTTGTCTATTGAAACCATTAGAATATTTTTTAAAAATAAATTTGTGAATCTTCTCCTAAGTATTTATTTGTGACAACTAGTAGCATCTTTTGTCATAGACATGCACTAGCTTCTTTTTTTTTTTTTCATTATGGACCAATATATATATATACTTTTACCTTGAATTTTTTTAAAAAATAAATTTTCATATTTTTAAAATTTTTATTTATATAGAAATGAAAGAACATATTTTATTAAATTATAATTATTGTCTTATAAATGTTTAAAAAATATATTGACACTGTTATAATATTTTAAAAATAAAAAAAATTAGCAACTAGGTAAAGTAAATAAAATTTTAAAATTCCTTTTCCCCCTTTAAAATATTTTTTGAAAGATTTGTTTATCCCCTCTAAAATATTATGACCTACTTGGATTAAAGATTTCATTTGGGGAAGTAAAAGAAAGAAAAATAAGAAGCAAACTCATTTTTAATATTTTCTCTCGATATAAAATATTATTAAGACTAAAAATTTATTCTAATATATTTAAATTTTAAAAATTTAAATATAAATGATATTTAAAGTTACAATTTATTTATTAATTATATATTTTCATTATATTATTTTTCAATAATAAAATCAAAAAAATAAATTCTTTTACTTGTTTTTTTCTTTTCCAAATTCTAAATGAAGGATTATGGAAACTTGACTCCAATTTTTTCATAGCTAACCCTTAAAATTTGACTATTGTTTACAAAATTATATTCAAATTCTTTTCATGTTTTATTGATTTCTTCCTCTTCTTTTTATGGACATATTTTTGTGCTAATTTTTTAGTTTGTTCATATAATCTAATTTCATCAATTCTGACATATTTGATGTTTTCAATTAAAACAATATTTTTTTTCTTTATGATTTCATCCTTCTTAACATTTTCATATTTATCTAATCGTACTCATAATTTTATTTAAAAATTAAAATGCATCCATCCATTCTCTTTTCTGTTGAGCAGTTGCGATTATTTGTAATTGGATTAGACATTTATTATAAACCGTTATTATCCTAATGGAAAAATTCATTAAGGTTAAATTTTCCTTTACCCTTTATGCATTTATTATTTCCTTTACATTTTTTTGAATAAGTCTTATTTCTTTATTCTTTGTTTATTTTTAATTAACTGTAATATTGTATAGTGTTGTTCTATATTAGTAATATTTTAAAAAATAAATTTTTTTTTAATAATTAAAACAATTAAAGAAAACTTATAAACTTATTTTTACAAAAAAATTAATTTTAGTTTTTTCCTTTAAAATATAGAGGATTTCATTTAGGAAAAAAAGAAAAGAAAAATAAGAAAAAAATTATTTAATATTAATAAAAACAAACATTCATCCTAATAAAATTAAAAATTAAAGAAAACATTAGTGATGTATAAAATTAAAATTTTATTTAGTAATTTATAATATATTTTATTTTACTTAATAATTAAATTTGAAATTTCTCTTCCTTTTCCAATTATTAAGAGAGCTGACTCTCATTTCTCATCATCACTACTAGGAGTGTTCAAAAATCCGACCACCCACACAATTCGACCACTCCGAAAAGTCGATTACAAATTGTTGACAAGTCAGTTAGCGATTTTCAATTCTACATAAGCCAATCATATGAATCAATTAGTGAGTTTATCGTCTAAGCCACCTGGCCCAACTCATAAATATATATATGCCTACAAGTACTTAAACTTATGAAAACAATGCATAAGATACACCATGGGATACACACATGCAGTATGGAATATTTTAATTTTTATGTTTTTAATTTTATTTTTATTGTAGTAATGCTTATTGATTTGATATTTTAGTCATTTTAGTTATTAATGATATACATGTTAGAAAATTGACATATTTTTTTTTATTTTCTTAATTTTATTTTGTTAATGGTATAATGTTAGAAAATAGATATAATATTTTTTTTATTAAATTCGCAACCTTCTTTACATTGTATTGCTAATGTAAAATTCGAATTGAAAAGTATTTAGTATGTTACTCGTAGTATTATTTTTATTAATAAATTTATTAATTTAATATATTTAATTTTAATAAACTAATTTATGTTATTATATTTGACAAAAAAAATTATTTTCTATTTTGCTGTAAAATAAGTCAAACGGTCAACCCAAATCAACTAACTCAATGTTTAATTAAGCGGATCTTGAAGTCGAACTGATAAGATGGGATCAATTTAAATTTAAAGCCCGGGCACATTCGACCCGAACCGTGAGCACTCGCTGCAGAGTTCTACTCTGCCTCTACTTCCCAAGTTGCTCTGTTCTCCCATTGCTTTTAAAAACACGCATCTCCTTCTCAAAAATCTCTGCAACTTAAACCCTTTGCTTTCTGCCATGAAACACAATCCTCAAACTAAATTTCAAAAACCCCCTCCCTGGGATCACAACATGAGATCTTCTAATCAATGTCTCAAAGTATTGGTCTTCATCATCCTCGCCATCTCTGTTTTCTACTTATTCTGCGCACAGACCCAAAGCAAATTCTTCTTTTCTTCCCATCCCTGTTCTAAAAAATCTTCAAACGTTCATGAGACCCTCAGATCATCTTCTTCATCCCCAGCACAGGCCACGACAATTTTTGGGTCGACTCAGAATCAGACGGACGCAGTCACGAATCCCGAAATTCCCGGGAAAACCCAGCTCCGGCACATCGTTTTCGGCATCGGAGCATCGGCGAAGCTATGGGACCACCGGAAGGAGTACATAAAGCAGTGGTGGAGACCCGGCGAAATGCGAGGCGCCGTGTGGCTGGATAGGCCGGTGGACGACGCCGGAGACGACGGTTATCTTCCGGAATTGAGGATTTCAGGGGACATTTCGGAGTTCAAATACACGAACAAGCACGGGCACCGGTCGGGGATTCGGCTGACGCGAATTGTGTCGGAGATGGTGAGGTTGGGGATGGAGGACGTGCGGTGGTTCGTGATGGGGGACGACGACACGGTGTTCGTGGTGGATAATGTGGTGAGAGTTCTGGCGAAGTACGACCACAGAGAGATGTATTATATAGGGAGTTCGTCGGAGAGTCATTTGCAGAACATAGAGTTTTCGTATGGAATGGCGTATGGAGGCGGCGGATTCGCCATTAGCTACGCGCTGGCGGTAGCTTTGGAGAAGATGCAGGACAGGTGTATACAGAGGTATCCAGAGTTGTACGGCTCCGACGACCGGATTCAGGCTTGCATGGCGGAGCTCGGCGTCCCTCTCACCAAGGAGATCGGTTTCCACCAGGTCTCTCTCTCTCTCCGTCTCTCAATCAAATTCAACTTGTTTCTATTTTTGGAAAGTGTTTCTGTTCTGTTTTTTTTTTTTTTTTGGTTTTCCTAAAAAAGTTAAAAGGATAATTTTTTAAAAAATTAGAAACTGATAACATTAAATATTAATGATGTATAAATTATTATTTTTTATTCCTTAATTTGATATATTTTTATTATTTTTAATTTTCTTCATAACTAAATATTAAAAATTGAATTCATATATGTTATCTTTTCCTCTTCTTTATCATTTTTAAATTTTAAATGAGCCTAATTGATCTTTAGTAACTATAGATTATAAGTGATCTTATTAAGCTGATTGATTAATTTAAATTTTATATTATGATAAAACTTTCGTGAGATATTTTTATTGTCAAAATTATACTTTTATATTAGATTTTTTATTTTAGTTTGAGATAAAATTGAGATAGGATTTTAATTTTTTTTTACATGATAAATTTTAGGAGGACTACTCAACCATTTTTTAAAACATAATATGAATAATTATTATAAAATAAATTTAATTTAATTAAAAATTGCACAAATTTAATTCAATTATAATTAGACGTTAGATAAATTACACTAAAATTTTGTATTATTTTCAGATGACTAATTATTTTATATATGAGTTAGTTTTAAAAGAATTATAATGATAAAAATATGTTCTTATTGATAAAATAAAAAATTTAACAAAGTTGATACACATCAACTTATATTAGCATTACAAAAAATTTTAGTCTAATTATGATTAATGGTTATACAAAATAATAATTCAAATATCATTATAATTAAAAAATTACATCACAAAATTATATTAAACTTTCAAAATAAATAATTTTAATTTTAAAGTATTACCTATGTCATCAAACCATGAACTTATTAGAAAATTTTCAATTACTAAAAATAAAATTTAAAAAACAGCCAATGTTTAGGAGTAATAATTTTAGGAGTTTGAATTTGAATTTTTTTAAATTTCAAAGAAATTCAATATAATATAATATTTTATTTAAATCTATACAAATTTAAATTTAAATAATCAAATTTGTACTCCTAAACAAATTATTAAAATTTTAAATTAAAAAATGTTTAAAATATATGAAAAGAATGTTTAAATTTAAATTTTAAATTCAATTCCTAAGTCCTTAATAATAGCTATTTTTTTTTTCATAAAAATTTTATATTTGAGTCTTAACAATCCAATATTCTGAATAGTGCGATTTGTACGGAAACCTATTTGGGCTACTGGCGGCCCACCCAGTGGCGCCGCTGGTCTCCTTGCACCACCTGGACCTAGTGGAGCCCATTTTCCCCGACATGGACCGGGTGGACGCCCTGCAGCGCCTCTCCCTCCCCATTGGGCTCGACTCGGCGGGCCTCATGCAGCAGTCCATCTGCTACGACCCGACCCGCTCCTGGACCGTATCCGTTTCCTGGGGCTACGCCGTGCAGATCATCCGGGGCATCCTCACCCCCCGCGAAATGGAGCGCCCCTCCCGGACCTTCCTCAACTGGTACCCCAAGGCGGACCCTACCGGGTTTGCATTCAATACCCGACCCGTCAGAAAGAACCCGTGCCAGGCGCCCTTCGTCTACTTCCTCTCCGACGCCTTGTTCGATGATCGGATGCCCAGCCAGTACCTTAGGCACGGGGCCCCGGCGGCCCACTGCGGGTGGAAGATGCCCAGCCCTTCTCGGATCCACATAGTGGAGGTCTACAAGAAACCCGACCCGGACGTGTGGGACAAGGTAACAAATTGTGGATTAGCACACCTTGCACTTGTGTTCTGAATATGCTGTTTTGTGGATCTAATTAATTTATTAATTATATAGTAATTAACATGTCTATAATTAATTTACAGTCCCCAAGAAGAAACTGTTGCAGGGTTTTACCCACGAACAAAAATGGTACCATGGTGATTGAGGTGGGAGCTTGCAGGGAAGGAGAAACCATTCAACCACTGTGACAATGCAGAGGTCTTTTCTTTTTTTTTTTTCTTAAAAAAAAAATACCATCAATAAAATCACGTCAAGTAAGATAAGGGTGCTATATTACTTAAAGTGATTTGATTGGTCGCTCTTCTTTTTAACACACACTCACTCTCTTCATCAAGAATTCTTTTTTAAAATTATTATTTATTTGCTCCTTTTAAGTTTGATTAGAATGAAGTGACAACATTGACATTTTACATTCATTCACTAGTGATTAGTTTTTAATTTACAATTTTGTTATTGATGTAAATGGAAGGAAGATGAGGAATAATAATTGTTAATGCGTTTAAATGCAAGTGTTGTATTTGTAGTGGCAAAGGCAAGATTTTTGAGTGACAAATTACGCTAATTTTTACATTGCATTTTTACTACATTTTATTTGTTATTAACCAAATTTCATTGTTACGATTATCACAAATTTTAATCTTGAATGTCGAATTTAAGAAAACACAGCAAGGAAAAGTGAGAAAAAGTAAAAAGAGAAGAGGTTATATGTGGAGGATCTCTCATCCTTAAATTAAATAAAAGATTCAAATAAACGAACAAATCTTTATTCTCGATGAGGTAAAATGATGTGTTAAGGGCAACTATAGCAAACAAAGTATAATAAAACTATTAATTATACTATGAATAAAACTATTAGTTATACTATTAATTTTTTCTATGTCCATAAAAAACTAATCATTATCAAAGATAGCAACAACTGTATCAATAACAATAACAACTATGATTATTTAATTGTAGTAATTAAAATAACAAATAATAATCATACTATTGAAAACTAACGATGATTATAATGAACAGAAAGAATAAGTTTTATTGATGAACGACCAATGGTAGGAATATTGTTTCATGTTCCATAAAAAAATTAAGATTAATTGAAGGAGACGCAAGTTTTGAATACTCATGTTTTGAGGATATCTTACAATTAAAGGAAATTCAAGTATATATGCCATATAGGATTTTAATGGCTCTCAAATATGGACTTTCGACATTCATAATACATTCTCAAGAATCTTTTGAAATAACCTAAGCCAAATGACTCTTAAACTAGAAAGTGACAACTCTTGAAGTGTTTTAAATGAACTAAAATTGTTCATTGAATGACTTGAGATTTGATCTAATGAGGATTTTTTAATGTATGAGCTTGAACGCATTTTTAGGCGTATTTGATAAGCAAACTAAGAATAAATATGCTTGCTGTTGGAAATGATGTGATCCTAAGAGGGGGGTGAATTGGAGATTTAAAAACTTTTCAGCTAATTTAAAGGTTTCGCTGATTCACCACATATCATATCCCATTCAATATTAAACATGTGTATGTAAAAAGATTAAGTTATTTAGTTCATGCATACATGCATATCTCATTCAAAGTAAATGTGTGCATGCAACTAAATATAACAGTAAATAAATAGGCATACACATACTAAATTTAAAGTGCAGTAATTTAAATGAGATGGGGAGAAAGAGACACAAGATTTGTTATCGAGGTTCGGCCAAATCAGCCTACGTCTCCGCCTTGAGCATACCCTCCCAAGGATTATACTAACCCTGCTCACTTAAACGGGCGGAGCAGAAGCCTTTTACATCATCTCTTTACGGAGCGAAGAAAACCATAACTCAATTACTAGGTTAAGTCGAATTAGTCTCACTTACGGGGCTAAGACTCCCTAATTCAATTTCCGAGCTGAACCGAACCAGTTTCATTTACGGGGTTGAGACTCCCTAGTTCAATTAACTGGCTGAACCTAACCAGTACAATAAAATCATTTTTGTACATAATACAATACTTCTAAATATAAGCAGAAATGTACACATTTAAGCTCATAAAAATACGCACTCCAATGATATGAAATAATACTCACAGAGTAAGGGTGTTTTACTCAAAATAATATTTTCAATCTATGAACAAGATGTATATGATAAGCACATGAAGATTTAAATTCTATAAAAATTTTTCTCCAAAAGTATATGTCAACCGAATATATAGGAGGAACTCAAAGATTTACCCTCAAAATGATTTTCTAAAAATATGAGTTTAGGTGAGAGAGAATGCACTTTGATAAAATAAAAACCCAATCAAAATAAATACACTCTTTCAAATGATTTTCAAAAGGTAACAAAGAGTGTTGAGAAAGTATAAAATTTACCCCATAAAAGATTTTGCAATAAAAACATATTTTGGGGAAACTTTGATTAGGATAAAAATTAGAGAGAAAATGAACTAATAAAAGTTATTAATTTGAGTTATGAAAAGGGTATATATAGACTCGGGAAAATTTTTGACCGTTGGGGACACGCTGGGAATTATAAAAAAAGTTTAATTAATTTTTAACCCTAATTACCCTAGTTAAAAATAAGCAACCCGAGAGTTTCAAGCGCCTGACCTAAAGTTCGGTCGACCGAACAGACACAAGAGAAAAAGCGAGTTTTTGAGGTTCGGGCACCTGAAAATATGTTCGGGTAGCTAAACCGAAGGCGATTTTAAAGGACCGTGGTTCAGTCGCCTAGTCTAAAGTTTGGTTTACCGAACTTACATGTTCGGTTGCCCAAGGTGGATTTGAACGTGAAGTTCGGGCGCCCGGGGAAGGTGAAAAGTGACTGCCCAAAGGTTCGATCGCCCGGGGACACTCAGTTTAATTTGGTTCGGTCGCCCAAACCAAGTCAAACTTGTTGACCAGTCAACCATTCGGTCGATTGAGGCATTTTCAACGCACACATTTCGGTCGCCAGAAACCCTTTCACACTTAAGATTTTGTTTTGATTTTTAACAAAAATTATGTGCAGGGACCTAAGGTCAATCTAAGATCTAAGGTCTGTCTACAGTTTTGTTTGAGCAAACAGTTCATATCATGCAGATGCATGCATTTATTATAGACTAAAATAAAAAATAAATGCATTACAAATGAAATAAACAAATGCCTTTATCTTCCTTTTGCTTTTCAAAACTCCATGGAACGCGCCAGAATGATGATAAACTTGAAGTTTCTCTTGTATTCTACTTCCCCTTATATGTGTGTTGAATTATAACCTGTTCAGTCATTAGATTACACACATAAGTAACATGTGTGTTTGTCAGCATCAAAACTAGGATCGGACTCAAAAAGCCAACACTTGCACTTGGTTTTGTAGAGTTCTCCAAAAAAAAAAAGAGTTGATTATGTAAAGATGTTGTGAGCAAGTTCATTTAGAGTTTGAGTGAAAATTACTACTTTTATTAAGAAAAAATTATTTTAATTTCTATTTAAACTTTTAGTTAGTACATACTTATAATTCCTTTTCACAAAAGTAATTTGGTTAAGACTAGTAAAAGAGCCAAGACAATTCTACAACTTGTTTGCGAGAATTTTTGTAATACACTTGTGATGAATGCTATAACAAGTAAGTGATCTAAAGTCTAGACGAGATGAAGGATTGGTTAGTTTAGGAACAAGCACCAACATTTTTTGGTAGAAAATAAGCTTACATTGAACCAAACTAGGGGAAAACATTACACATAAATAATTCATACAACTCAAATCTATGATCTTGAGCATATCTTTTCCACTTCAAGTTCCACTCTTCCTATCACTTGATCTAGATTAAGGCTTTTATCACCAAGGACACCCTCATTTCTTATCTTCCAATAATGATAAACCGCTACAATCCAACAATGATTTGGTGAGGCAAGCAAACCTTTTTTTGCGTCAGGTGCGACTATAGAAAATAAAGTATAATAAATATTGCCATCCTCACCTATTAATCTTGAAATGATTAAGATCATCACAATTACCTATATAATGCTAGAAAAAATTCATTTGGATTTTTTTTTCTTTCTTTGCTTCCACCAATCTTTTGACATCTTGTTCATCATCATGCATCTCCACTCATTGTCTTTTGAACACTCATTGTTTGTGAATTACGATATTATCCCAAGAGGGAGGGGGGGGGGTGAATTGGGTATTTTTAAAAGATTATGACCTTTAGGATCTAATTTCAAAAAACCATAAATTACAAACTTTCAAGTTACCTAACAACGAGGTTAATGTTTCACAATTAATCAATCTAATATGTGTCTTTGTCAAGCATACACTTTTACCCAATTACTCACAGATGTAATTAGTGTTCAACACATACACAATGAACAAGTAATTTAAATACAATGCGAAATTAAAAAAGAGTTAAGGGTAAGAGAGATGCAAACACGATTTTATGAGATTCAGCCAACCTGCCTTACGTCCTCGCCTTGAGCAACCCACTCAAGGATTCCACTAAATCTCTACTCCTTTAACAACGATGGAGCTTCTTTTACAATCCGCTGCTTACAAGAGATACAACTTCCTCCTCAAACCTGATTCACAGTCCGAACCGTGATTACAATATAAAATTACAATTATGCAAAACTCAATATTACTTCTAACCAAGCTAGTGAGTACAATAGAAAATCCTAACACATATTTATATGATAAAACTTGAAGCTCAGTATGTATGTAACGATGCAATCGTTATATGAATGATATGCTTCAAAAAATTAGCCTTTAATCAATATCTCCCAAAAATTGATTTTTTTAAAAATAAGAACTTTGGAGAGCTTAGGGTTTAATTTCAAAAGACTTATATGCAAGAACTGAAAATAAGATCTTTTAAAATAATATTAAATAGTGCTCAAATATATGTTCTTGCTATCTAATAATTTGTAAGATTAAATCTTTGACTCAAATAAGTGACTTTGAATAATGCAAAGATTTAAACAAAACTTTTCACAAGAAATTTCTCACGAATATATAATTAGAACCTTTGGACTTATCAATCAAATTGATTTCGCAATAACAAAATATTGAGTCTTTGAATGAAAATAGAAACTTGAAGATCAGCAAACATTCAATGTTTAAAAAATCCTTTCACAAATAAATTTTTATGTAACAATAAAAGGATTTTTCTTCTCAATAAGAATAATAAATTTATGAGTATGAGATATGAAAAATCTTCAAGATATCTATATATTGAAACACAAACCAATCCCTTGTTTACCAAACCTCAATCACCAAAACTTGCTTTCAAGATATGTAAATGAAATCCCTTTGAAAAGCTGAGATGATTTTCCCAAAGAGTATGAAATCAGTAGAATATTGGCAAAGTCTTGGTATGGAGGCACACGTAGCACAAGATGTGTGAATATCTCTCTAAAGCTCTTGCTTCTTGTGTTTTTAGGGTTTTGGGAGTGTTTATAGAGTTTTTAGAGTGAGTTTCCTTGTTGCCCTAGATACTTGGAATATCCCCCAAGTTTTTATAACATTTAAATTTGAAAAACTCATTTTTGGAAGTTTCCTGTTGAAGTTCAAAATTTAAAATCTCTGCAGGATTAGTCGACTGAGCTATCGGGTTCAGTCTTCTGATATTCCTTAAAACATTGAAAATTATAGTCTAGACACAGGGTCAAACTATTGAATTGTAGGTTCAGTCTTCTGAAGTCCTAGTTCTAACGACTGAACTGAAGGTTTAGTTTTCTGAGGGTATTCTACATGTTCTGTGTTTCAACAAATAAATCTTCAGTAGATTGAACTAATTTTTCGGTTTTCTAAAGAAATACTTCAAACGTCTGAAGTAAAACTTCAATCGTTTGAGTATGCATCTTCAGACTTCTGAGGGTACACCTTAGTCGTCTGGACAGACCAACTTCAGAATTTTCATTTTGGTTTTTAAAATCCTTTTTGCTCTCTTGCTTTGATGTCTTATATAACATTTTTCGGGTTTTGAAATAAGGTCTCTAAGTCCATGTTTAACCCTAGAAGATTTTCATGAGATGTATGTGTCCTAAAGCCAGTTTAGGGTATATTTTGAGCTTCTAACTATATCTTATAAAATATGCAAATACAATCAATTCTAAATACTCATTCCCATGATGATCTTGAATTTGACACTTGCATCTTCATTCTTCTACTCTTTTAGTTCCATAGATTGTGTCATGTTGTATATGCTTTAATCCTTGTGGCTTCCATGACTTCCTCACCTTCTGTGCATGCTAAATAATGTTCCTTCTCATAATCTCAATGCACAGGTCAAATACCAAGTGAGTTGTCATTATCAAAACAGGATTGGACTTATAAAATCAACAATCTCCCCCTTTTTGATGATGACAAATACACGAGCAAAAATAGAAAATGGGTTACGCCTAACAAGGCTTCCCCTCAAATAATGTACAATTTAAAATTCAGTAATATGAAATATGCTCATATACAATGTAAAATAGGCAATAGTTTTGCACGTACAACTCATGTACTTATGTACTTTTCTCCCTTTGCATTAAAATTTTTTTGCAAAGTATTTTTGCTATAAACTTATATTCTTCTCCCCCTTTTGACATCAACAAAAAAATTTCTCTAGTACATATCGCTCACCTTTTGGATCTTTAAAAAAAATTGTACTCTAATTTTTTGCTTTAAGTACATTCCAAAAAGAATTATAACCAGAAAGACTAACCATACAGATTCTAATTAAATCAATGCATTTTAAAACAAAATCACATGGTTAACTCAAGGAACATGTGGTAAAGCAATATATTTTTCATTTAGAGTATTCAAGAAGATCATCATAATTAAGTACATGCCACAGAAAGTTCAATGCACATCTAAGTATAACCGTCTAAGTATAACAATATCGGTGAGCATAATAAGATAGGAAATAATTTTTAGATGCTCCCCCTATGAGTTTGAAGACTTGCATAGATGGAATGAAATGCTTATACTTATCAAGGATTAATTTCACTACTAGTTCAAAGTCATACAAGCAATCATTGTAAAATACTTTAGACCAACTATAGTGATACTATGATGCACATGAGTTCTTAAGCTCTTTCTCTAAGAATGGAGCTCAACTCCCCTAAATATCTTCAAGCATGCAACAAATTTATTTTAGTATAGTTTAAAAAAAAATTCATATGGTTAACAAGTTGCATCAAATATGCACAAAATAATTTACACATACCATTCATTATTTGATACTAAATGTAACTACAAAATATGATACCAAATGTGATTATACTTATTTTTCAGAGCCATAGTATTTTCAAGTTAATTTGCTCCCCCATGCACTTATTATCGTCTTATGTCTTTTTTCCTTTAATCATTATTCGCCAGTTTAGCTGAGTGTTCTAAGATTTTCAATGATTTGAGCTTGGCGTTGAATGCTTTAGCTTAAAGGATCAAAAAGTCATAAACAATTCTTCTTCAGGGTCATAAGCCTATATTGCTTCTTTTCTTATGAATCTCAACGCATAGGTTTCTTAGTCATTTGCATTTTCATATAGATTGAACCCTATTGCAAATAATTTAGCCATTTGATATATTCAAAATCTTCTAATGGACTTGACTTGAAGTTTTAGAGCTTGTGAAGTGGGATTTGGCAAATACTCTTAACAATTTAATTATCATTAAGTTCAGAAGAATATTCATTGTGAATGGACAATATTCAAAATATTTCGTGGAAGCGAATATATCCAACTACTTAGGCAAAGAGCAATTTGGGAGAATATTAATTTTTGAGTACTGCTCTTTAGGTATTTCTAATTATCCCACCATTGGATAGTACCCCACAAGTTTGATCTCAATTTTAAGTGAGGGAATGATTCAAGGATAGATAAATCTTTACTGGATATGATCGTGGTATGGTAAAGATTTCTTATGTAAGAAATTGCTTTAGCGTAAATCAAAATTAGGGAATTTTATATTTTAAGCACAAAGGGAATATTTATTAAACTGTCTTGATAAACCATTTGGATCCCTTAAAGAATTCCACTGATTTGATTAGAACAGGATATCTTTTAATAAGCACTTGATATTATTTATGATTTATGTTACTCATTTTGGAAGTATAAGCTTCCTGATGATTTATCTAGTTATGTTTACAACCTTTTACTTTGAACAAATCCACATTGGCAAGCTTTAACCCATATTTTTATATTTTATCCAATTATTATGATATATATATATATATATATATGTGTGTGTGTGTGTGTGTGCTCATTAAGTTCAGATTGGATATTACTTAAAAGAAGTCATATTGACTTGATTTTCCAACATTCTTAGTATTTAAAATTTTGTATAGTAAACGCGTGTACTAATTTTTGACTTTTTAGACACGAACCATTTCTAAGTTTTTTTTTCACTCCTCGAACCCGCGGATGGGTCCCAGGTGTGAATATAGTAACCTAATCTGTCTCTGTATCATTTAAAACATACATGATACTACACTTAATGAGGATCCGACCCCGTGGGGTATACGTAAACCCTACACACAATTACATACATGTCCAGTGGAAATGTTCTTTCTATACATACATCATACTATACCAGAGTCTATACATAACTAGAATATACATTCCCAAGTACAGTACATACTCTAGGCGTCTACAAAACCCAACAATGACAACCCGGTTACAAAACCCGTACTTACATAGGTACTAAACGTAGGTAACTGACACCCATGCTTCCTGACACTAGGATGCTAGTTTCAGCTACTTGGAGGACCTGAAAAAAATTTGTATATTCGGGGTGAGACACCTCTCAGTAAGGAAGAAAGCAGATTATATCAGTGTGTGATATACAAGTGTTATTTCAACATAAAACATAACACAACACAGTTCCAGTATTTTCATAATTCAGTTCCAGTACCTACGATACCAAACATACAATCAATGTCATTACACTCAAGCAACCGATAACATGTAATAACCGAAGCCTCACAATGATATCATGCTAATACGGTGTCCACTCACACCCATCGGTGACCAGCCGGAACAAACAGGTGATATTTCACACCCTCGGATATAAAGTCGGACACTCTCGCCCACAGTAATTAGCCGAGACATGGCATTAGCGTATGGTAATTAGCCGCCCTTAGCTGATTTACAAAACCTGGAAAAATTTTGGAACTCATGTCCCTATAATCATCAGCGTACGGTAATTAGCTGCCCCTATTTGGTTTTACAAAGCCCTAGAACATTTTACATACAACATTTCATTCCACACTTATTTGATTATACATCAAATCATATCGTTTTCAATTTGAAAAATACAGTTTAATACAAATACAAGTACGATCATCTCATTACTACCATTTTATATAACATATGATTTTCCAACCGAAACAGAGATGATACCTGAAACCCCAAATTTTTTCAAAAATCGTAACCCAAAAATCCCACATTTTCACCCGATAGATTTTCCCAAATAAGTAACCAAAACATACATACAATCGTAAACTACATGTTTACCGTTCCGATTTTAAAATATAATTGATATAAACAGATTCCCTTTACCTTTTCTCGAATACCAAAATACGAACTCTACGGCTCCAAAACTACGAACCGAGTTCCCAAAACCTAAACATCCAAGAACTATACTTCACTACAATTCTTACTACTACATATATTTAGAAACGAAACTGAAATCAGACCCTTACCTCGGTTTTGGGTAAAAACCTAAAAATCCTCAAAATGAATTTTTGATCTGCTAAAAACGTAGAGCTTCTCCTCTTTATCCACGTGGTAATGTCAGATCGTTGATTCCGTCAATTGATGGCCTGAAATCCTAAAGAGCGAGAAAGAGAGAGGATTCGAGTTCTAGAGAGAGAGAGAGTTTTTACCCTTTCATTATTTAGTCAGTTTACATATCTCGGGTCGGGTTCTTACAACCTCCCCCCCTTACAAAAATTTCGTTCTCGAAATTTTTAATCTCTCATTACCAACTCAACTACATACCCAAACGCATACCTGATTCTAGGAAAAGCCGGTGGCCACCCACATAGCAGCCCCATCCCACATACATACATATCCTCACTTATGACGGAGGAATACCATGGTTACATACATACATTATCTCGGGAGCTCACAACATTACAAAACTCTCCTCGAGACTAACCACACAATGTTATTACCATCGCATAATATTACATATATACATGCATACATACCCATACTAATCCTGCTATTGAAACTACTACTCAGAACAACTGCGGATATTTTCGGCGTATATCTATCTTTAAGTCCCAAGAAGCTTCCTCAATCGCATGATTCCACAACAGTACCTTTACTAGCGGTATCTCCTTGGTACGCAACTTCTGAACTTTACGGTCTAAAATCTGAATGGGTATCTCCTTATATGCCAAAGCATCCCTAATCTCTAGAGATTCGTAACTAATCACATGTTGATGGATCTGACATGTACCTCCTTAACATGGATACGTGGAACACATCATGGATCCGCGAGAGTGCTGGGGGTAATGCAATCCAGTAGGCCACTAAACCCACTCGTTCTAGCACCTCGAATGGTCTGATATACCTTGGGCTCAGCTTGCCCTTCTTCCCGAATCTCATCACCCCTTTCATCAGAGCGATTCTCAGGAATATCTTACCTCTAACCTCGAATTCCAACTCACGACAGCCAACATCTGCGTAACTCTTTTGCCGACTCTAAGCCTATTTAATCCTATCCTTAATCAAACCAACCTTCTCAGAAGCCCACTGTACAAGTTTGGGACCCAATATCTGCCATTCACCGATCTCATCCCAATACAAAAGAGACCGACACCTCTGACCATACAATGCCTCGAATAGTGCCATCCCGATACTAGCCTGGAAGCTGTTGTTATAGGCAAACTCTACTAATGGTAGAAACTGAATCCAACTACCACCGAAGTCTAATACACAAGCCCGTACACATATCCTCCAAGATCTGTATCGTCCTCTCTGACTATCCATCAGTCTGGGGGTGAAAAGATGTACTGAAAGTAAGCTTCGTCCCTAGTGCTTCTTGTAAACCCTTCAAGAATCGAGAAGTAAATCTCGGGTCTCGATCTGAAACAATGGACACCGGTACCCTGTGCATTCTAATTATCTCCTGCACGTACAAATCTGCTAGCCTACTCAAAGAGTAGCTAACCTTCATCGGTATAAAGTGAGCATATTTAGTCAACCTGTCCACAATTACCCAAATGACATTCTGCCCGTGTAGTGCTGGTGGTAACCTGGTAACGAAGTCCATGGAGATGTGCTCCCATTTCCACTATGGAATACTCAATGGCTGCAACAGCCCTGTTAGCCTCTAATGTTCAGCCTTTACCTGCTGACACATTAGACATTACTTGACAAATCGAGCAATCCCCCGCGTCATACCACTCCACTAGAAGGACTCGTGCAAGTTGTCGCAACATCCCGGGGTGGTGAAATAAAATTCATATGTTTAAATTTTTGGAAAAAAACAGGAATGGAGTCGCCACTAACCTTTAGTGTGGTTAGAACACAAGATTACTACCCAATTAAGGGTAGAATTAGTCTGCATTACCCAAGCAGGGATCGGAAGTTCGGTTACGTGAGGGGAAGGTATTAGCACTCCCTACACGCCCATTCTTACGAACGGTACCTAATTAATTAAAAATTATCCCACTAATTAATTTTAATAAATCTTTAAAATTTCTCACTTTTAAAAATTTGTGAAATGCACATGCAAAATAAATAAATAAATCATATGAAAATATACGTAATATATATATATATATATATATATATATATATTCCCTCAGAATTGAGGTACGTGAATCGTAAAAAAGCTTGTACCCTTTTTATGGCAATCATAAGGAGTACACCCATACAAAAATAAATAATACTAAAATATAAAAATAAGTACCATAATACATAATAATAACTACACGCTATAATAAGTAATGCCATATATATTAGAATACTAAAAATACCCCCAATAAGTTATATATATAATATACCAAAGACACCATAATAAGTAATACCCTATATATTAAAATACTAAAAATACTCTGAAAAGTAATATTAATATACTGAAGATATCATAATAAGTAGTACCCTATATATTGAAATACTAAAAATACCCTAATGAGTAATACTAATATACTAAAGATACCATAATAAGAACACCATAATGTATCAAAATACTAAAAATAATATAATATGTAATGCTAAATATAAACATAATAACAATACTGAAATGCCATGATACCACATATACTACCATAATAATAATCTATCACAATACTTAATAAAATACCATAATAGTAAACTACCTTTCTACATAATAATGATACCCTAATAATAAACTACTATAAATAATAATAATAATAATAATAATAATAATAATAATAATAATAATAATAATAATAATAATAGCCTATCATATTAATAATGAGAAACCTACGTAATGATAAGCCAAAACCCTCAATATTACACATACAACTTGAATATTGCGCACAAAAAAAAAAATACGACAACAAAAATTATTACATTTAAATATTAAACAATAGAAATCTTACCTCTGCAATAAAAAGAAAAATCCTACAATAATGAGAACAAACAAATTAATATTTATAAATATGGACATTAATTGTTAAAAATCCTAAAACAATAAATATTAGTCAATGTTAATACCAAACAAAATTTAAACTTTAAAACAAAAACGTGTGTGTATGTGTATATACTTGTTGTGCATTTTAGTGTGTGTAAGGATGTGTGTTAAAAGTGTGTGTAAAGGTGTGTTTAGGGTGGTTGTAGGTGATGTAAGGTGGTGCGCTTGGTGTTTGAGTGGTGTGCATGCAATGTGTGTTTAGAGCTTTGCTACTGTGATGGCTCACGGCTGGGCTGCATGTGGTTGTGCATGCAAGCCTAGGAGACTCACCTAGATGTTGCTGGAGCTGGAGAAGATGATCGGAGAGCTAGACACGATGATGGCGAATGGCGGGAAGCAGCCGTGATAGTGACAGCGAGGAGGATAGAGGGATGGGCTGTTGTGGGACGTGCAGAGAGCCTATCGCCGAGATGCTACCAGAGCTTGACGTTGCCGTAGATGATGACCAGTGGAGAAGAATGCTACTGCTGCTGTGTGGAAGATTCTGTGGCAGCAAGGATGATGGCCAGAGTAAGAAGAGCTGTTAGGTGTGTTGGTTGCCAGAAGTGGCTGCTGCTACTGTGAAGACGGAGGCTGCTAGAGGTGTTAGGGGGCAATGATGACGGAGGTGAACAGCGTGGGCAACGGAAACGAAGACGAAGTACTTGGGGTTGCAGAGATTCGAGGAAACGGTGATGGCGAGGCTTGGGTGCATTGACTCTGCGTGTAAGAGAGGAGGACCTGAAGATGGTGGCGGAGGCAATGGCTATTGTTGGCCTAATAAGGCTTACAATTCTTATTTTAATGATAACAAATCAAACGATATATTTAATATGTTTTAAGTAAAAGTTTTCAGAAAAATAACAGAGTTCAAGTGCATAAGAAAGTTCATGGATTACAAAGAGCATAAAGAACGAAGTCATATTGAGAAAAGCTCAAAGGAAAGAATGCAACTACAAAGATGATGGAAGAACAAGTTTGAAGACTAAATTATACTTTTAAGGATATTCTCAAATGTAAGTACTTCAAAGTAAATCTCAAGTATAAAGAAATTTGAAGCTCATAGAAAGTTAAAAATATGTTTTAAACATATACTCTAAAGAATAATTTTTCAAATCAATAAAAAGAAAGGGTTTAAGAAAAGAATTTTTTTTACTGAAAGGCCAGGCGACTGCCATGTTGAGGCAGACGACTGCCAAATTAAAATAGAAGTCTTTTTAAAAGTCAGTAGCTAGACAAGCGACTGCCTTGGTTTTGGCAGGCGACTGCCTGCATTCTGTTTTGAAAATTGCTTTGTGACAGGCGATTGCCAAGTCGTGGCAGGCGACTGCCACTCGAACGTTTGCAATAAATTTATCAACGAAAAGATTTTTTTAACCACATTTTTGAATACATTCATTTCAAAATGAATTTTAGAAATCTTTGGGAGTAATGGATGATTTCTAAAGCCTTTATAAATAGTCTTAAACTCAAAGAGAAATTAGACAAGAGAAAGAACTTCGATGAAATATTCAAAAGAAATTTGAAATTGAGAAATCTTCTAAAGTTTCCGGATCTAGTGCTTTTCAACAACTTTTCTGATCTAGAAATATTCAAAGGCTTTTAGATCAAAGTAAGTTTTTCAAAAGTTTTAGATCAACTAATCTTCAAGTATTCAAAAATTTTGTTTTCAAAGGATCTAAAATTCTTTTAAGATAAAATCTCTGATCTGAAATTGATTTATAATCTGAAGCAAAGTTTTCCAACGATCAAAATCTTTTATCTTCTTTGGAAAATTATTTGATAATCCATACCAAGTAATTGAGCTTGAAATTTCTTATATTTTAATTACTTTGAGGTATAAAGTGAGCTGATTGGTGTATTAATTCACTCTACTATGAGAGTTCTCTTTTGTACACATATTCCTTTGTTATCTTTCTTAAACGATTCTGAGTTGTTGAATCGTTGAACCAAATAAGGGGTTGTTATTTGGAGAGGCGGGCTTTAGCCTAATTGAAGGAGTGTATTGTAAGTTGGTATTGTTCTACTTGGTAACGGAACTGATATAGTGGAATCCTTTGATGTTTTTGCCAAAGGCGAGGACGTAGGCTATGTTGAAGCCGAACCTCGTAAAAACTCTTGTCTCTTTCTCTCTGATTTACTTTACATTTCTTACTTGCTGTTGTTATATAATTTATATGTGCAGATTGCAGTTTCTAAATTGAGAAAGAAACAAAAAGTACTTGATATTTAGAAAGTACGTTTTGATTAATCGTTTATGGAAACCTAAGAAGGGAGTACGTTGATTAATCTGCGGAAATCTTGATCAAGTAAAGTGTTTGCTAAGAGTTTACAGGGAAATCAACAAAAGTTTTTTACATCTTAATTGAGTGATTGAATTATCATGATTTCATTGATTGATTTGTAAATTTAAATTCCTATATTCTTGAGTGTGGTTATTATTTATATAGATATATATATATATATATATATATTGTTTTCTAGGTTGTTAAAATTAAAAGTCGATAAATCATTAAAATATTAAAAAGAATCCAATTCACCCCCCCTCTTGGGAAGCTATTCCTTATTTCAGCTATAGGATAGGTGATGTCGTGCCTTGTCAAACAGTTGGGTGGACGTGGAGTTAGGCTGTGAGGCTGGTGGCTGCCGGTTGTAGTGAGGTTGGCCATGAGGCTTTGGTGTGGCCACTTCTTTGTGTGTGTTCGGCTGGTGGAGGAGAGGCTGTGAGGGGGGGGGGGTTGCTGTTAGGTTGGGTGCAAGCCGTGAGGAGGAGAGGGTGTGAGAGCGTGAGCGAGAAGGATAAGGAAGATGAGAAGGTGAGAGAAAGGGGTTAGTAGCCGCTGCTGTGTGAAGGGATGGCCAAATAGCAACTGTTGTTGCTATGGCTAAGAGAAAAATGAGAGAGATGAGAGAGTTTTTTTTTTTTTTTTCTTTTAGGGTTGCCTCCCCCTCGACTGTGTGTGTGAGGGCCCGCTAATAGCCTTTTTATAAGCTTTCTTCCCCAAACTCTAATAATAATAATAATGATAATGATAATAATAATAATAATAATAATAAGGTAATAATAATAATATTAAAAATAATGATAATATTAAAAATAATAATAATGATAATAATAATACTAATAATAATAATAGTGATAATAATAATAATAATAATAATAATAATAATAATAATAATAATAATAATAATAATAATAATAATAATAATAATAATAAACCCTTTGTTATATTTGGCTCGGGTAAAAATAGGGTGTCTACAGCTGCACCTCTTTGTAGGCTTTGTTGCTTCAATGTAATGACAGGAACTCTCCTACGTTTTTGTAGCAACAAGCCTGCGAAGATAAAAGACACCTATTTTCGGTAGGTCATACAACTACTTATGGCTTTCAGGTTAATCAAGTGTTGTTTATTTCTGCCAATTAGGGATGATTTGCACTGAATGTAAGAATCCAAGTGGGAGTATGCAGGATTGACTTGCACTAAATGTAAGAATCTAGGCCGAGGCGGATATGAGGATTCGAGTCACATGACACAATGATGGCTTGCTTCGAATGTAAGAATCTGAGTCGTAGCGGATACGATGATCCGATCCATACGACACAATGGTGGCTTACTTCGAATGTAAGAATCCAATCCGTAGTGGATATGATGATCCGAGCCACACGACACAATGATGGCTTACCGCGAATGTAAGAATCCAAGCCATAACGGATACAATGATCCAAGCCATATGACACAATGGTGGTTTGCTTCGAATGTAAGAATCTGAACTGTAGTGGATACGATGATCTGAGTCACACGACGCAATGATGGCTTGCTGTGAATGTAAGAATTCGAGCTGTAGCGGATACGATGATCCAAGCCATACGACACGATGGTGGCTTGCTTCGAATGTAGGAATCCGAACCGTAGCGGATACGATGATCTGAGCAACAGGACACAATGATGGCTTGCTTTGAATGTAAGAATCCGAGCCATAGCGGATACAATGATCCAAGCCATACGACACAATGATGACTTGCTATGAATGTAAGAATCCAAGTTGTAGCGGATACGATGATCTGAGCCATACAACACAATGGTGGCTTGCTTTGAATATAAGAATCCAAGTCGTAGAGGATATAATGATCCGAGCCATACGACACAATGATGGCTTACTTCGAATGTAAGAATCCGAGCCATAGCGGATATGATGATTCGAGCCATACGACACAATGATGACTTGCTGCGAATGTAAGAATTCTAGCCATAGTGGATACGATGATCCGAGCCATACGACACAATGGTGGCTTGCTTTGAATGTAAGAATCCGAGTCGTAGCGAATATGATGATCTAAGCCATACGACACAATGATGACTTGCTGCGAATGTAAGAATTCGAGTTGTAACGGATACGATGATCCGAGCCATATGACACAATGGTGGCTTGCTTCGAATGTAAGAATCCGAGCTGTAGTGAATACGATGATTTGAGCCATACGACACAATGATGACTTACTGCAAATGTAAGAATCCGAGCCGTAGCGAATACGATGATTCGAGCCATACAACATAATAGTGGCTTGCTTTGAATGTAAGAATTTGAGCCGTAGTGGATACGATAATCCAAGCCACATGACACAATGGTGGCTTGCTTCGAATGTAAGAATCCAAGTCGTAGCAGATACGATGATCCGAGCCATATGACAAATGATGGCTTGCTTCGAATGTAAGAATCTGAGCCATAGTGGATACGATGATTCGAGCCATATGACACAATGATGGCTTGCTTCGAATGTAAGAATCTGAGCCATAGTGGATACGATGATTCGAGCCATATGACACAATGATGGCTTGCTGCGAATGTAAGAATCTGAGCTGTAACGGATACGATGATCCGAGCCATACGACACAATGGTGGCTTACTTCGAATGTAAGAATCTGAGCTGTAGTGTATACGAGGATCCGAGCCACTTCAAGCAGTAATAAGGCGTGAAACCAAAGTTTGGAAAATGGTTACTTTATTGGGGAAATCCACTTAGGTGTAAGGTCCCGATTTCAATGAATGAATCCACTTGTCCTTGGGATCTGCTGCCCCAGTTTCAAAATAAATTAATGTGTGTCTGGCATCAGCTGCTCCAGTTTCCAGGTAAATCAATGTATGCCTGGGGTTGGCTGCCTAGTTTCAAATATTAGCACAACAAGAATTGTTTAGTCAAGGATGCCAAAAGCTTATTCAATAAGACATATGTGAAGGGTGCTCTATTGCTGTTTGTGATACTAGAATGCAGTGATATGTTGTTATATGCATGCATGTTGCTAATTTGTGATGCTAGAATACAGTGATATGTTGCTATATGCATGCATGTTGCTAACTTGTGATGCTAGAATGCAGGGATATGTTGCTATATGTATGCACATTGCTTACTTGTGATACTAGAATGCGGGGGTATGTTGCTCTATATGTATGTCTGTTGCTAACTTGTGATGCTAGAGTGTAAGGATATGTTGCTATATGTATTCATTTATTTTTCTATGCAATGCATGAAATGTATGGTAATGCGTGAAATGTATGGTGATGCATGAAATGCATGGTAATGCATGAATCTTTTCTCCTAACTTGCCTGTGATTAATAACCTCATCTTTCATCTTGGCCATGTTTTTGAATTTCTGCATGAAACTTGTCACATTTGAATGGATCTGTAACTGATCTTGGCTCAAGTTTCTTGATTCATCCGGTTATGGAGGTGATTGACTTGGCTCAAATGAAACTCAATCACAAATTTGCCCTAGTTGAATGATTCTAAAGCTGATCTTGACTCTGTTTTCATATTCCAATCTAATAAGAAGGTGCTTGAATAGGTCCCACTGAAACTCAACTCAAAATTTGCCCTAGTTGAATTTATTGCCACTGATCTTGACCCTGTTGTTAGCAGATCTCTGAAACCTGGCATGACATTTGCCCCAATTAGACTGCTATTTCTTTAAAGGTATCTTATTTATAGAAACTACTGGTGATTTTGAAACCCTTTGACTATCCATCCTCTTGTAATGCTTTGCAGAGTAAGAAGGTTTTTTTTTTTTTAGAATGATTATGCAATTAGGACATCACTTTGCTAAGTCAAAAGATCATATGCACAGAATAAATGTTTTACCATGTTTCGATGCTGTTACAAGGAAAATTCATACCAGTATTCAAAAGCCATATAACATTGATGTTAAATTACCAAACTGAATGACTGATATTCTCTTCGACTGCCCCAGTTTTTATCGAGGACCACTTCTCCCCCTTTTGTCTCATTCTACTGTGAAATCACTGGAAATCTCTTGTTTAACTGTTGCCTTTAGTTTAGTCAAGTTCAGTCCATGTTTTGATCTCAAGATAGTCTTTAAGACGTAGGATGAAAGGTGGGTTTCAGGATATAGGTTAAAGGTAAACTAAGGCTCAAAAATCCCCTCCCGTAATAACATTTTTTGCCCCAATTTGAGTTGAGGCGCTTTTTAAAATATTGACCGAACTTGTCATTTGAACAAGCTGCCTACGTACCTTTTCAGGATCAGATCATTACGTAGTTCAGACTCAACATTGAGTCCGACAAATCATTTGAGACAACAATGTATACCAATCTGGTTAGGACTTTCATTTGGATCGTAATTTAGGCTAGGGGTATGGGTTAAAGAAAGAAATATTTATATAAGGCTCAAAATTTATCAATCTCATCACAGGTATTTGCTAGTCAAAGATCACATGAATCATGTCCCTTATTTTTCTTTCTTTCTCTATTTTTCTTGCATATTCTTTGTTTACTGCACTTTCTGCTTTTCCTTTCATGAAAGACTTTTTAGCATTTTATTTGGACCTCATTTGGGACTGATCTTTTTAAAACTGCCCCAGTGTGAGGTGTGATCCTTTGACGGGTTAATCAAGAATTGAAAATTTTTTAGGCTCAAAAGGGCTTGCAAGGGATTTCTTCTTTGCCTTTCTTTTGGGTAGCAGAAATATGGCCTGCCATCCTTTTGGTAATGATTATTGTCTCAAATGACTCACCAAATGCTAAGGCACCCAAACCCAAGTTAAATTTCTGGTGAATTAACTTTAAAAAAAATTGGTTTAACAATCAGACTCAAATGGGTTAACAAATGGTAAATCAATATTTAGTTCTTTTTAAGGATAACTAGTCAGCCAAGGATGGTCCTCTATCATTTGATCAGAACATGAGGAATGAATTGACATGAAATTGTTAGAACAGCACAGCCACTTCGTTGAATTCCTTCGAGAGTACAATATTTCTTCACAACAATTTGAATTCATAGGGTGAGAACAATTATTTTATCTTCCTTCACTTCCGCCTCCTGGCTTGAATTTTCAAGATTAACATCAGTTTTAGGCTTATGAGTACTGGTATTATTGTTTTCCATATTCTTGCATAAAACACAAGCAAACAAATTTTGGAAATTGACCTCATGATGCAAGTCATATTCAGAAATGCATAATTCATTTTATTGATGAAATAAAAACTTCCGAGACAAGGGCGTCAATGGATTATAAAAGGAAAATAACAATAAGGAAAATAAAAACATCATATGAAGGGGATTGGATAATCAAAAGCTTGCTAATCTAGTATTTTAGCCTTAGCGGTTGACGAGTAAAACCATTGATTCAGGAATCTTCCAGATATGTTAACCACTTCCTTTCCCGTGATTGGGTAGAAGATTCCCCTGGACTCCTAGTTGCTTGTCGTCAAAAGCTAACCATCCCACATCTCTTAATGATTGCACTTTACGCTTAAAGGCCCAACATCGGTCAATAGTATGGTCGGGAGAGTTAGAATGGTACTCACAACGGGCCTCGGGATCATACCACTATGGAGGAGGGTTCATAATGAGCATCCCAGGGATTGCAAATACCATTCCTCTTTCCCGCAACTGAGGAAATAATTTGGCATATGTCATGGGAATGGGGTCCACCCTTTGGAAGTTTTTGGGTACGTTCTTGTCTTGTGCTTGCTGATTCTGAGGGGTTGGTATGAGCCTAGGAGCCATGAATTGGGGCCTCATGCCCGTATGCACCGTTTGATTTACCGCAGGTTCAAAAACAAAGTTTCTCTTTGGCCATTGGTTCCCACTTCTTGTGTATTAATTCTTCCAATTAAAATGCTCTTGCATCATTTGTGTCTCTTCCTCCTTCTTCCTATTGGTCCACTTTTCGCTTGGACAAATTTTTGTGCCACCATCCCTGACTAGACTTGCCTTGATGTCAACTTCAATTCTCCCTCCTGCAGCCACAATATCCGTGAAATCGTAGGAAGTTGCTCCCCGAAGATGCGTGCAGTATGGCTCTTTTAGTGTGCTCACGAACAAAGAAATGGCCTCTCAGTCACTTACCGGGGGGTCCACTTGGATCTCCATATCCCTCCACCTATAAGCATACTGTCACGCCTCGAACTCGCAGGTGGGTCCTAGGTGTGAATATAGTAACCTAACCTGTCTCTGTATCAATTCAAATATACATGATACAATACAATAAGAGGGTCTGACCCCGTGGGGTACACGGATGCCCTATACACATACATATATACATCCATACTCATCAGTTACGCAACGGGATACAGTATTTCCATACATAAATAGTACCATACCAGAGTTTATACAAAATTAGGATATATATTCCTATAATTACAACATACTCTGGCGCCTAACAAAACCATCCCGACAACCCGTATACAAAAACTCGTACCTAATAGGTACTAGTAGTAGCTAATGACACCCCTGCTTCCGAATGCTAGGATGCTAAACACGGCTACCTGATGGACAAAAAAAAAAAAACATTTGTACGTACATTCGGGGTGAGACACCTCTCAGTAAGGAAGAAAGTAGGTTATATCAGTGTGTGACATACCAGTGTTATTTTATATAAAATATTTTACATAAAATATAACACTAGACAATACGATACAGTTCCGAAACATTTCCATACTGTTCCATACAGTTCCAGTATTTTCAAAAATGCATTCCAGTACATACGATGCCCAAAAAAACATACGGTCAATGTCGTCACACTAATATGCAACTACGCTATGAAACCCGAAGTTTCAAGTGATTACATTGCCAATACGATGTAGCTCACACAAGTACGCAACTACGATATGAACTCAAGTTTCACAATGATTACGTTGCCATACAGAGTGGCTCACACCCTTCGGTGACCAGCCGGATGACATAGTGATATTTCACACCCTCAGATATAGAGCTGGACACTTTCGCCCACAGTTTTCACACCGGTACATGACGCAGCGTATGGTAATTAACCGCCACATAGCTGTTTTGGGGTACAGTAATTAGCCACCACTAGCCGATTTCACAAAACCTGGAATCATTTTGGAGCTCATACTCCTATACATATCAGCGTAAGGTAATAAGCCGCCACATAACTGTTTTACAACATACCTGGAATAGTTTCATACAACCATACATACCACACTTATTTGGTTTATGACAAATCATATCGTTTTCCATTTCAAGTATACAATTTACGCAAATATGGATAACCATCATCTCGATAATACAGTTTAAACAAAACGAACGGTTTTCCAAACATCCCCAATTTTTCTCAAAAACTGTAACCCAAAAATCCCTTATTTTTACCCGATAGATTTTCCCAAATAAGTTACCAAAACATACATACGATCGTAGCCTACAAGCTTACTGATCCTGGTTTCGAAAATAAACTGATATAAACTGAATCCTCTTACCTTAACCCGAATTCCAACTACGAACTCTACGATCCCCAAAACTACGAACCGAGACTCCAAAACCTATGAATCACAGTACAATACATGCTTACAATGCATACTACTACCTATATTTTGAATTAGAAACGAAAACCGAGTCTTACCTCGATTTTAGCTCGAAACCCGAAATCACTTAAAACAAAATTCTGATCCGCTAGAAACATAGAGAATCCTTCCCTGATCCTTGCAGTAACGTCCGATTTACAAATCATGTGATGAACGGCGAAGAAATCAGGGAGAGTGAGAGAGAGAGAGTTCTAAATTCTAGAAAGAGAGAGAGAGAGAGAGAGAGAGAGAGAGAGAGAGAGAGAGAGAGAGAGAGAGAGAGAGGATTTCCAAATCATAGCCAAGAAGTAACCCAAAATATCTTTTAAAGGCATTTGATCCGGGTGGATTTGTCGACAAATTGGCGTCCTCGTTGACGAGTCCGCCATTACCTTCGTCGACAAAGAGATGGCCTCATCGACAAGCCTGAGATCCTTGGTTTCTCGAAATCTCTCTGCTTCTCCTTGTCGACGAGCTTCTGAATTTCGTCGACATGAAAAGAAGGTACTTTGTCGACAAACTCCGGCCTCGTCGACGAACTCTGCTCAATTCCCCATTTTACCCTTCTTTTACATAATTAACCCATATATCACGGTTCGAGTTCTTACAACCTCCCCTCCTTACAAAAATTTCATCCTCGAAATTTGCAATCTCTCATTACGAACACATTCATACTACTACATACATACACACTTAGGCGAAGCGGCGACCATTTATACATAGTCCCCCTACGATACATACATACTCTAAAGAATACGACAACCATTTATACGTAGCCCCATCACGATACATACATACATACTCTAAAGAATACGATGGCCATTTATACGCAGCCCCGTCACGATACATACATACATACATTTCCTCACTTATGGCGGAGGAATACCATGGTTACATACATATGTGGCTTTGGAAGTTTACAATACAACAGGACTCTCCTAGAAATACAATACGATAACAGAGTATTACATACATACATACATACTCATACCACCCTGCTATCCAAATACTACTCAAAACAATTGCGGATACTTCCGACGTATTTTCGTTTCCAGTTCCCAAGAAGCTTCCTTAATCTCGTGGTTTCGCCAAAATACCTTCACTAACGGTATTTCTTTGGTACAAAGCTTTTGAACTTTACGGTCTAGAACCTGAACAGGTATTTCCTCATATGCTAAAGTATCCTTAATTTCTAACTCATCATAACTAATAACATGTGATGGATCCAACACGTACCTTCTCAACATGGATACGTGAAACACATCGTGGGCCCTTGAGAGTGCTGGGGGTAGTGCAACTCTGTAAGCTACCGGACCCACTTGCTCAATAATCTCGAATGGTCCAATGTATCTCGGGCTTAATTTGCCCTTCCTTCCAAATCTCATCACTTCCTTCATCGGAACGATTCTAAGGAATACCTTACTCCCCACCTCGAACTCTAATTCACGGCGGTGAACATACGCGTAACTCTTCTGTTGACTCTGAATCGATTTAATCCTCTCCCGGTTTAAACCTACTTTCTCAGACGCTTGTTGCACGAGTTCAGGTCCTAAAACTTGACCTTCAAAGACCTCATCCCAATACAAAGGAGATCGAAACCTTCGACTATACAAAGCCTCGAACGGTGCCATCCCTATACTAACCTGGAAGCTATTGTTATAGGCAAACTCCACTAGTGGCAAAAATTGAATCCAACTACCACTGAAGTCTAATACCCAAGCCCGTAACATATCCTCCAAGATTTGTATCGTCTTTTCCGACTGTCCTTCAGTCTGGAGGTGGAATGCTGTACTGAAAGTAAGTTTCGTCCCCAGTGCTTCCTGCAAACTCTTCCAAAATCGAGAAGTAAACCTCGGATCCCGATCTGAAACAATGGACACTAGTACTCCGTGCATTCTCACTATCTCATGTATATACAGGTCCGCTAGCCTACTCAAAGGGTAGTCGACCTTCGTCGGTATAAAGTGAGCAGATTTCGTCAACCTGTCCACGATTACCAAAATAGCATTCTGCCCGTGAAGCACTGGCGGCAATCCGGTAACAAAGTCCATAGAAATGTGCTCCCATTTCCACACCGGAATAGGCAAAGGCTGCAACGGCCCTGCTGGCCTCTAATGTTCAGCTTTGACCTGCTGACAGGTCAGAAACTGTTCAACGAATCGAGCAATATCCCTCTTCATACCACTCCACTAGAAGGACTCACACAAATCTTGATACATCTTCGTACTACCCGAATGTACCGTATACAGAGAACGATGTGCTTCCTCTATAATCGTCCTTCTGATCTCATCGTCGTTTGGAACACAGCCTGGTCCCAAACCTCAACACATCTCTGTCAGAGATGTTAAAATCCACAGCCAATCCTTGCTACACTTTCTCCACAATCTCAACTAACTCCGCATCACTAGCCTGTGCGACTTTAATATGCTTAAACAAGGTTGGCTGGATCACCAAGCTAGCAATGAAAGCCTGATGATCACCAAACACCAACTCCACACCAAAGCTTTCCAGATCCCGCCAGATATGATGCTGAGCTACAACTGCAGATACTGCTGCATGTTCTGACTTTTGACTCAACGCATCTGCTACCACATTAGTCTTCCCCGGGTGATAACTGATCGTGCAATTGTAGTCCTTAATTAACTTTTACCACCGCCTCTGCCTCATATTCAGCTCCTTCTGCGTGAAAAAGTACCTGAGACTTTTGTGGTCAGTGAAAATCTCACACTGAACACCGTACAGGTAGTGTCACTAGATTTTTAGGGCATAAACTACAGCAGCCAATTCTAGATCATACGTAGGGTAATTCTTCTCATACTCCTTAAGTTGCCGAGAAGCATAACTACCATTTTACCCTGTTGTATAAGCACACATCCCAAACCCTTTAGGGACGCATCGCTATAGATCACCAAACCCCCATCCCTCGGAGGGATGATCAATATTGGAGCAGTAACCAGTCGGTGCTTCAACTCGAGAAAGCACTGCTCGCAATCACTAGTTCAGTTAAACTTAACTCCCTTCCTAGTCAATCGAGTTAGAGGTCTAGACAGTTTAGAGAACCCCTCCACAAACTGACGATAGTAACCTGCTAGTCTTAGAAAACTCCAGACCTCCTACTCATTCTTTGGTCTCACCTAGTTGACTACAACTTTGATCTTGCTAGAATCAACTGAGATACTGCCCTTAGACACCACATGGCCTAAGAACTCGACCTGATTTAACCAGAACTCACACTTCTTCAGCTTGGCATACAACTTCCTTTCTCGTAGAATCTGTAGCACCAACCTCATATGATTCTCATGCTCTTCCGAGTTTCTCAAGTATACTAGAATATCATCAATGAACACCACTATGAACTGATCTAGGTACTTATGAAACACCCTATTCATTAGATCCATAAATACTGCCGGTGCATTGGTTAACCCAAACGGCATAACCAAGAACTCATAGTGGCTGTATCTAGTTCGGAAAGCAGTTTTCGCTACATTCTCAGACCTAACCCTCACCTGATGATACCCTGACCGTAGGTCGATCTTCAAAAATACCTGCGTTCCCTGCAACTGGTCAAAGAGATAATCTATACGAGGCAAAGGGTAACGGTTCTTCACCGTCACTTTGTTGATCTCACGGTAGTCAATGCATTTACGCATCGACCCGTCCTTCTTCTTCACAAACAAAACTGGAGCTCCCTAGGGTGAAACACTTGGTCGAATAAAACTCTGGTCTAGTAATTCCTACAACTGCTCCTTCAACTCTCGAAGTTCTGCTGGAGCCATTTGGTATGGAGCTTTAGAGATCGGTGCCTTGCTAGGCAGCAACTCTATCGCAAACTCCACCTCACGATCCGGAGGTAAACCGGGTAATTCATCAGGAAACACATTCGAAAACTCGTTGACCACTCGAATATCCTCGAGCCTCAACTCCTCCCATGGCGGTTCCTTCATGTAAGCTAGGTACCCCTGACACACGTCCAAGAGTAGCCTCCTCATTTGTAATGCTAATAGAATCTGTGGCATCGAATGCACACATGATCCTACGAACTCATACTCTTGCTCCCCAGGAGGTCTGAACACTACTACCTTTCTACGATAATCAATCACTGCAAAACTGGAGAATAGCCAATCCATCCCTAGTATGACATCAAAACCATACATGTCGTATACTACAAGGTTCGCTGGTAGTAGTCTTCCCTGGATTTCTACTGGGTAGTTCTCTAACATCTTACTACAAATCGTTACACTCCCATTCGGCGTAGTCACATACAACATCTTATTCATCACACAAGTTTCAGCCCCACACAACTTCACAAATCTAGCAGATATGAACATATTTGGTTGCCCCCGAATCAAATAAAACAATAGCTCTATTCTAAAGCAATAACATGATAACCGTCACCACGTTCCCAACATGTTCCGCATTTGCTGGAGTTAGTGAATATACCCTCGCCGGAGCCGTGGTTGCCTGGTAGTTTCCCCAAGGTATCTGATTACTCGCACTGTTTTGGCTCTGTGCAGGCGTATCTCTCCTCAGCATCTAACAGCTCCATGACATGTGGCCCGACTTGCCACAGTTGTAGCAGTTTCCTCAAAACGGCTGACATTCGCAGTCGTGCCTTTTACGGCACTTGGTGCACGATGCGAGGGATGGATCCCCCTAATAACTTTGCTGCTTGGTGTTCTACTAATAACCAGAAATGTAGCTCTTCTTCTTCTCCCACTGTCCCTGCCGAGGACCACTCTGAGGACCAGAAGATGTTAGAAAAGGTGTATTCCCAAGAGGGGGGGGGTGAATTGGAATTTTAAACTTTTTTCCTAGGTTCAACTAATCCTACAATCAGTATTACGCAAACCTAGGGTCTTTCTATGCAATTCCAAATGTGTAGCTAAAAATAATGTGGAAATTAAATCAAACGCATCATTCACATCATAACATACATGTGCGGTAAATATAAAGTATAGAAATATAAACAAGGCACGCGATATGTTATCGTGGTTCGTCCAACTATGCCTACGTCCCTGCCTGTAGCTCGCAAGCCAGAGGATTCCACTAATAGCTCACTTAAGGGTGGAGCGGCACCGATTACAACTAGGTCAAATTAACACAGGGCTAACCTTAACCTTAACTAGGTCAATTAGCGGGGCTAACCTCAACCTACACGCCTTGACAGGATGACGCACCTAACTTTCCTAACCGGGTCTAAACCAATCCGAGACTATTCCAGGGCTAGTCTCCCTCTTCAGGCCCGTGCTTGGAAATACAATAAATGTGTGTTACAATCAAATGGTACAGTGATTGTGCTTTCGTATAAAGCAGATATGTACCCAAATGCGCGCCATAACATACACCACAATATGATTCAATATGTAAGCTCTTTGTGGTCTAGATGGTTCAACTCTTAATGGTATTTTCTATCTGTGTAATGCGTACGGGAGAGTGACAAACAAGCAGTCTTTGTATCACAAGATATTCAGCAAATAAGTTCACACAAAGATGTCAAGTCTCCAGTATTTCAATCAGTAAGATATCTTAAGCATGTACGTATTAAATGATGTATATGCTTGGTTTGCAAAAGATGTGTAATCTTTGTATTCAACAAATAATATATGAGTGAAAGAATATTGCAACAAAGATCACTATCACACAAACAAATATCTCCTCAAATATTTTACAAGATAAGAGTGCAATAGATATTTGGAAGTGTTTGAAAAGTTTTTGCAACCAAAAACAAATACAATCTTCTCAAGATCTTGCAATGAAGGTGCAAGCTTAGAAGATCTAACAAAGTCTTCTTAAGATAGACTTATCAACAAAGTCCCCTAAGAATCCTTAGGTTTTGCTTTCAAATAAAATCGTGCCAAGCAAATAAAACAAGGAGAGCAAACCTTTCCAAACACACACTCAATCCACTTATAAATGATGTAGGCACTAATAAACAATAAACATGAGTGAATGAGGCTAAAAAAGGAGTAGTATAGGCTTTTGGATTTTCAGAGAATTTTCCCTTAATCAAAGTGGCTAATCCATGCTAATTTTCTCAAATGATTTCATATATATAGGCATAGGAGAAAATATGACCGTTGGGTATTATTAAGGAAGTTTAATAACGTTTAAAGCATTTTAACCCTGTTTAAAAAATATTTAACCGCAGTAAAAATCAGGGCAACCCGAGAGGTTCGGTCGACCATAACAAGTTCGGTCAACCATAACAAGTTCGGTCGACCAGAATAAGTTCGGTTGACCAGGGGACTTTTGAACTGACGGCTCGGTCGACCAGGAGATGACGAGTTCTTAATTTTTCGAGGTTTGGTCGACTAGGCCATTTTGAACTGGCTGGTTCGATCGACCAGACCACTAGGATTTTTTCCTGAGGACCCTCGGTCGACCAGGTAGTTGGAGTATAAAACTGGCTCGGTCGACCAGATGGTCAAAATGTTGACCCAGGTAGGTTTCGGTCTTCTAGGGCTTTTTGAACTACTTGGTTCGGTCGACCAGGTGGTCAAAATGTTGACCATAGAGGGTTTCGGTCGACCGGGGCTTTTTGAACTATTCTGGTTTGGTTGACCAGGGCTTTGGTCAATCAGTTGACCCAAGGAAGTTTCAATCGACCAGGCCAAAATGAATTGACTTGGCTGGTCGATCGAAAGTGCACCATGTGTGCATTTTGGTCCCGTTTCGAAACATACAAGCCCTATTCAAGTGCCTAACAAACATATTTGTAAATGTGTGTGTCCTAGGGTCACTTGGGGTCCAATTTTAAGACACTAAAAAAGTCCGGTGTCGGTCGACCCTAAGTTCTTTCTAAGCTTTCTCATTCACGGTTTGTTTGAGCTTACGTATTATCATACATGTAATGTGTGTGAGCTTATTACAAACCAAAACCTATTTACTATTACAGACCCTTTGCATATGAATTAAATACAATATAATTGACAAAAGGGACTTCAGCTTGAGTTCCTCTTTGTGCACATCTCGATCTTAACGATTTTAGTTCCTACACAAAACTTCAAACGCTCATTAGATACAATGAATATTTGTCATAATCAAAACCGGGCATGACTAATAAGGTCAACAGAAGATACTGGCCTCTTCCCCTGATCTTGCACTACCTCATCTCCCCGAAGGTCGGTCTCAACTATGGTGGCTTTATCCACCAGGATAGAGAACTCACGGATCTGTAGAATCCCCACAAGACGGTGGATGTCTTTCCTCAGACCCCTCTCGAACCTCCGAGACTTCTCATGCTCATTCGGAACCAACTACAGTGCAAATCGAGACAACTTGATAAACCTGGTAGCATACCTCTGCACCGTCAGAGTCCGTTGTGTCAGGCCCGAGAACTCATCGTCCTTCGCATTCTGAGTGGAGACCGAAAAGTATCTCTTGAAAAATACCTCTTTAAAGCTGTCCCACGTCATACTAGATGGACCGGCTCTCTACCTCTCTAGCAGACTCACCGCTGTGCACCAATGCCCTGCCTCTGCAGTTAGCTGGAAGGTAGCGTACAAGACCTTCTGCTTCTCAGTGCAGTGGAGAACTTCCAAAATCCTCTCGGTCTTCTTGATCCAGTCCTCTACCACTATCGGATCAGATCCTCCAGTAAATGTCGGAGGGTGCATGCGTGTGAACCTCTCAATGTTACACCCCGTATCAGTAGGAGAGCTCTCGCATCTCCTAACACTCCGCCCAATCTCTCGGATCACCTGTCTCGCCAAACCACGAGACATGGAAGGAGACTCATCACTTACCGTCTCCTCGGAGCCACTCTCCAAGTTAGTATCCTTGGGTTCCATTCTGAAAACAGAATAGGAATCAGTTAGAATTCCTATATCGTACGCAGTTAACACAATCATAGACCTAATCATGCCAACTATTACTCTCACAGGTCTAAGCCTGCCCCGTCACACCGACACGAATCCATCAATGGTTTGCCCTGCCTTTACTGTAATTGTCATTCCAAGAAAAACATGGAATACCGCCAACAAATCCCGATCTAGCAACAGAACAACCCTCAACCAATACTACCCATTTCCTACATCCTATACTCTGGTATGTACACATCAATACTCCTAACCAAGTCTACAAGACCTAACAACCTGGTTAGCTCTAATACCAAGCTATCACACCCCGAACCCGTAGGTGGGTCCCAGGTGTGAATATAGTAACCTAACCTGTCTCAGTATCAATTCAAATATATATGATACAATATAATAAGGGTCCGACCCCGTGGGGTACATGGATGCCCTATACACATACACATATACATCATTACTCATCAGTTACGCAGCGGAATACAACCTTTCTATACATAAACAATACCATACCAGAGTTTATACAAAACTAGGATATACATTCCTATAATTACAACATACTCCGACGTCTACAAAAACCATCCCGACAACCCGTATACAAAAACTCGTACCTAACAGGTACTAGCAGTAGCTAATGACACCCCCGATTTCAAATGCTAGGATGCTAAACACGACTACCTGATGGACAAAAAAAAAAACATTTTTACGTTCATTCAGGGTGAGACACCTCTCAGTAAGGAAGAAAGCAGGTTATATCAGTGTGTGACATACTAGTGTTATTTTACATAAAACATAACACTAGACAATACGATACAATTCTGAAACATTTCCATACCGTTCCATATAGTTCCATACAGCTCCAATATTTTCACAAATGCATTCCAGTACATACGATACCCAAAAAAAACATACAGTCAACTACGCTATGAAACCCGAAGCTTCAAGTGATTACATTGCCAATACGATATAGCTCACACAAGTACGCAACTATGATATGAACTCAAGTTTCACAATGATTACATTGCCATACAGGGTGGCTCACACCCTTCGGTGACCAGCCGAATGACATAGTGATATTTCACACCCTTGGATATAGAGCCGGATACTCTTGCTCATGATTTTCACACCGGTACATGACATAACGTACGGTAATTAACGGCCACATAATTGTTTTGGCATATGGTAATTAGCCTCCACTAGCCGATTTCATAAAACTTGGAATCATTTTGGAGCTCATACTCCTATACATATCAGTGTACGGTAATAAGCCGCCACATAGCTATTTTACAACATACTTAGAACAATTTCATACAACCATACATACCTCACTTATTTGGTTTACGGAAAATCATATCGTTTTCCATTTCAAGTATATAGTTTATGCAAATATGGATAACCGTCATCTCGATAATACAGTTTAAACGAAACGAACGGTTTTCCAAACAAAGTAGAGATGATACAAGAAATCCCCAATTTTTCCCGAAAACTGTAACCTGAAAATCCCGTATATTTACTTGATAGATTTCCCCAAATAAGTTACCAAAACATGCATACAATCGTAACTTACAAGCTTACTGATCCTGATTTCGAAAATAAACTGATATAAACTGAATCCCCTTACCTAAACCCGAATTCCAACTACGAACTCTACGGTCCCCAAAGCTATGAACTGAGACTCCAAAACCTATGAATCACTGTACAATACATGCTTACAATGCGTACTACTACCTATATTCTAAATTAGAAACGAAAATCGAGCCTTACCTTGATTTTAGCCCGAAACCCAAAATCGCTCGAAACGGAATTTTGATCCACTAGAAATGTTGAGAATCCTTCCCTGATCCTCGCAGTAACGTCCGATTTACAAATCAGGTGACGAATGACGAAGAAATCGAGGAGAGAGAGAGAGAGAGAGAGTTCGAAATTCTAAAGAGAGAGAGAGAAAGAAAGAGAGAGGATTTCCAAATCTCAGCCAAGAAGTAACCAAAAATATCTTTTAAAGGCATTTGACCCGGGTGGATTCGTTGACAAAGAGGTGGCCTTGTCGACGAGCCTGAGATCCTCGGTTTCCCAAAATCTCTCAGCTTCTCCTCATCGACAAGCTTCTGAATTTCATCGACGAGAAAAGAAGGTACTTCATTGACGAACTCCGGCCTCATCGACGAGCTTTGCTCAATTCCTCATTTTACCCTTCTTTTAATTAGCCTATATATCACGGTTTGGGTTCTTACACATACTCTCTAAACATTTCAGTGGATTTCTTCTCCATTTCTTCCAAAGTCATTCGGTCAGGTGCCATCTTCGTCACATGGTGGTAATGAGTGACAAAGGCGTTGGCCAAGTCCTTCCAAGTGCGGACTTGTGCCTTAGCTTGCTGAATATACCAACGGGTAACATACTTGGTCAAACTGCTTTGAAAGTAGTGCATTATTAGCTTTTCGTCATCTAAGTAAGCTGCCATCGCTTGATAGTACATCTTATAATGAGTTCGAGGATACCAGGTTCCATCAAACTTTTCAAAGTTTGGCATCTTGAATTTTGGCGGCAGAGTGACCTTCGGCACCAGGCAAAGGTCATTAGGATTAACAGAGTCAAATGTATTAGATCTTTCAATGGCTCTCAAGCATTCCTTCAGCACATCACAACGACGCTCAGCCTCAAATCTGTTCATCCCCATATTAGAAGCTACTACCTGGGGTGTTCCTGCCACTGGGAACCCTGTGCTGGCACAGTAGGGATGAATGGAGAGATATTTGGCATTGGACTCTCCATGACGACAGGTGGTGGAGTTGATGTTTGTCCATGATCTAGGGTGAACCTTGGAGGATGAGTGGGGTCCACATCTGTCTAAGGATCAACCTGCACTGCTTTTCCTTTGTTCATCAGCAGCTCCATAACCTTACTTATTTTATCATTTATTTCCTCTTATCCCTGTTCTAGACCCGTAACTCTGTTTACCAGTTGTTCACTCATTTCTCTTGCCTTTCACTTGGTGTTGTATAGGTGCATAGTGGTCTCAATATTGCTTTTGATTACTCAGGAGGCTTCTTTCCTTAAGAGAGCTGCAGATCAAAATTTTCTTTTTTAGAACCAAGAATGCATGATTATGTAATGCATGAATGCGTGAGTATTTAATGCATGACCATGGGATGTAATGGGTGTTTATGTATGAATGTAACTAGTGCAAAAATACATACAAATAGGGATATGAACATGCATGCAGACTATTATGCATGTTTATGCGTGAAATTATGCGTGAAGTGCATGAATGCAATGTAACCTAAATAACTACTTTGCCAGAATTTTGGGAAAATCCTTATTGACTAATGAAAAGTTTCATGATTAAGCCGACCATTGATGGACCACTAATTCACTTCAATTCCTTCCTCAACCATTCCTTTCCTTGATGATGGTCCATGTACCTTAGATCCTATGAAGGATCAGGTTATGATCTGGGTTTGGGATTAAGTCGGGCGAGTCAACCCATTGGGTTGGTTTAATGCAGGCTTGTGGACTTTGATGTGCACTTGGACCTCAGGTGTTTCTAAATATGGGCTTCAAGCTATTTTTTGATGGGTCGAGACCCGAGTTTAAAGAGAGTTGGGCTTGGATTGCTTTTTAAAAATGTTGGCTTGAATTTTTAAGTAATAAAGCCGAAGCCCCCTTTTGAAATATGGGTTTGGCCCTTTTTGAAAATCAGGCTCGGTCGGGTTTTTGTTTAGAAAAAAAGGTCGGGCTTAGATTTGTTTTTAAAAGAGTTGGGTCCAAGTTATTTGAGAAGGATTGGACAGACCCATCTTTTAAAATGCTTAGGCCAAGTGTTTTTTTTTTTTTTTAAAGGATGGCCTATGGTCTCATTATTGGGCTTTTCTAGAATAATGGCTAAATAGTATGCATGTCTCAAATGGATGCAAAATGCTTGACACGTACAACACGAAAATATATATATATATATATATATAGACACACACACACACAAAAGCCTCGATTACATAATGTGAAGAAGGATGTGGCCTCTGTCCCAACCTAAGGTGGGTTTGTATATACGAGGTTCTTCAAGATTTTATCTTAGGAAAGGGATTATGGATAGTTATGTGTGGCTAGACTCTATTCCTTATCGATGACAAGGTTCCTAGATTGAACTTCTGTTAGCTTTGGTGTGATCCCGAGAGGGTGGGGGGGGGGGTGAATTGGGTTTTAAAAAACTTTTCAGCTAATTTAAATGTTTCATCTATTCACCACAGTTCATATCCCATTCAACATATATATATATACGTGTATGTAAATCGAGTTTAATAATAAAAGCAAACATACACGTGTGTAGTATCTTATTTAAATTAAATGTGTGCATGAGAATAATTTTGACATTAAATAAACATTCATACACATGTTGAAATTAAAGTGCAAGAATTTAAATAAGATAAAGAGAGAACGACACCAGATTTGTTGTTGAGGTTCGGCCAAACCAGCCTACATCCCTGCCTTGGGCTTATCCCCAAGGATTCCACTATAACATGCTCACTTAACTGGGTGGAGCAAAAACACATCCTCTCCTTACGGGGCGAGGAAAACTCCAGCTCAATTACTAGGCTGAGCCAAACTAGTCTCACTTACGGGGCTGAGACTCCCCAGTTCAATTCCGGGTTGAATTGAACTGATCTCATTTACGGGGCTGAGATTCTCCAGTTCAATTAACGGGCTGAACCCAACCGTCACGCCTTACCAGGATGGCGCACCTAGCTTTCCTAACTGAGTCTAAGCCAATCCGGGATTATTCCAGGGCTAGTCTCCCTCTTCAGGCCACGCCTGGAATACAAATATATTTAATAGAATTTGCGTACAAACAAATGCTTCTAAACTAAACAGGGATGTACAATATTAAAGTCTAATATGCACTCTCATAAGATTTTGAAATGAAACTCATGTAGTGTATGAGTTTTCTCTCAAAATATTTTTCAAGTAAAACTTGAGAGTTTGGAAAATGATTTTCTTTTCTAAAATGATTGACCTTTACAAATTCAAATCATAAAGATTACCAAGCAAAAATGAATATATGCTTTAGCCCATTTTTTTTTCAAGAAGCTTTTCAAGCCAATATATATTAATGAATATATGCTCAAAGCTCTTAAATAACTCAAAGAGTTTCTCCAAAAATATACTTCAAGATAAGTAGGAGAAACTAGGATTTTGTTGTCAAAATGTTTGACCTTTATAAAATAAAAGGAGAAGCCTCTCAAGTAAATATATATTAAATTGATTTATGCTCAAGGCTCCCTCTTGTATAACCCAAAGAAATTCTCCAACAAATGTATTTCAAGATAAGAGTAGGAGAATATTAGGGTTTTCTTCAAAATGATTGACCTTAGTAAAATTAATCCCAAGAATGCATTTAAGAAAAATATATGAGCAAGAATACTAACCCAAGCCTTCAAGACATTATTCACAAGAAATTTCTCCAAAAAATATTTTTCCGAATAAAAGAATATGGGAGAAATTTAATATTTGAAAACATGAAAAATAGAAAGGCCTTCAAGCAATATACATATAGAGAATGTTATATCCTCAAGTCTCTTCAAATATAACCCCAAAAATATTTTCCCTAAAAATGGTTTTCAAAAGAAGAGAATATGAGAGATTTTAATCTTTAAAAATATATCACAAATGAAAGAAGAAGACCATCAAGCAATATATATGTATATGATATATGCTCAAGCCTCTTCACATAAAACCCCCAAGAATATTTTCTCCCAAAATAATTTTCCAATAAAAGAAGAGTAGGAGAAAAATGATAATTTAAAGAGCAAATGGGGTATAGAAGTGTGGGAGAATCAAATAATGATAAACTAAATTAACAAAGGGATTGTCTAATAATTTTCAAGTGTTTTGGGATTGTATTTATAGGCAAAAACCCCTTATAACCCTTATATAGCCATTGGGACCTTAAAATATATTTTTATTTTCAAAACTAGCTTTTTTCGGCCGTTGGGACGGTCGACCGAGGCTTGAAATCTGCGAGTTTCGGTCGACCGTAGTGAAGGTTCGGTCGACCGGCCTTGACTTTTCTACACGGACACTGTTCAGTGTTTTGACCATAACTTTTTACATACAACTCCAAATTGGGTGTTCTTGATATCAATAGAAAGGTAAGAGAAAATACCACAACTTTTATGTTGAACATATTTTAAGATAATAAGTTTTGTTTTAATAAAAATGCCTATCAATAAGACAGAAGAAACATAAAGGGAGTTTTTCTATTACCGACACATTTCAGTGTTTTAGCCATAACTTTTTCTGTGTAACTCCAATTTGGACGTTCTTGGTATCAAACGAAATCTATGGGAAAATGACACAATTTTCATGTTAAACATAGTTTGATATGATATCGAATTGAGTGAGAAAATTGCTTATTTCTAACATTCGGTCAACTAGCCAGTTGACCAACCCCTTTGAAAATTTAGTTTTTGCCTTCTTTTAACTTTAAAACCATTTAAAAACCTTTGTATAAGTTAGACATTTTATGAAAATATTTTTTCATGTTATTTGGACATCTTATGGTTAATCTAAGGTCAGGTAGAGTTTCAATTTTAAATCATGTAAGATGCATGCACATTCAACCCTAATTACTATTACAACCTAAAAAATAGATAAAGTCTTCGTGTCTTCTGCTCCTCAATGCTCCATGGAATACGCAGATTGGTGTTCTTATCAGTGCTCTTTATGGCTTCCATTTTGCATTCATCACTTGCACTTACAGAAATATAAACCTTTTCACACTCAGTTACACAAGTGGGATACTATGGTTTGTCATTATCAAAATAGAGATTGGACTCAAAAAGTCAACAACTTCAATCCTCTGCCATAGAGGTTCGGATAAAGCCCACACTGAGCGAAGTGGTTCGCGGGACCCATCAAACTCTTCCAGGAAGGGACTGACGCTATTATACTCCTATCTAATCCTAACAAGGAAAGCCTGGGTAGAAGGCGTGTGAAAGTGTGTGAATCCCAGTTTAGCCAAATCCCGCTACCCCACATGCATGTCATATGCTTATTCACAATTACTCACATGCTTATTCAAACAACCATGACAACAAATATTTAAATCAGGGGTGTTAAATAGGGCAACTAAATGATCACATTAAATCCAGAATATTTTCAAACATAGTAACAAATATTCACATTGAATCAAGGATGTTCACATATATGGGGACTAAATATTCACATTAATCAAGGATATCTACATATAAGAGAACTAAATATTCGCATTAATCAAGAATATCTACATATATGGGAACTAAATATTCACATTAATCAAGGATATCTACATATACGGGAACTAAATATTCACATTAATCAAGGATATCTACTTATATGAGAACTAAATATTCGCATTAATAAAATATATCTACCTATATGGGAATTAAATATTCTCATTAATCAAGAATATCTACCTACATGAGAACTAAATATTCGCATTAATCAAAGATTCTACCTATATGGGAATTAAATATTCTCATTAATCAAAGATATCTACCTATATGAGAACTAAATATTCTCATTAATCAAGGATATCCACCTATATTGGAACTAAATATTCTCATTAAATAAGGATGTCTATATATGTACATTACTCACGGATATTTACGACTATTAACTCAAGGATATTTACAACTATGGAAACATCTACCCACATTAAGTCAAACATATTATAATTTTCACAAACCAATTATTCAAATATGGGAGTATAGTATGTACAAAATAAAGTAGAGTAATTAAAAGACCAAACAAATTTAAATTTGGAATAATTTCTAATTAATTACTGACTCGACTCTCTAATGTCCCCAGCGGAGTCGCCAAACTGTTGTGACTTCATGGGGTAGGCGAAATAAAATTCATATGTTTAAATTTTCGAGAAAAAAGGAATGGAATCTTCACTAACCTTTAGTGTGGTTAGAACAAATGATTACTACCCAATTAAGGGTAGAATTGATTTGCGTTACCAAAGTAGGGATTGGGTGTTTGGTTACGTGAGGGGAAGGTATTAGCACCCCCTACACACTTGTTCTTACAAACGGTACCTAATTAATTAAAAATTATCTCACTAATTAAATTTAATAAATCTTTAAAGTTACTCCCTTTTACGAATTTGTGAAATGCACATGTAAAATAAATAAATCATACGAAAATATATGTAATATATATGTTCCCTCAGAATTGAGGTACGTGAAGCTTAAAAGAGCTTGTACCATTTTTATTGCAATCATAAGGAGTACACCCATACAAAAATAAATAATACTAAAATATAAAAATAAGTACCATAATACATAATAATAACTACACGCTATAATAAGTAATACCATATATATTAGAATACTAAAAATACCCTCAATAAGTTATATATATAATATACCAAAGATATCATAATAAGTAATACCCTATATATTAAAATACTAAAAATACTCTGATAAATAATACTAATATACTAAAGATACCATAATAAGTAGTATCCTATATATTGAAATACTAAAAATACCCTAATGAGTAATATTAATATACTAAAGATACCATAATAAGAACACCATAATGTACCAAAATACTAAAAACAATATAATATGTAATACTAAATATAAACATACTAACAATATTACTGAAATGCCATAATATCACATATACTACCATAATAATAATCTATCACAATACTTAATAAAATACCATAATAGTAAGCTACCTTTCCATATAATAATGATACCCTAATAATAAACTATTATAAACAATAATAATAATACATTAATAATAGCCTACCATATTAATAATGAGAAACCTATGTAATGATAAGCCAAAACTCTGAATATTACACACACAATTTGAATATTGCGTACTAAAAAAAATACGACAACAAAAATTATTATATTTAAATATTAAACAATAGAAATCTTACTTCCGCAATAAATAAAAAATCCTACAATAATGAGAACAAACAAATTAATATTTATAAATATGGACATTAATTGTTAAAAATCCTAAAACAATAAATATTAGTCAATGTTAATACCAAACAAAATATAAACTTTAAAACAAAAACGTGTGTATATGTGTATATACCTGCTGTGTGTTTTAGTGTGTGTAAGGATGTGTGTTAAAAGTGTGTGTAAAGGTGTGTGTTTTAAGTGTGTGTTTAGGGTGGCCGTAGGTGGTGTGAGGTGGTGTGCTTGGTGTTTGAGTGGTGTGCATGCAGTGCGTGTTTAGAGCGTTGCTGCTGTGTTGGCTCACGGATAGGCTGTGTGTGGTTGTGCATGCGAGCCTAGGAGACTCACCTAGATGCTGCCGGAGCTGGAGAAGATGATCGGAGATCTGGATATGGCGATGGCGAACGGCAGGAAGCAGCCACGACAGCGACAGCGAGGAGGACAGCTGGTTGGGCTGTTGTGGGACATGCAGAGAGCCTACCACCGGGACGCTACCGGAGCTTGACGTTGCCGGAGATGATGACTAGTGGAGAAGAACGCTGCTGCTGCTGTGTGGAAGATTCTGCGGCAGCAAGGATGATGGCCGGAGCAGGAAGAGTTGTTAGGTGTGTTGGCTGCCAGAAGTGGCTGCTGCTATTGTGAAGACGGAGGCTGCTGGAGGTGTTAGGGGGCGATGATGATGGAGATGAACGGCATGGCCGACGGCTACAAAGACGACGTGCTTGGGTTTGCAGAGATTCGAGGAAACGGTGATGGCGAGGCTAGGGTGCGTCGACTCTGCGTGTGAGAGAGGAGGACTTAGAGATGGTGGGGGAGGCAGTGGCTATAGGATGGGTGGTGTTGTGCCTTGTCAAATAGTTGGGTGGATGTGGAATTAGGCTATGAGGCTAGTGGCTGCAGGTTGTAGTGAGGCTGGACGTGAGGCTGTGGTGTGGCCACTTCTTTGTGTGTGTTCGGCTGGTGGAGGAGAGGCTGCGAGGGGGGGTTGCTGTTATGTTGGGTGCAAGCCGTGAGGAGGAGAGGGTGTGAGAGTGTGAGCGAGAAGGATGAGGAAGATGAGAAGGTGAGAGAAAGGGGTTTGCAGTCGCTGCTGCGTGAAGCGATGGCTGCACAGCAGCTGTTGCTGCAGCGGCTGAGAGAAAAACGAGAGAGATGAGAGAGTTTTTTTTTTTTTTTTCTTTTTAGGGTTGCCTTCCCCCCGGGTGTGTGTGAGTGCCCCCCCTAACAGCCTTTTTATAAGCTTTCTTCCCCAAAATCCTAATAATAATAATAATAATAATAATAATAATAGTAATGATAATAAGGTAATAAAAATAATGAAAATAATAATAATAATAATAATAATAATAATAATAATAGTGGTAATAATAATAATAATAATAATAATAATAATAATAATAATAAACCCTTTGTTATATTTGGTTCGGACAAAAATAGGGTGTTTACACAAGTCCTGATACATCTTTGTACTACCCGGATGTACCGTATACAAAGAACAATGGGCTTCCTCCAGGATTGTCCTTTTTATCCCTTCATCATTTGGAACACACAGCCTGGTCCCAAACCTTAGCACACCTCCTCAGACATGTTAAAATCTGCAGCCAACCCTTGCTGCACTTTCTTTACAACCTTGACTAACTCTACATCATTAGCCTGCGCAGCTTTAATCCTCTCAAATAATGTCGGCTGGATCACCAAGCTAGTAATGAAAGTCTGATGATTACCATCCACCAAATCCACGCCAAGACTTTCCAGATCTCGTTTGATATGATGCTTACCTACTACTGCAGATATTGACGCATGCTTTGACTTCCGACTCAACGGATCAACTACCACGTTGGCTTTTCTCGGGTGATAGCTAATAGTGCAATCGTAGTCCTTGATTAGTTCAAGCCACCTCCTCTACCTCATGTTCAACTCCCTCTGTGTGAAAATGTATTTGAGGCTTTTTTGGTCCGTGAAGATCTCACGCTGTTCACCATACAAGTAGTGTCTCCAAATCTTCAACGCATATACTACAGCCGCCAACTCCAGGTCATGCATGGGGTAATTCTTCTCGTACTCCTTGAATTGCCGAGAAGCATAAACAATTACTTTCCCCCTGTTGCATGCACACATCCCAACCCCTTCAGCGACGCATCGCTGTAAATCATAAAACCACCATCCCCAGATGGGATGGTTAAAACTGGAGCAGTGACCAGTCGGTGTTTCAACTTTTGAAAACTCTGCTTGCACTCGTCAGTCCAATCAAATCTCACACCCTTCTTTGTTAACCGTTTCAGAGGGCCAGATAACTTAGAGAATCCCTCCACGAACCGCTGGTAATACCCAACCAGTCTTAGGAAACTCCGAACATCCTGCACACTCTTCGGTTTCACTAAGTTAATCACTACTTCAATTTTACCAGGATCAACTGAGATACCACCCTTTGACACGCTATGTCCTAGAAACGCGACCTGATTTAGCCAGAACTCACATTTCTTTAGTTTAGCATACAACTTCTTCTCCCGTAGAACCTGAAGTACCAACCTCAGATGGTTTTCATGCTCTTCTGAACTCTTAGAGTATACAAGAATATCATTGATGAATACCACTACAAAATGATCTAGATATTCATGGAAAACCCAGTTCACTAGGTCCATAAATACCGTCGGAGCCTTAGCCAACCCAAATGACATAACTAGAAACTCGTAGTGACCGTATTTGGTTTAGAAAGCAGTCTTCGCAACATCCTCAGTCCTAACTCTCACCTGATGATACCCCGATCGTAGAACAATCTTCAAAAAGACTTGCGTTCCCTGCACCTGGTCAAATAGATCATCTATACGAGGCAACAGGTAATAATTCTTCACTATTACATTATTGATTTCGCAATAATCAATGCACATTTGCATCGACCCATCCTTCTTCTTCACAAACAATACTAGAGCTTCCCAGGGAAAAATACCAGGTATGATAAAGCCCTTATCTAGTAGTTCCTGCAACTGCTCCTTCAACTCCCTAAGTTCAGCTGAAGCCATCCGGTATAGAGCTTTAGAAATTGGTGCCTTGCTTGGCAGAAGATCAATAGTGAACTCAACCTCCCAATCAGCAGGTAAACTGGGCAAGTCTTCCGGGAATACATCCGAAAATTCATTAACCACTTGGATATCTTCCAGTTTCACATCATCCCAAGGTGGTTCCTTCACGCAAGCTAGGTACCCCTGACAACCCTCAAAGAGTAACCTTCTCGCCTGTATAGCAGATAGAATATATGGCGTCGAATGCACACACGATCCCCCGAACTCATACTCTTGCTCCCCAGGAGGTCTGAACACTACTACCTTCCTACGACAATCAATCACCGCATAACTAGAGAATAGCCAATCCATCCCCAGTATGACATCAAATCTGCATAAGTCGTATACTACTAGGTTCCTCAGTAGCAACCTTCCCTAAATAATCACTGGGCAGTTTCCCAATATTTTACTACAGATCGTTATAACCCCAGTTGGAGTAGCCACCAACAACCATTTATCCATCACTTGGGTTTCAACCCCACACAGTTTCACAAAACTAGCAAATATAAACAAATGAGTTGCTCCTAAATCAAATAAAACAACAGCTCTATTCAAAAGCAATACCATGGTACTTGTCACCACGTTCCCAACGTGTTCCGCATCTGTTGAAGTAAGTGAGTACACCCTCGTCAGAGCCATGTTTGCCTGATAATTCCCCGAGGCATCCAATTACTTCCACGATTTTGGCTCTGAGTAGGCATATCACTCCGCGGTGCCGGACAGTTTTGGGATATGTGGCTTGGTTTACCACAGTTGTAGCAGTTACCCCAGAATGACTGGCATTCACCATCGTGCCATTTACGACACTTGGCGCATAGTGCAGAGGACGGATCCCCCTAAGAACTCTGCCGTTTGGTATTCTGGCGATAACCTAAACTATAGTTCTTTTTCTTCTTCCACTACCCCTATCGAGGACCAGTCTGAGAACTAGAAGATACTAGCCTCTTCCTCTATTCCTGTACCCCCTCATCCCCCTATAGGTCAGTCTCAACTATGGTGACTTTATCCACGAGAACAGAAAACTCTCGGATCTGTAGCATCCCCACAAGCCTACGGATATCCTTCCTCAGACCCTTTTCGAACCTTCAAACCTTCTCATACTCGTTCGAGACCAAATACGGCACGAAACGAGATAGCTCAATATATCTGGATGCATATCTCTGCACCGTCAGGGTTCCCTGAGTCAGGCTCGAGAACTCATCAGCCTTCGCGTCATGAGTGGAAGCTGGGAAGTATCTCTCAAAAAATACCTCCTTGAAATGGCTCCAAGTCATACTAGATGGACTAGCCCTCTGCTTCTCAAGCATACTCACCACCGTCTACCATTTCTTCGCTTCTCCTACCAGTTGAAAGGTAGAATAGAGAACCTTTCTCTGGTCAATGCAGTGCAGAACTTCCAATATCTTCTCGGTCTTTTGCACCCAGTTCTCTGCTACTGTCAGATTAATTCCTCCCATAAATGTTAGAGGGTGCATGCGTGTAACGACCCGAAAAATAACGATATTTAAATATGAAAGAGAGAGGGAAATGGAAACAAAAAAAGGAGGCAGTAGGCTTTGTCGACGAACGCGAAGAGTTCGTTAACGACATTGTGTTTTGGAAGGAAAAACCCGGAAGTGGCACATAGGGACTCATCGACGAAGCCCTGTGTTTGTCAACGAGTGCATAAGGGAATTCATCAAAGAAGCCCTGTGTTCGTTGACGAGTGCATAAGGAAATTTGTCGACGAAGCTACGTCTCGTCGACGAGAAAATACCGAGAGAGGTTTTCGGGTAGCCTGAATTTCATCGATGAAGGAGCAAGGTTCGTCGATGAAATAACTAAAAGATTCATCGACGAGATGACGTGTCTCGTCGAGAAAGGCCGCAGTATAAAATTCAAAAACCCGGATTTTTATCCATTTTTAACGCTCCTTTCTCTCTCTCTACGTCTCTCTCTCACTTCTCTCTTCGTTTTCGAGCCTATTTCTCACCGGATCGAAGATCTGAGGCTACAACGACGCTTTTAGCGAAGTTTGCCAGAGCTGATCATTGGAAAAGTTGGGTTGGATTTTGTCCCAATTTCAGGGTAAGGTATTTTATTCAGTATTGGCTTTTCCCTCAGTTATAAGAAATGTTGTAAGTAAGAAAATACTGATATTTTGTTTTGGGGGATTATGTTTTCAGGATATTGAGTTAGGAACCCTGTGGGTATAGAGCCAAAATTTTATAAGGGCTTTTCAAAGTTAAGGTAAGGGAAATATGCTATGTTAGGAGTTTTCATAATGCTATTAGAGATTTTATAGGCACATATTTATACCAGTTTATTATACAGTATTTATTGAATATGAGTTTAAATGCTTGTGTAGCCTGAGTAGATTTTCATGGGATGAAGAAATTTATGCAGCTTTTATATTGTATCATACTATACTGAATACACTGACATAGACAGTATAAACAGTTTATATAGTTTTTCCCCAATATATGGAGTTATACAGAATATACAGATTTAGTTATATATTCACAGAGATTATACAGAAAAATTTACATGCATATACAGCTTTTATACGAATAGTTTCATGAAACGGATATATATATATATACACACACACACATATATACATGTATAGTGTTACTCGAATCAGTATATATATTACAGTTTATACAGAATAGTATATACAGAGTTATAGCATGCCATGTTTCCTATTACCATAACATACAGTGTGATGACCCAAAAATATATATATGATTAAAGCACAAAAATAATAAAATAATAAAAATGGTCATTGAGTTAATATCAATACAGAAGTATTTTTCTGTAGGATCCTTGATTCCATGTTTGATGCTTAAGAAAGACCTTGTCTAAGCGAGTGCTCAGAGACCATTGCGGCTCAGTCGCTCCCTGGAGGTCGGCCTAGTCAAAATGGAATTTCATAGGATAAACAGGATAGACACTGTTTGTACACGTAAATAAGTATATATACATAAAATAGTGTTTTGACAGACATAATTTGTAGAAATACATAATAAGATGATAATAATATAGGTATCATAGGTGGGGCTCACAAGACTATGTGGGGTCCACATGAGTCCCGGAGCCACAAGACACTATTTATATACGTAAATAAGTACATAAAATAATGTTTTGACTGATATAATTTGTAGAAATATATGATAAAATAATAATAATATAGGTATCCTATGCGGGGCCCACAAGACTGTGTGGGGCCCACATAAGTCCCAAAACCGTATGGAGGTTTACACGAGTCTCAAAGTTATGTAGGATGCATAAAATCGTATAAGAATTATTCGAGTTACGTAGGATCCATTTGGGTCTCGAAGTTGTGTGGGGCCCACAAGACCATATGGGGCCCACATGAGTTTTCAAAATTTAAATTTAATTCTTGTTCAAAAATAAAAAATAAAATAAATAAATACTAAAAGTAGTTTAAAAGTAATAACAATGATAATAATAATGATATAATGATTAAGAAAAATAATAAAATAATTAATTAACTAATTGATTAATTAATTAGGTAAGTGGTTAATTAAAAATTTATTTAATAGGAATGGTGGCAAGCACTCCCACATGGCCTCCATCCCCATCCCATACTCAACCCATACCTTGCCCATCCCTTGCCCATTCTTTAATTTTAAAAAAATTATAATTTCACCCATCTCCCCACACTTTTATAAATTCCATTTCTTCTTCAAAATTTTCCTATAAATAGGGAGCTCTCAACCTTCATTTTTCACAATAATTTTTCCAAGGAAGAGAAGAATTAGTGAGTGAAAGAAATTGTGGTGGAAAGAGAATTTTTGAGTAAGTTCTCAATCACCCATTCTTTCCGATCTCATTTCTTAGAGATAGTTACAGTGTTCGTAAGGAAGAAGGTAAGTAAGTTTTGATTATGTTAGTTATTTATTTATTTATTTAAAATTTATACCTGAATTTATTTTATAAGTAAATTTCAATTATATTAATTAGTTCCACAAAATTTCCATAAGTTTATTTTACGCATATTTAATTATACTAATTCTATCTTTAATATACTTGCATCTATTTTTGAGTTAAGAAATGTTCTAATCCCCTCGGGTAAATTTTCAGCATTTATTTCTATTCAAAAATAAAATTATATATATATTTTTAACATAAAAATTGTGTGGCATGAGTTTATTTTTACGTTACATTTTTTATGAAAATATGAGTAAAGATGAGATTTTCACGATATTATTTTAAATTGCATAAATTATAATAAGATGATTTTAAAACTCCTTATGATAACGAAAGTTCAAAGTTACAGATGCTCGGTACCACAGCTTAAAGTTTATACGGATCAGAGTGCACCCACACTGTTTACAGAGTGGTTATTTATGTTAGTGGATTTCTCCTAAGTGCACACCTGGTTCCGGACCAGGACTTAATAAGGAAAATCTCACTTAAAGTTTACGTACGTTGATTTAGTTTGGTCGGCCAGCCAGCTAAGTCCAGTCTTCGGACCACACAACCTAGTCATGGGGGTAAATATGACTTACGGCAAACAGGCCTAAGGGTGGTTTTTACAATATATGTTTATACATAGTTAATTACGTATACAAAGTCACTGATGATTTGAAGGAAAAGTGTATGTTTACATGAAAAGGATCATTCTAGTGCTTAAATGACGATCTAAAGAAAACGTATAAGGAAAAGTATATGTATATTTATCATTAAATATTTATACAGTTTTAAAGTTAAAAGTTTAATTTAACGGTTATAGTATATGATTATAAAATTTTACCATTGTAATTGATAACAAAAGTTTTATGTAGAAATTTTTAAATTTATATTTATTCTAAAAGAAATTTTGAAGTTATAGTATTAAATATTGTTTTATGAAATTTTTAAAAAGCTCATTTTGGCCACATACTAATAATAATCTTATTTACTTAATGAGCATCGTCTCACTCTAATCATATTTTTATTTTAGATAACTCTGAAGAGCATGTTGGAAATCAGGCTTAGCAAGCATGCAGGTGGGGATTAGAAAAAATAAAAATTTATTTGAAATATTAGTATGATTTCAGATATTTATGTTTGTGTAATTTTCTTCTTTTGAAATAAGTGATTGTAATACGGATAATTAGTGCTCTGGTTTAATAACAATTGAGTTTATTTTGCTTCCGTTGTAAATCAATAGTAAAAAGTTAATATCCTAGGCCCCTCAGGGTTGGGGTGTTACATACAGAGTATACAAACAGAGTATATAGATAGAGATACAAACAGATATACAGAGGTAGCATCAAGATGCTACAGATACAGTATACAGAGATTACAGTATTTACAGTATAGAAAGATAGCGTTATGGTAATTTTGGAAACATGATGAAAACAGTAAAAGAGTATATATGTATATATATAGTATCAGATCCCTGTAGAAAGATTATAGACAGACACAGTACAGATATAGATTACAAAGCACGGTACCATTGCTATATACAGATAGAGTGCAACCATATATCTCAGATAGTGTGTGGTATCGTCAGCCGTACTCAGAGAGGATGTAGCTCCCTAGTTCACTGGGTGGAGGGGGCCGGTTTTGAGGAGGTAATAGCCAGTTTCGAGCTTAGGATTGGATGCAGTTTGGCCGGACAGAGGTAGTGTAAAGTATGTTGACTTATTTGGAGGGCTGACCAGATGATGTCCTGCCTACGGGCCGCACAACCCTATCATGAGGGGTAAATCATGACGTACAGAGTCCCAGGGATAAAGCACAGTTATGTATATGCATACAGTTTTATAGTATATGATGAGTATAATATGATATTATTAGTATGAAAAGTAAAAAATACAGACGATAGAGTATATTTTAAATTGAGAAAGAAATATATGCTTTACAGATTATTTGTTGCATTACAGTTTAGTTATTATTTTAAAAGTATATTTAACTTAGTTGCCACAAACTAGTAATAACATATTTCCCCTTACTGAGCGTCCACTCACCCCATTACTTTAACATTTTTCAGGTAAGCCAGTTAGGCAAGCAGATCAGGCTCGCGGATAGAGAGTGTTTGATCACCTTGGTTATAGGGTGAGTTTTTGACAGATTTGTGTATATTTTGAGTAGATGATGCTGGAAGGGTATTTTTGTATGGCTATAGTTTGTATACACTGGAATCTGGTATTGTATAGTATATATGTGAATATTTGTATAATATGTGTTTCCACTGCTTAGGTATGGATGTATATATATATATAATGGTATAAATTTTGAGGGTGTTACATTTTGGTATCAGAGCCTAGGTTGCTAGGTTTTGTAGACTCTAGAGTGCAATGGAAAAAAATACCAGAATATAGGGAAAAGATTTAAGGTTTTATTCTTTGATCTGGATACAGGATTTCGTGATTGTTTCTGTGTTTTTCTTGGGGTGACGATTTCAGGAAAACCATAGTAAATTGTCGACGAGTTATGTGTTTGGGTTGCAGGAGTGGATTTTGGGGCTAAGAGCAGGAGGGATAGTTAATAGAGGATTTGGAGTTTTAGTTGAATAAGTTGGGTCTGTAGGAAGATAGAATTTTGAAATGGTGTTCTATGTGTTTGCAGGATGGACCTAGAAGGCAATAGCGCTCACGCCAGTGGGGATGATGGAGCGGGTCCTTCTGGCGCAGTAGGTGGGGATTCAGACGCTGTGCTACGCAGTGTGGCTTAGCAAGTAATGGTTGAAATAGCACAGAGTTCTAAAGAGTAGGGAGGTCCAACCTCAGCTCAGGGATCTACCATAGAAAAATTTATGAAGATGAATCCGCCAGCTTTCTCTGGAGCTACTGATCCTGCAGTTGCGGAGAACTGGGTGCAGGAGGTAGAGAAAATTTTGACAGTACTTTATTGCACCAATGAGCAGAGAGTTATGTATGCTACATATAGGCAACCGATACTTTGCAATAACCGAAGCCTAACAACGATATCATGCTAATATAGTGTCCACTCACACCCACCAGTGACCAGCTGGAGCAAACAAGTGATATTTCACACCCTCGGATATAGAGCCGGACACTCTCGCCCATGGTAATTAGTTGAGACATGGCGTCAACTTACGGTAATTAACCGCCCCTAGTTGATTTATAAAACCTAGAACAATTTTGGAACTCATGTCCCTATACTCATCAGCATACGGTAATTAGCTGCCCTTAGCTATTTTACAAAGCCCTAGAACATTTTACATACAACATTTCATTCCTCATTATTTGAGTATACAACAAATCATATTGTTTTCAATTCGAGAAATACAGTTTAATACAAATACAGGTACGATCATCTTATTACTACCATTTTATGCAACATATGATTTTCCAACTGAAACAGAGATGATACCCGAAACCCTAAATTTTCCCAAAAATTGTAATCCAAAAATCTCATATTTTTACTCTATAGATTTTCCCAAATAAGTAACCAAAACATACATACAATCGTAAACTATATGTTTACCGATTCTGATTTCAAAATATAACTGATATAAAAAGAATCCCCTTACCTTCTCCCAAATACCAAAATATGAACTCTACGGCTCCAAAACTATGAACCGAGTTCCCAAAACCTAAACATCTAAGAACTATACTTCACTACAATTCTTACTACTACATATATTCAGAAACGAAACTGAAATCGGACCCTTACCTCGGTTTTGGGTCAAAACCAAAAATTCCTCGAAACAAATTTTCGATCAGCTAAAAACATAGAGCTTCTCCTCCTGATCCACATGGTAACATCGGATCGTTGATTCCGACAACTGACGGCCTAAAATCCTAGAGAGAGAGAAAGAGGATTCAAAAGAGAGAGAGAGAGAGAGAGAGAGAGAGAGAGAGAGAGAGAGAGAGAGAGAGAGAGAGAGAGAGAGAGAGAGAGAGAGAGAGAGAGAGAGAGTTTTAGCTTACTTAGCCATGAAGCAACAAAATATCCTATTTATAGACCCTTGACCCAATCCAGTTCGTCGACGAGACGATGCCTTCATCAACGAATCATCCACTTATTTCGTTGCCGAAGGAACCGGTTCATCGACGAACCCTATTCCAATATTTTACAACACATTCGGTATCTCTTCGTCAACGAGGCTCTGAATTTCAGTGACGAAAAGTATGAGGGCCTTCGTTGATGAGAACAATGGCTTTGTCGACGAAGTCTGCAAAATTTACCTTTTTACCCTTTCGTTATTTAGTCAATCTACATATCTCGGGTCGGGTTCTTACAATTTTAGTCATCACCTACCTCATAACTAGTCCTAAGAACACAAATAAAATAAAATAAAATTAAATGATCATTTAATTCCAATTGTAGCCTTTATTGATTACCTATGTCATTTTCTTGTCTTTGTCTCGGACATCTCTAAATGGACACTTATATCGGGTATGCCCTTTCATTTTACGAAATAAGCAAGTTTTGTATATTTGTGAGAAAGTATGCTTATTTCTTCTCTTCTTGCTTAATGAGGCATGACTATGAGATTTTGGAGATAGATCCGAACCCTTTTTGGAAATATAATTCACCCCCTTATTGTGATCACACTGTTCCCCTCATAACTTATATTCTTGAATCTTTTGAAATAACAACTTTTCAGCATATAACTTGATTGCTTTATGAAAGAACCAATTGATACTTATTTGTTGGACAAATACATACACCTTCTTAAAATTCAAATAACATGTGAATTGAAGCATGCTTTAAGGCGTTTGTGCTTAGTTAATTAAATTCTTAATCCATAGTGTCTTAGTGTATGTGTTTGTGAAGGTTGAACCGTAGGACTATGTCAATCCATCCTGTCCTACATCATATTTAAAAATTTCGATGACGGAGTTTGCATTTTTTGGAAAAAGAATTACTAAATTTTATATATTTAATTAATAATATTTATGTGATTTTATGTTTGTCAACTATTTAAAAGGAAAAAAATAATCATTTTTTTGTGGCTACTTCCTACTTTTACTTGGCAATAAATTAACAAAGAGGACTTGGGGACCCATAGTTGTTTTTGTTGCTGCCAAGAATCGAAACACTTTTGTTAAATTGTCTTTTGACCGTAACCACCTGAAAGGAGTTAAATAATAATGTCTTGGAGGACCCATGGTGTACTTCGGGGGATCACTTAAATGCCTAATGTTATTTGTGGCTCTTATACTTTTGTTTTGATAAGCAAAGAAGGAAGGAGAAAAAAACATGAAGGGGACAGCACTGTAGACTCATTGACGAAGGGACTATGCTTGTCGACGAGGGAATACTAAAGGTTCGTCAACGAAGGATCTGAAGCTCATCGATGAATAATTATTGAGAGAAGGAAATTTTTAGACTTCTAGCATCATCAACGAGAGCCCTGCATCGTCAATGAAGGGTCTTCTTGGTCTCATCGACGAAGCCCTGTGTTCATCGACGAGGGGCGCTTGGACTGTGGCAGTTTTCTGATATTTTGAATTTTTGAACGTTGGGTGTTTGGGAAAATGGGGGGAAACCTCCAAGGAAACTCTATATATGTCATCTGGGCATATTTTGAAAGTGAGAGTGATCATTATTGAAGTGTATTGTGTACATTGCGGTTTTCATAGTGAAATTTGTGTGCCTTTTGCTTCCGTCGATGAAGGCTTTGCTAAACCACGCAAATTTTTGTGTTGTTGTTCTTATTGGTTGTGTTATTTATTTCTTACTGTTTATTCCTCTATGCAATTTCATTATATGATCCGTATCACAACAAATTGATATCAGAACGATTGTTGTTATAGCATCGGGATTGTCTTTTACAAGATTTGACATTGTCAAATTCGATGGAACTAGAAACTTCGGTTTATGGCAGATGAGAGTGAAAGATATTCTTGTGCAACAAGGAATGGCTAAGGCTCTGCTTGACACTTAATCGGAAGGAATGGATGAGGGAACATGGTTAGATTTGAAAGCAAAGGCAGCATCGACAATACGCGTGTGTTTGGCCGACGAAATTCTTTATTGGGTGATGGAGGAGGATTCTCCAGCGGCTATCTAGCGAAAGTTAGAAAGTCGGTACATGTCTAAATCCCTCAATTAAATTTTTTTTCTTAAGCAGCGTTTATATTGGCTTAATATGGTAGAAGGTTCTAGTCTAGATCAACACATCAATGCGTTTAACCAAATCATAAGTGATCTTATGAGAGTTGATGTGAGTTTAATGAGGATGATAAGACTTTGATGCTGTTTAATTCTTTGCCCTCAACTCATACCTATGAAAATCTTGTAACCACTCTTACGTGGGGAAAAGAAACACTTGATTTAGAAGAGGTAACAAGTGCTTTGTTAAATTTTCATCAAATGTTGAAAATATGTGATGAAGGGGAAGGACTTGTGGCAAAGGGTTGTAATGAGCGAGGCAAAGGAAAGTTTAAAAATAGGTTTAATCAGAAATCTTGGAATCAATCCAAGAAGAAGAAGGAAATTCGGTGTTATAAATGTGGTAAAAAGGGGCATGTGAAACCGGAGTGTTTGTATTGGAAGAAGGAAAATGCTAATAAGCATGGTGGGATTTCTAAATATGTGAATGTTGTTCAAGAAGAAGATTCAGTGGATGGTGATGTTCTATTAGTTTCAGCGGAGTCGGATAATCTAACGGACTCTTGGATACTTGACTCGGTATGTTCTTATCACATGACTCCAAACAAGGAGTGGTTCAACACTTACATGTTAGTAAATTCTAGATTAGTTCTTATGGGTAATGATGCTTCTTACAAGATCGTTGACATAGGAAATGTAAAGATAAAAATGTTTGATGGTGCTGTAAGAACATTGTGTAATGTAAGACATATACCTGAGTTGAGAAAGAATTTGATATCTCTTGGTACTTTGGATTGTAATGGCTTCAATTAAAAGCCCAAAGGTGGATTCTTAATGGTATGGAAAGGTAATGTGACTGTGATGAAAGGGCAGAATGTAATAACCCAAGAAAAAAAAATGAATAGTAGTTAGTATTAAAAAAGAAAGTGTTTCTCTATTAGGATCCTTGATTCCATGTTTGATGCGTAAGAAAGGCCTTGTCTAAGAGAGTGCTCAGAAATCATTGCGGCTCAGTCGCTCCCTAGAGGTCGACCTGGTCAAAATGGAATTTCATAGGATAAAACAGGGTAGACACTGTTTATATACGTAAATAAGTACATAAAATAATGTTTTGACTAATATAATTTGTAGAAATATATGATAAAATAATAATAATATAGGTATCCTCTGCGGGGCCCACAAGACTGTGCGGGGCCCACATGAATCCCGAAGCCGTGTGGAGGTTTACACGAGTCTCGAAGCTGTGTAGGGCTCATAAAATCGTATAAGAATTATTCGAGTTACGTAGGATCCATTCAGGTCACGAAGTGGTGTTGGGCCCACAAGATCATGTGGGGCCCACATGAGTTTTCAAAATTCAAATTTAATTCTTATTCAAAAATAAATAATAAAATAAATGAATACTAAAAATGGTTCAAAAATTAATAATAATGATAATAATGATTAAGAAAAATAATAAAATAATAAAATAATTAATTAACTAATTAATTAATTAATTAGGTAAGTGATTAATTAAAAATTTATTTAATGGGAATGGTGGCAAGCACTCCCACATGACCTCCATCCCCATCCCATGCTCAACCCATATCTTGCCTATCCTTTGCCCATTCTTTAATTTTTAAAAATTATAATTTCACTCATCTCCCCATACTTTTATAAATTTCATTTCTTCCCCAAAATTTTCCTATAAATAGGGAGCTCTCAACCTTCATTTTTTACAACAATTTTCCAAGGAAGAGGAGGATTAGTGAGTGAAAGAATTTGTGGTGGAGAGAGAACTTTGAGTAAGTTCTCACTCACCCACTCTTTCCGATCTCATTGCCTAAAGATAGTTTTTGTGTTCGTAGCACACGGTAAAAAAAGAAGGTAAGTAAATTTTGATTATGTTAGTTTTTTTTTTTATTTAAAATTCATACTCGAGTTTATTTTATAAGTAAAGTTCAATTATGTTAATTAGTTCCACAAAATTACCATGAGTTTATTTTTACGCATATTTAATTATACCAGTTCTATCTTTAATATACTTGCATTTATTTTTGAGTTAAGAAATATTCTAATCCCTTCGGGTAAATTTTCAGCATTTCTTTTTATTCAAAAATAAAATTATATATATTTTTAACACAAAAATTGTGTGGCATGAGTTATTTCTATGTTGCATTTTTATGAAAATATGAGTAAAGATGAGATTTTCACGATATTATTTTAAATTGCATGAATTATAATAAGATGATTTTAAAACCCCTTATGGCAACGCAAGTTCAAAGTTACAGATGCTCGGTACTGCAGCTTAAAGTTTATACGGATCAGAGTGCACTCACACTATTTACAGAGTGGTTATTTATGTTAGTGGATTTCTCCTGAGTGCACACCTGGTTCCGGACCAGGACTTAATACGGAAAATCTCACTTAAAGTTTATGTACGTTGATTTAGTTTGGTCGGCCAGCCAGCTAAGTCCAATTTTCGGACCGCACAACCCAGTCATGGGGGTAAACATGACTTACGACAAAAAAGCCCAAGGGTGGTTTTTCTAATATATGTTTATACATATTTAATTACGTGTATAAAGTTACTGATAATTTGAAAGAAAAGTATAAGTTTACGTGAAAAGAATCATTTTGGTGCTTAAATGACGATCTAAGGAAAACGTATAAGGAAAAGTATATGTATGTTTATTATTAAATATTTTTTTTTTCAGTTTTAAAATTAAAAGTTTAATTTAGCAGTTATAGTATATGATTATAAAAATTTACTGTTAAAATTGATGACAAAAATTTTATGCAGAAATTTTTAAATTTATTTTTATTCTAAAAGCAGTATTGAAGTTATAGTATTAAATATTGTTTTACGAAATTCTTTAAAAGCTCATTTTGGCCACACACTAATAATAATCTTATTTACTTACTAAGCGTCGTCTCACCCGAATCATATTTTATTTCAGATAACTCTGAAAGACATGTCGGAAATCAAGTTTAGTAAGCATGCGGGTGAGGATTAGAAAAATAAAGATTGATTAGAAATATTAGTATGGTTTTAGATATTTATGTTTGTGTAATTTTTCTTCTTTTGAAATAAATGATTGTAATATGGATGATTAGTGCTCTGGTTTAATAAAAATTGAGTTTATTTTGCTTCCGTTGTAAATTAGTAGTAAAAAGTTAATATCCCAGGCCCCTTGGGGTCGGGGTGTTACACAGAAACTGGATGGGAATATTTACACGTTGTAGGGAACTACTGTTGTAGGTAGAGTTGCAACCGTGGATGCTGAATCATATAAGACCGTCTTATGACATATGCGTCTTGGGCATATGGGAGAACATGACATGAAAGAACTATGCAAGATAAAATTGTTGAAATGTTTAAAATCATTGTCGCGACGTCCCGGAGCGCGTGTGCCCCGGGCGGCAAAATAAAAATCAATTTTAATTTTCAAGGAAAAATAGGGAAGGTCGGAGTCGCCACTAACCTTTTAGTATGGTTAGAACATATGATTACTACCCCGTTAGAGGTAGAATGAGTTTACGTTACCAGAGCGGGGGTCGGGAGTTCGGTTACGCGAGGGAAAGGTATGAGCACCTTTTACGCGCCCGTTCTTACGAGCGGTACCTAATTAATTTAGAATTATTCCTAAGTTAATCTTAAAAAGTCTTTAAAATTACTCCTCTAGTAAATTTATTAATATACATGCAAAGTAAATAAATAAATGAATAAATAAGTAAATAAAAAATACAAAAATATATGTAAAATTTAAATATTTACATATTCTCTCAGAACTAAAGGTACGTGAAGCCCGAAGGCTCATACCCCAACATTAAAATCATAGGCATAAAAATCATAAAATTAAGAAAATAAATAATAAAAATAACAATAATAATAATAAATAATTAAGTTAGTACGAATATGTAATAGTAAAAATAATACAAAGATAATAACGATAAAATAATGATAAATATTAATACCCTAATAAGTAATGCTAAAATACTAAAAAAAAAAATATTAATAATAGAATACATGACTCTATATATACTGAAAAACATTATAGTAAATAGTGAAATATTAATATACTAAACATACGTAATACTAAACATTTTTTTAAAAATGAATAATAATACTAGATACATTAATATACTAAAAAAAAAATAGTCGATACTAAATATATTAAGATACTAAGTTTATTGATATTTTAAAGATAGTTAAGGTTAAATATATTCAGACACTAGATATAGGTAGTACTAGATATATTAATATATTAAGAATAATTAATACTCAATATATTAAGATACTAAATATATTAATATACTAAAAATAGTTAATACTAAATATAGTGAGATTCTAATAATGATTAATACTAAACACATTAATATACTAAAAGTAGTTAATACTAAAAATACTAAGATACTAATAATTAATACTAACTATATTAATATACTAAAAAAAATAATTGATGCTAAACATGTACTAAACATTACAAGTACTAAACATTTAACAAATAACAAACCCTAACATATAACAACAATAAATAAAAAAAACTTAATATCTAAATATTGCACATTAAATAAATATAACAATAACCACAACCCTAAATATGAGAATTGAACAATAATAAAAATCCTACACTAACAATATTGAAATTAAATATACACAATGAAAACCACAAAAATCTAAATCGGAGCAAAAATAAAAACCCTATAATAATAAAATTGCACATTTAATATATAATAAATAACAGTAAAAATATAAACATAAGTATATAAAAAAAAAACTCTCATAACGTATTCTAATAAGACCTCTTAGGATAACTTCAAAATATACCTCATTATAAATGTAAAAACATAGACTTAAATAAATAAATAAATAAATAAAAATCCCAAACAATATTACTACCTGAAAATTCAAACTTTGAATATTTAGACAAGTTTCTATAATAAAACTTCTACAAGGATAACCAAAATAAAATGTAAATATTGACATGAGTATTAACAGTATTATAAAAAGAATAAATCAAACTCAAGCCTTGTAAAATACCTATACACAATGTGCTAAAGAAAGGAATAAAGGAATTGAATAAAAGACTTGGAATTGAAATAATGAAACAGAGCATATAGAACAAACTGATACGTGCACGTGTGTGAGCGTGTTCGCATGCAAGAGAAGTTCGTACAGAGGGACTTACAGAGGGGGAGTACCGTAGGAGTTGGGTGCTGGTGGTGGAGCCGAAGCTGGGTTGAGGCGGAACAAGGAGGCGACTGCTGCTGTAGTTGCAGGCAGCCGTGGAATACTCTCGGGTTCCAGCAGTGAGGTGTTGCCGGAGGGACGGTTTGTGGAGTGTATTGCTGCTGGCGAGTGGCCGGTGATGGAGTCATGGTCGTGAGCAGCGAAAGCGTCAGAGCTGGTATGCTGCTGGTGCTCGTGGTGGCTGGAGTTTCGAGGAGGCGGTCGAAGAACAGGGGAAATCCTGTGGTCCTGCTGGTGCGTGGCTGGAACAGAGGAAATCTTGTGAGAGAAAGAGGGGTGTTGAAGGAGTCTCGGCTACCGCTGTGTGCTCGGTGCTGCTCGGAGTGGTGGCCGGGATGTGGGGAATAGCAAAGAGTAGAGGGAGAGACCGAGGGAGGTCTAGGGGAGCCAAGAAAGAAAGGGCAGAGAAACAAGGGAGGTCTGAGAAAATGAGAGTCTGAAGGAGAGAGGACGGGAGTTTATGGGAGATGTGGGAGAGATGGTTTCGGCTGGAGAAGCTATGCGGAGCAGCAGGGGAGCTGAAAGACAGAGGGAGAGAATGAGAGCAGGGGGTCGGGCTGTAGCAAGATGGGTTTTTCACTTTCTGTGCGCCCCGGCTCTGCTTTCCTAACTGCGAGACCCCTCCTTTTGTAAAAATTTTGGAAAACCCTAGCTCCTCTCCTTTTTTTTTTTTTTTTCATTTTTTATTTTTCCAAATTTTTTTGTCTCCTTTTTTATACCTTTATGGTAACAAAATATATGGGAATAATAATAATACTAATATGGTAATAATAATAATAATAATAATAATAATAATAATAATAATAATAATAGTGTAATAATAATAATCTAATAAAGATGGAAATAGCAAAAATAATCATAGTAAGGTAATAATAAGAATGATAAAAATAATGAAAATAGTAATAATAAAGTAACAATAATAAAATAATAATAATAACAATAACAATAATGAAAGTACTAAAAATAATACTAACAATAATAAAAAAATAATAATAATAATAATGGTGATAATAATAAGAATAATAATGAGAATAATCATAGTAAAATAATAATAATAATAATTATATTTATAGTTAAAGATAATAATAATAATAATAATAATAATAATAATAATAATAATAATAAAAGAGTAATAAATAGTGATAATAGTAATAATAAAATAATAAAAATAATGGTAATATCGATAATAATAAAAATTTTGTTATATTGGGCCTGGGAAAAAAATGGGGTGTCTACAATCATGTCAGTTGGAATTCTGCAGATTTTGTGTTCTTGGAAAACAGAACAGGGCAAAATTTAGTTAAATTACTCACAAGACAAAAGGAATTCTTGACCATGTACATTCAGATGTTTGGGGCCCATTTGGAGTTGCATCAAAGGGTGGACATATGTATTATGTGAGTTTCATTGATGATTACTCACGGAAGATTTGAGTTTACTTCATGCGTTACAAATGTAGTATGTTTGCCAAGTTTAAGATTTGGAAGGTTGAAGTGGAAAACCTAACAGGGATGAGAATAAAATATTTAAGGTTGGATAATGGGATTGAGTACGCTGATTCTCTGTTTATGGAATTTTGTGCGGAGTAGGGCATCAACAGACATTTTACTGTTCACCGAACACCTTAGAAAAATGGTGTGGTAGAATGGAAGAATTGGACTCTTGCTGATAGGGCTCGGTGTCTCAGATTGAATGCAGGGCTACCAAAGAAATTTTGGGTCGAGGCAGTTAGTATGACTTGTTTTCTAGTTAACCGATCACCAAGGGCATCACTAGCGGGTAAAGTGGCGGAAGAGGTTTGGACGGGAAATGCAGTAGACTACTCCAAATTGAAGGTATTTGGGTGTCCAACCTATGTCCACATGTCTAGTGAGGAGAGGTCTAAACTTGATCCAAAGTCTCGTCATTGCATCTTCTTGGGATATCCAGAGGGTGTGAAGGGGTATAAGTTGTGGGACCCAGTGACAAACAAGGTGGTGATCGGTAGAGATGTAGTCTTTGATGAGAAGGCTATGGTGAAGCATACTCAAGAGTTTGATGAACAGAAATAGGAGCCAGAAAGCTGCGGCAGTGATGAACATGCTGCGTAGGTGGAGTTGGAAGCTCAGGGCAATGAAAATGATCAATGTCTCGCGGTTGCAGGGAGCTCTAGCTCGGGAAACTAGCAAGTCGACGATATTCCTATATGAAGATCTAGACGCACTATCAGGCCTCCATCAAGGTATGGTTTTGATGAGTTAGTATCTTATGTTTTCCTTACTTGTTGCAATGATCCAACTTCTTTTCAAGAGACAGTGCACGACCAGGAGAAAGATAGGTAGATGGGAGCAATGATTGAGGAAATGGAATCACTGCATAAGAAAAAAACATGGGAGTTGGTGGAGCTACCAGATGGGAAGAGATCGATAGGTTGCAAATGGGTGCATAGGAAGAAGGGGGCAATTTCAGAAAAGGAAGGAGAGAAATTCAAGGCATGGTTGGTGGCAAAAGGATACTCACAAAAGAAGGGGATAGATTATCATGAGATCTTTTCTCCAGTGGTTTGAAATACTTTTATCCGAATTGTGTTGGCGTTGGTAGTTTATTACGATCTTCATTTGGAACAAATAGATGTGAAGATGGCGTTTCTTTATGGTGACTTGGAGGAACAAATCTACATGGTAAAGCCAAAGGGATTCATTGAACTAGGAAAAGAAAATTTTGTTTACAGGTTAAAGAAATCTCTTTATGGGCTGAAACAGTTTCTAAGGTAATGGTATAAACGGTTGGATTCGTAAATGATGAAGATTGACTACAAATGGTGTGAGTATGATTGATGCGTTTATGTGAATAAACTTGAGGATGGTTCTCTTATTTTCTTATTATTATATGTCGATGACATGTTAATAGCTGCAAAGGATTTAACTGAGGTGAATCAGTTAAAGGACCTGTTATATAAGGAATTTGACATGAAAGATCTTGGTTCAGCCAAGAAAATACTTGGGGTGGAGATTCGCCGAGATAGGCCTGCAGGGAGATTATGGCTATCTTAGGGCGGTTACAAAGGGTGTTGGAGAGGTTAAGCATGACTAATGCAAGACCGGTGTGTACACTTCTAGGGAATCATTTCAATTTGTCCACTGCAGATTGCCCAAGTTCGGATGAGGAAATCCAGGACATGTTAAAGCTCCCCTATGCTAGTGTTGTGGGGAGTTTAATGTATGCCATGGTATGTATGAGACCAGATTTGGCATATGCGGTAAACGTGGTGAGAAAGTTCCTCTCTAATCCATGAAGGCAACATTGGGAAGCTGTAAAATGGATACTCAGATACGTGCAGGGTACATCGGGATATGACATCATGTTTGGTAAGCAACAGGGTTGTCCTTTTCAGTTTTGGGGTTTGTTGATGCAAATTATACTGGAGATATGGATGACAGAAGGTTTACAATGAGATATGTGCTTACCCTTGTAGGAGGACCAGTATGTTGGAGATCCATGGTACAGTCTCTGGTTGCATTGTCCACAACTAAGGCGAAATATATGACAGTTGCCAAAGCTGCAAAGGAAGCCTTATGACTTACTGGTTTAGTCAGAGAGCTGAAGTTATAGCAAGATGGTGTGGTGCTGCATTGTGATAGTTAGAGTGTTATTTACTTGGCAAAAAATCAGGTGTACCATGCTAGGACCAAGCACATTGATGTGAGGTTCCACAGAGTACGGGAATTGATTGCTTCAGGTGAACTTATGTTGGAGAAAGTTCACACATTTGATAATGCAGCAGATATTCTGACCAAATCAGTCACTTCAGAGAAGTTCAAGCATTGCTTGGACTTACTACATGTCTCCAAGTAATAGAAGGGAGACATACCCAACCAAACGTTTTTTTTTTTTTTTAAAGTTCAAAGTGAAGCAGTTCATGTTTTTGAGATTCTCCTAAGGGGTGTATAATCGCCAAGGTGGAGATTGTTATTTGTGGATCTTATACTTCTATTTTGATAAGCAAAAAAGGAAGGAGAAAAAAACATGAAGGGGGCAGCACAACAGACTCGTCAACAAAGGGACTATGCTCGTCGACGAGGGAACAACAGAGGTTCGTTGACAAAGGATCTAAAGCTCGTTAATGAATAATTACTGAGAGAAGGAAATTTTCAGACTTCAGGCATCGTCGACGAGAGCCCTACATCATTGACAAAGGGTCTTCTTGGTCTCATTCATGAAGCCCTGTGTTCGTCGACGAGGGGTGCTTGGGTTGCAGCAGTTTTCTGATATTTTGAATTTTTGAACGTTGGGTGGTTGGGCAAATGGGGGGAAACTTCCAAGGAAACTCTATATATATCATCTGGGCATATTTTGAAAGTGAGAGTGATAATTATTGAAGTGTATTGTGTACATTGTGATTTCCATAGTGAAATTTTTGTGCATTTTGCTTTCGTGGATGTAGGATTTGTCGAACCATGTAAATCTTTGTGCTGTTGTTCTTATTGGTTGTGTTATTATTTCTTGTTGTTTATTTCGCTGTGCAATTTCATTATACAATCCATATCACAACACCTAAGTTAGGGAATGAGAGGTTCAGAATGTAACAGTTAATGAAAATTAGATGCTCACTTCCTCATGAGATCCCCTTTTTATAGTGGTGAAGGTAGACTCCCCTTTAGTTTGACATTTATGGTTGTGCCATTATGCTTAAGGGAGTAATGGGTAACTCGCCATTATTCTTAGGGGGGTTATGGGTGACTCAACACGGTTATGCAGAACATCAATAGTAGCTTTTGTAACCGCATCGAGGGTTGTGGATAACCTAAAGGCGATTATGTGAGATATCAAATGTTTTCCAATGTTGGCCTTACATATCCGTCCCTATAGGCATACCTTTCAATTTTGGGTGTATCAGTTACCCCCCCCATACTCTCGAATATACGAAATAAATTTCTTTTTATTTGAGAGTAGTAATTCGAACTGGTCCCCAAATGACTTAGAGAGCAAGCTATAGGGCTTCTTACCTAATCCACGCTGATTTGGAACTACCCAATGGTTCAACTTATTAAACTCTAATTGAGCCAGATGCTAGGCCATCCAAACCAATCCAAGCCAGTGTTCACACCGTTCATCTTAGCCCGAGCCAACTTCTTCATTCTTCGGCCTAATCTAAGTCTCAATTCAAGTTGGACTATACGGTAATCGGCTCAATCCGAGCCAAAATTACTTCCGATCGGCTCAATTCGAGCTGGTGAGCAGTCTACTCTGCTCAGTCTGAGTTGATGTGCCCTCTAATCGGCTCTATCCAAACCGATATATAGCCCAATTGGCTTTATTTGAGCCGGAGTGCATTCTAACCGGCTTAATCCAAGTCATTCATGAGGTAGAAAACTAAGCTACAGGTTGAATCCAAGTAGGTACGCAATCTGAACGGCTCAATCTGAGCCGATGTACATGATAATTGTCTCAATCCAAGCCGAGATCCAGGATGGTCAGCTTAACCTGAGCCAAGATCCTCGACCAACAACTCAATCCAAGTTTGCATGCCCCCTATTAGGCTCAATTCAAGCCGGTACGCCCTTTGACCGGATCCATCCAAGTCGGGGTCCAAGGTAATAAGCTAAGTCTGAACTGAGATCCTTAATATGATCTAATCAATTCAAGTCGGTGTCTAGGGTGATTAACTTGAACGACTAGGTTTATTCGAGCTAACATCTACAATTGTCAGCTCAATTCGAGCCGCTTTTGTTGCCTTATGAGCCTTGCTCAACAGATAGGCCAATGGAAGTGACCTACACTCACTCCTATATGCTTATGAGCTGTGCTCATTAGTTGTAGGGGCCTCACAAGCCATGCTGATTCGGCGGGCCATCCAGGTGTTTAGTGCTTACTCCTTTATGTCTCATGAGATATGTTCATCAATTGGGCAAGTGTGCAGGGCGTTATGACTTGTGCTCATCAGATGGGCCATTATGGGTGAACCGTACTCACTCTTTTGTTGCCTCATAAGCCGTGCTCATCATAAGAAGATGACTATTCCAATTTTTTTTATTTTCTATTTTTTGTAGAGATGTTGCAAATTATAAAATAAGTTGAATATTTTTTAATTTTAAAAAATAAAAATAAAAATTAGGAAGTATTTTTTTATAAATAAAATATCCAAGAAATTAAATAAATGCATAAAATTGTTAAAACTTTAAAATTAAAAAAATATGTCTGAATTTTTGCCCAACATAAGAAGATTAATAGCTTTTCTCTATAAATTTAATATAAAAATCTCACCTAAAATTTCAAAATTCTATTGATCTTATCTAAAATTTTAAAAATGTCATAAAATTTCTCTTCAAATTTGTAAAAAAGATACAAATCTTTCCTTAAAAACTTGTTTTTTTGTAAAATATAAGATGATGTTTATGTTTTTTACCAAATTGTAAAAAATATTTTTAAAATGAGATTTTTGAAAATTTTGAAATCTAAAAGTAAATCAGTTGTTTTTTTTTTAAATCAAAATTTAAGAGAGGTTAACGGGTTTTATCCTAAATTTAATTTATATGAAAATGTAACAAAATAGTGTGTGGTAAAATTTATCCGGTGGGTCGCTTTCACTCCGCGTAGAAAGCAACCGCGGTACCTTTGACAGCCGTATGCCCGACGCGTTTAACAAACTCGGTCAGCTGACTCGCTCCCCGTCTCAATATCCCCACTTCTTCTTCCACAAACATCCGTCATCCCCATCTCTCTGGATAGAGCTTCTTGTGTTGTGTTTCCGATGGCGATTCCACGCCCCAACCCCGTTCTCGCTTTCGTACTTTCTCTTTTTGTTCTCCGAGTGACCTTCGTTTATCCTCTTTCTTCTTTCTGCCCCGTCGACAACTACCTCATCGACTGTGGCTCCGCGGCCGACGCCACCCTGGACGTCGATGGACGGTGTTTCACCGGCGACTCTTCCCAATCTGGGGCAGGGTGCCTCTCTGCTGCCCGAACTATTTCGCTGAGAGATCAGAATCCTCCTCTGGGTTCGTCCCCAATCTACGAAACTGCTAGGGTTCTCACGAGGCCTTCAAGGTACGAGTTCAAGATCAGAGACAAAGGGACCCACATGGTACGTCTCCATTTCCACCGATTTGACTCTGTCCGGTATAACCTCAGCGGAGCCCAGTTTCACGTTTCTGCCAATGGGTTTTTGCTTTTGAGCAATTTCACCGGTCAGACCACGGAGAGGCCTGTAATTAAAGAGTACATGATCTGGGTTGATGGAGAAAAGCTTGTAATTTCCTTCACTCCCACGAAAATATCGAAAATTGCGTTTGTTAATGCAATTGAAGTTATTTCTGCACCCAAGGATCTGATTGCCGATACTGCCCAGTTTGTAGATCATGAGAAAGTTGTGAGAATTGATGGATTGACAAAACAAGCGCTTGAAACTGTGTATAGGATTAATGTTGGAGGTCCTAAAGTGACCCCTTTCAACGATTCTTTGTGGAGGACTTGGGTTCCTGATGATGAGTTCTTAGTATTGAGGAATGGGGCAAACCGCGTGTACTCGAGTGCCCGGATCAGATACCAAGTGGGAGGGGCAAGCCGTGAAATCTGTCCGGATAATGTGTATAACAGTGCCCGAGTGATCAGTAGTGGGAATGCATCAGTACCCAACTATAACATTACGTGGGTGTTTCCTGTGGCTGAAGGTTACAAATATCTTGTTCGAACACATTTTTGTGATATTGCCAGTATTTCGCTTGGTTTGCTCTATTTTAATGTTTATGTTAATGGGTATTTGGCATATGAAAACTTGGATATGTCCTACCTTACAAATATGGTGCTGGCTTCTCCGTTCTATGCAGACTTTGTGATTGATGGAGATAATTTGGATGTTTTGACTGTAAGTGTAGGTCCTTCAAATAGCAGTTTTCCATATAACATTGATGCAATTCTTAATGGGGTTGAGATTATGAAGATGAATAATTCAATGGGTAGTCTTGACGGGAAGCTCTCAGCAGAATCTGTTTTGAAGGGTTGCCCTAGGAGGAATATTGGTGTATTGGTCCCACTGGTTGCTGCAGCGTGCTTGTTGCTGGCTGCATCTGCAGTTATGCAAAGAAGGATTAGGGTAAAGGACTCAGTGGGTTGGTCACCATTGCCAGTGGATATTTCGGAAATTCGTTTAAAAAGTGGCAGTCAAAAGTAATCAGGTAAGTCATAAGAATTAATGTGGTGTTTTGGAACTTACTGAAGCATGTTGTCAGACTGAAACTAGAGATCCCTTTAGTATCTGTGTGACCAAAGGTTACAGTGAATTGGAATTTGGAGTTTCATGAGCTGCACTTGTTTGAAGGGCGTTGTACCTGTATTTGTAAGTATTTGTTTGATTATAGCTTGGTGTAATGAGCTGGAACTGTTTCTTGTTTCTTTGGGGACATCGGATAATGATTAAGCTCATATATCTAATATCGGTTTCTGCGATATTATATTGCTGTATAATTTCAGTGTTACACTATCATTTTTTAAGTGTGTTTCGACATTATCTAATTATGTTTATTGTTTTCTCAAACTGAAAAAATGGTTTGTTTCTATAAAGTTAGTGGGCATTACCAAATATTTGACTCTGTTGATTACCTGTTTAAAGGGCATTGGAGCAATTCTTTTTAATGGCTACATCAGTGTGTTCTTTGCGAGTGTCATGAATTTCGTTAACTATGACATAGGATTTTTTATTTCTATATAAAAATTCTTTTTTCATTTGGATTTCTTTGCCAAAGTCACTTGAAGTTGAAGTCTTCATGTCAATCAACTTATCATGGATATACCACAACAACAACAAGAAGAAAATCAAACCTTAAGTCCCACTAGGTGCGGGTGTTAGGTGAATCTTGTTATGCCAACTTGCACAATCGTGAACAATTACCTTTGACAATTTGAGGGCTGTTAAATTGTTACTGTCTCATTCTAGGTTACTTTAGGTGTACCCTTAACCCTTCTACTACGATTAGTGATAACAACTTATACATGGTCATGATTTCCAAAAATTAGAGTCATATTTGATGAGAAACCTCCCCTTGCCTCCATCCCCTTCTGATAGAAATATACAACAACAACAATTGACAGCCAGCCTTAAGCTCCATTGGGTGGGGTCGGCTACATGAATCATTTTCTGCCAACTCACTCGATCAAGGGCATTTTCCTCCGCTGACTTAAGAGCTATTAAGTCCTTCCCACTAGCTAATTGCAGGATATTTTAGGTCTATCCCTGCTTCTTTTAATGCCAGAAACAATAACTTGCTCACTCCTCCTCATAGGTGCGCTACTTTGCCTGCATTTCAAATGCCTAAACCATTTATGCTGCCCCTCCCTTGTCTTGTCTTCGACCAGCTATGTCTAGTTTACTGTGAATGTATTTCTTTCTTAATTTATCTTTTACTATTATGCCACTCACTCACCTTAATTTGCGTTTCAGAAACTGTTATTTTTTGTACATGTTGTTTCTTAGATGCCCAATATTTTGAACCATAAAACATGGCTGGTTCTATAGCCACCTTGTAGAACTTTCCTTTTAATTTTAAAGGATATTCTATGATCATACAACATGCAGACACCTTGTCCATTTTACCTATCTTGCTTTAACTTTATGTATTCTTCAGTTTCTCTTTCCCCTTGCATAATAGATCCAAGATATCTGAATATGCTAGTGCTATTAGTTTCTTGATCATCAATATTAATCTTATCTCTGATACTCCTTACATTTTTGAAATTACATTTCATATATTCTATCGTATTTCTATTTATCCTAAAACTTTTAGATTTTGAAGTGGTTGTTCATAGTATGCGTGTGTGTGTATGTGTTAATTACAAAAAGTGTTGAGACACAACAGGAGGACAAATAAGCCAATGAAAGTGAAACAAAACTAGAGAAATCAAGACAAGAATGACAATCAGTGCTGTTGAAAGAACTGTAGATTGATTTATTTTGAAATAATCACATCCACATTCTCTGTGACCATTGGTGGGTCATATTTCTTTATAGTCTATCTAGTTTAATAAGGATTCTATCTTGCCTTGCCACTCAAAGGAAAGAATTTGACTTTCTGAGGCCCTTGAAGTTTCAAAACTCTCCTTTAAATTATTTTCCTCATCTGCAGCAGCTCCATGACTAGGACTGGAAGCATAACCTGATTTTCATACTTTCTTTACATTTATTCTTTTTGTACAGAATTCAGAAATGATATGGGAATAATTTTGGGAATAGGATTATTGACTCAGGTTATCTTAAATCATTCTCCTGGGTATTTGGGAATAGGATTATTATGTTACTGGAATAATTTTGTTTGGATTCCTGGGAATATAAGATAATAGTGTTTAAGATAACAAGAGTATTTTTGAATGTTTTTTATAAAAGATTATGAGAATATTTCTTAACTTTCTAAAGATAATAATATTAACATACATTTTTGTATATTTAAAATAATAGTAATTGTAGTAATTTTTTAATGATATATTTGAATAACGACAATAATAAAGAGAGTAAAAATAATAATTATAGCAGCAGCAAGAACAACAATAATTATTTAATAATAATAATAATAATAATAATAATAGTGAACAGAAATGGGCAATTTTATCCAAAAGTAATCCAATAGGCGGGGTATTTTTGTTCCATTGGATTCCCACGGAAATCCCAGATTATTTAATGGAAATGTGGACTTTGAATGCCCATGTTTTGTGGCTTTTTGCCATTTCAGGTTCCTAGGGAAACCAAGCTGCCTTCCATGTAGGATTCTTGTTGGTTTCAAAATGTAGGCATCTAATTCTGTTCCCGTGGGAACTAATTTGTAAGCTTAAATGACGTGCGGAACAGCAAGAGGAGGTGGGAGTAGAGAGTGAACAAATCACAATTTTTTGGTTTAAGGTATTCAAGAAAGTTCAAGAAGAGAAGATAGGGGACCTTAGCCCTTGTTTATGGGTCTGAGGATTCACAGTTAACTCCTTGCAAACATTAAGTTTGGTAGGGGGCATCACATCACCTGGTACCCATTTATGGTAAGAAAAGCATATCAAATAGCCATCGTATATTTTGTTTTCTCATGGATTTCAATGTACATGGCTGTCACTGTCTCTTGCGGCCAGCCAAGGATCGTGACCATAACAGCTCCCAGGGAAACGACTCACATCCCGTATGGTTTCTTCTTAAGTGTTGGATTTTGGATAGTAGATTGGCTTTAACATTTCCTAAACTATGGTAAGAAACATTGAAGGTATGAGATGGGATATAGGATGTTGGATTTGTGTGGCCTTTATGTTTTGATTACCAGAGTAATGGCTCATGAGTCGTTTGGGTTCATGAATTAACGAAGTACAATGTACAAAGTAAAGAACTATTAGTTGTGATCCATTGATGAGCAGGATCTCTTAGCAGGCATTATAGGAATGGATTCTTAGTCTCTTTCTTCACTCAAGTAGTAGTTCTGAATTTTTTTTATTACCGTACACAGACTTACTAACTCCGACAACATCTCATGATGGTGTATTATTTCGAGGTTGCATTTTCATGCTGTTTTTTGCAGCCATCTATTCACATGTCAAAAGGCTGGAATTGCACAAGGTGTGCATTTGTTTTCATGCCTATGCACGTGAAGATAAGCTGAAGAATCATATATCCTTTCTCTTCATATTTCGATACTTTCATAGACCAACTTGGTGTTTATTTTTTTATGTTTGGAAGAAAAAAGATATTATTAGTATGGTAAGATTTTATTTTTTTATCTTTTTGATTCAATTTTAAACCTCAGTTGATAATACAGTGTTCATTGGAACATATGGTGCTATTGAACATGAAAACAAAGCTTAGGCTAGGGCTTGTGGGGTTTTGTTTCTCTGTGTTAGTATTTTTATGGTTTTGTTCTTCATGAGAAACAAAATTTATCTCACCATTATGGTTTGTTAGCAATCGAGCGTTTTAATTCATTTTTATTTCTAAGAGTCCTCATTGGAGTTGGGTCTAGAATCGTTACATTTGGTATCAGCGCTATCCTGACAAAACTATCTTGTGGGTGAATCTTACACAGAGATGTAAACCACTTTGATGAGAGCGTAAGAGATTGGACAGGAGAGCCTATCACGTCCCAAATGGAATGTGTACTAGGGAGATCTAGGGATTATAAGGATAGTTTCAACTTCAACTGTGTGATACATAGGACAAATCTGTGAATTGGCACTCCTAAATTACCTTTCAGCAGTCCTCAATTCCACGCCCCCACGCCCCATCCACGTTCTTGATCCCATTCCTCCCAGTTAAGATTTGAGGGGGTGAATCCTGTTCGGTTTCTATTTAGTCATCGTTTACAGCTGCTGCAGATTTTCATTTCACAAGATTTGGGTTGATCTTGATTATATTTTGTTTTAATATGTTGTACAGGTTGGTCTGAAGATATATATATATATATATATATATATATATATATATATATACATTTTTTTTCCTTGCAAGAATGAATTACTTAGCGGAGGGAGAGTAAATAAAAAATTCTCTAAAAATGCATTATTGTCACAAATTACATATGTAAATAAATTCTATAACTTTGTGTCTAGAAGTGGAATTAGATTTTTGTGAACTCTAAATCTAAAAAATTCATTTTAATTTTATATTATTGTTATTTTTGATGTACACGGAACTGTAAAGCTGAAGCATGTTGAATTGGAAAGGAAGAAAGAGATCTTAAAAATAACCGACAATGTTCTTAAAAATTAGGTTGAGTGGTGACTTCATCTAAATCGAAGGTTTGAAATCTGTGTTCTCAAATATTTTCTTGAGGTTTTTGGACAAAAAAAATATCAAAAAATTTTAATAATGGAGACCGTTGTGGGTTATTACAGAGCTTTAGACGAATTGAGTTTAATAAAAAATTAAATGCTTGATTATAAGAGTTAAAAAAAATTACACAATTAATCAAATACGTAAATATAAAACAATAAAATCAAAAGAGAGAAGTTAAGAGAGATGCCAATGTTTTTTTTTTATAGTGGTTCACCCCACCATATCCACTCTCTCAAAGACAACCGTCTTGAAATGTCCCTAATCCCATTGGTTTTACAGCGTCAAGTTCATCAATTACATCCCTTATTTTCTAGAAATTAAGGAAACCAACTATACCTTATACTTTGAAGTACCAAATTATAAAAGATATTATTGAACAAATTTACTCACAAGGAATGATTCATAAATTTGAAGTATACAAAATAAACTCTCAAAGAATATGCAATTAATGTCACTATATTTTTGGTGTTTTTTTGCACAAATGAGAAAATTAAGGCATAAGAGAGAAAGAGAACAAAAAATTTGGGCACCTGGAAATCCAATATAGATATGTCCTCTAACGTTCCTTAGGCTTTAGAGGGCATATGTATAGAGTTTAGAGCAACATTAGTCGTTTTTTGCCTATTAGAGTTAGTTTTATAGTCAAGTCGATTGATTGCTTATTAAGGCCGATCGACTGCTTACTAATCATTTGAGAGAAAAAATCACATTGTTAAGGCCAAAATTGGGTGACCCAGTCGATCGCCTTTAGGAATCAGTCGATCACCTCCAGTTTCTGCCTGGATTGCTCGACTACCTCTAGCTGCCTAGGTCGGTCAACTACGCTAGGCAACAAAGCCTGCTTTGGTCTCCTTTGTTTGCCATTTTTATAGTTTTAGTTCATTAGTATCATGTATTTAATATTCTTAGAGTTTTATAAGATAAAGCAAATTACAATTGAGAGAATAAAAATACAAATAAGTATGCTTTTAATTCTTTGAGTCTTCTCTTAATTCTTCAACTTCAAAGGCTTAATCTTGTTAAAAGTAATTTAAGAACAAAACCATTAGTATACAATGATTTATTATCATCAATCTCAGATTAATGGAATATTGAGGGTAACATAGCCTCAGTCAAGGCTCAATTTGTGCTCAAACTTCTATTTAAATGTCAAATTGGGCTTATTTTTAAAGTTAGTGAGCCTTTGTTTTGGTGTAAGCCCATTTGGGCTTATGTTTGAGTCCACAACTCTTGTGGGCATAATCTTGTTTTTGAAGCCTAATTGGGCTTCTATCCTAACTAAACCTCTTCTAACTCGTTCACCCTCGCCCACGCACAATCAAGCTTCACCCATGTAGACACCCAATTTGTAAGGAGCTGGCTTGAATAAACTCTAGGGTTCCTCAATTAATTAGAGTATGGTGGACAATAATTGATTAAGGAATAATGAATTGTGACTTCCTTGCCCTTTTCTAAGCCCTTTGCCGCGCAATTTGATGTTTTTGGTGTTTAATTATCTTTTTTTTTTTTTTTTTGTTTTCATCCAATGGGGTTTTATCCCTATCTATCCCTATGTTAGATAGGGATTTACTCCTTGACCGGGATTTCCTATAGGGTCATTTTTAGAAATTGGAAGTCCCTAATTACAAATATCCCTTTAAATTTCTTAGTAATTACATATTAATCGAATTTCCTGATTTGTTTAAACCTGACCTTATTTAATTAATTAGAAGAAAACTTGATATCAAATTCTTTCATATGGAAGGAATATGGTACACATATTTTAATACTAATACCCTCCTAAAAGTATTCAATTCAACCTCGCCACTACCCAGCACTTGGATATGTGAATCACTAAGCATAACGGTTTTGGGTTCATTAAAAGGAGTGTACACCTTGAACTAAGTTTTAACACCTGGGTTTGCTCACCACCCTTCAATACTATGAACCATATCTATCTCAGTAATCATTGTCACCAATGGTTCCTTAACTATGTTAGCTTGAAGATTAGGTCCACATATTTGAAATTTGCAAACTCAAGCAATATGTCTACTTTTCCACAAACAAAGTAAATGTTGTTCTTTTGTTTGTTTTGATTATAAGGTCGTTCTTGGTTCTAGTTCTTTTGATTAGGGTAACTGTTCTAAATTTTGTGAGGTCTGCCATTATTTTTCATATTTTTCATCTTAGGGTTTGACTCAAGGTTTTTAAGAAAATGACCACTAGACAAAGTATTATGTTCATAAGAAATTAATTTAACTTTGTGGTATTACCATTATTGGTCTTATCATTATTTTCCTACATATTTGCATCTTGTCCTCTTGACTCCTTTACGCATGCAGATTTGAGTGATCAAAGTTTCAAGAGACATATCTTTTACTTGCGACGCATGCTCTTTTAAAACTCTCTCCAAGGTGGGGCAACTTGTTGATAGTTCTAGTTACAACAAGATATATTGTCTCCAATATTAATGCCTTTGGATCTAACTTTTGTTGCTATAATTGGAAATCCTACGCTAGCGTGCTCTACAACTAATTATACATCCAACATTTGATAGTGAAAAAATTGGCTAGCTACATATTGCTTTGCCCCTTCCTCTTTGGTATCATACTTATTCTACAAAGCCTTCTAGATTTTCTTTGCGGAGGAATAAGTAGTATCATAATAATTATAACAATGATTAGCAAGATAATTTAAAATATAACATCTACATTTATACTTATCATTTTTATATTGTTCCAACTTTTCATGGTGATTGACCAACTCATCTTCATTCATGTTGTCGGTATTAATTTTGTTTGAATGCTTCTCGGTGAGGACATAGGTAACCTTAAGGAGATACTCAATGTATTGGGGGTAATCAACGTTCGTTGTGGTGATGTCAGAATTTAATAATTTTCTGCATTATTGTGGACTCCTTGAAATGAAATTTCAGGGTCGTAGTATGTCATGGTGCAATGGGCATAAAGGGAGGTCTTGTAGTTGGGCAAGACTTGATCGTGCTTTGGTTAATGTTGCTTTTGAGATTTTATTTCCTTCGGCTTATATGGAATATTTGCTTAGGAAGTCTTCTGATCATTGTCCAATGGTGGTTCATTTGTGGGCTCCTCGGGTTCCATATGGTCCATATCCTTTTAAATTCCAAAATATGTGGTGTTCTCACAATTCTTTTTTGGGTAGTGTGGAAGAGGTGTGGAAGCTGTCGAAAAATTCAAGTGGTTTATTTAAACTAGCGGCAAAGCTTAAAAAGCTAAAGAATGTGTTAAGGATTTGGAATAAACAGACCTTCAGCTAGGTGAATCTTAATATTCAGGCACTTGAAGAAAAGTTGGAGCCCCTGGATTTTCAACTTTAGGCTCAGTTTGATACGCATGTTGAGACTGAATTTTTGAGTACCAAAATGGAGTTGGCGAAGTGGGAGGCTAGAGAAGAAGTTTGTTGGGCTCAGAAAGCTAAGAAGTAGTGGCTTCTTGAAAGAGATCAAAACTCGAGGTTTTTTCATGCCTTTGTTAAGTAAAGATGGAAGAAATCTACAGTGACTAGTATGCGCATGGTTAGATGGTTCTATTTTGTCTTCTCGAGAGGAAATTCATCAAGGGGCTATTAATTACTTCCATAAGTTTCTAACTGAGGAGCAAGAGGTTATTCATGGGATTTGGATCCTTTTATTCAGCCAATTTTGACTGGAGAGGAAAATTGTAGTGATCTTAAAAAAATTAAATTAAATTAATAAATAAATAAATAAATAATAAGAATTATTAATTTAATAATATAATATATTGATATATTAATATAATATTATAATATTATTATAACATATACACACACACACACATATAAGAGATATAATCTTCCTAAACAATAAGAAAGATTTAGAAATTGATTTCAAATTGGAAGACCCCCTAGACGCTCTCATCTCTCTCATCCTCTCTCTCTCTCTCTCTCTCTCTCTCTCTCTCTCTCTCTCTCTCTCTCTCTCTCTCTCTCTCTCTCTAATTTCTTGGCATTTCTTGACCGAATTGAAAAACGAACACCATATCCGGATCCCAGTTTCACTCCTGAACATTTTAACCAAAGTGGATTCATCGTTGGGACGTCGTAGGCACCACTCCAGTGCTAAGGTAAGGGGAATAGATTATGTCAGGTATTTTAGAAATTTTACTTGATTAAATTGAAGCACGTGAATTTAATTAGATTTGTGTTAATTAAAATATGCCCGATTTAAATTGAGTATATGAAATTAATTATATTTATGTTTAGATTTTATTTTAAAAATATGCCTAAGTTAAGTTAAACTGTAGGGATTTGATTATATTAGATTTTTGGGAATAATTTGGAATTGAATTAAATAGGTGAAATTAATTCTACCATTGTTTTCAGCAAAAATATATTTTTCCTAGACAATTATTATATATATTATGGATTATCACTCAAACTGTGTGACATTTTTATCACATAAATGAGCTTGTTAGAATATTCTATATCTATCAGAACAAGTACGATATGCTAATGATTTTTAGAAAATATTATAAATATTATGGAATTATGATATGACAGTTTAGCCGGCTTAATGTCGTGTTCCAGTACGATATGACAGTTTAGCCGGCTTAATGCCGTAATCAGTATATTATGATAATTTAGCCGACTTAATGCCGTGATCAATATATTATGACAGTTTAACCGGCTTAATGTCATGATCAGTATATTATGACAGTTTAGCCAATTTAATGTCATGATCAGTTATGGAATGATGATTTTATACAAAAATATGATATGATAATTTTATACAAAATTATGAAAAAATGAGATTTATGTTACAACTATCTTATATGAATAGTATTATATGATATCATAACCCTAATGGACCAATTAAGTTCAGAGCACGGTACTATTGTTGTTATGATATGGTTAGTGCCACCACACTTCTTAGATAGAGTGTAGGTTATTGGACAGTCGATTAGGTCATTGAAGTGTAGGATACCCTGTAACACCCACATATTTCTACCATTATATATATATATATACATACCAGAACCTCACAATCATATAATACACATATGCAGCGGAAACATAACATTCAAGTTGTACAGATTATCATATATACATAATTTGCTCTCCAAAATATTACTACAAACCTAGGTGTATAAATTATCTCTACATACAAAAATAACCCTCACCAGTACTTACTTTCAAAATTATCTACGCCCCTCCCTGGAGCATTGGGCACGATCCTCCCGAATCCTAAAATGTTAGAATAAATATCGGGGTGAGACACCTCTCAATAAAACGGAATATGTTATTATCAGTGTGTGACAACATGAGTTTCAATATAATAAACACATTTATTTTATTGATAATTCAATTGAGAAAATATTTAAAATTGTATTCATAGGTATGAAATCGATAAAACATTCTTTTCTCAAACACATGTACATGCTCAATAAAATGTCTTCGTGTAAATAAATAACACATACTCCATTAAGAACCTTCCTCGTAGGGTATCACTGGCTAACGTCATGCTTCCCCCCATGACAGGGTTGTGCAACCCGAAGGTTAGATTTAATCGAGTCTGACCACCACCAGGTTAAGTCAACTTCCATATATGTCTGTAGTACGATTGGCCTACCGCAACTGGTCAAAACCTAGGGCGGTCAACAACTCTACACAGGCCCAATCGACTGTCATCACCTACACTACCATCCCAGGTCAGTGTGGTTGCACTCACTCCTTTAATACTATAGCTATGGTACCTTGCTCTCCACATCAATCATCCACCAGGGTTCTTAATTCATATATATTATCATATACACAGTGTTATGTAATATCAAGATAACGAAATCCTCATAACCTGCTAACATTATATTGGTATATATATATTGTTAGAAATACTAATAATATAAAATGATAAATTTACAAATAAAAAAAAAAATCACGAATCACAAATAGGCTGAGGCATGGATATCTCACTCTCTTTAAGGAGATTCAAGCCCTCTACGATTTATTGGCTTAGCCCACGAACCGGTGTAGTAGATTTCCTCAAAATTTGTCTCCCCCAGGATACAACAGCCTGATCTGAATCGTATGATTCTCTCCAATTCTACATAAACAGAGGAGTCTAAAGCTCCACAAAAAAAACACCTTTCTTTGCTTATTAAACTCTTTAGACTCAAAAGAAGAATGATAAGATGAGAATGAAGATAATTGGTTTTTTCTTGTGCTAATGCCTCAATGGTCTATTTATAGGCACAAAATGACATTTCATTTTCCATGTACTTAATAAATAAGTTATGTATATATTAAGTAGATACAACTCTAGATTTAAGGTACATTCATCTAATTAACCTTGTGCATTTAAGAGATATATGAATAAATGACCATAAACCAATCCAAGATACATCTTCATTTTTCCAAGATAAAATAATAATATACATATTCTTTTCCAAGATAAAAAATATTAAAATAATATTAAAATACACTAACAATTCCCCCCCTCATTTTAATATTATGTTTGTATCATGCATGTAGAGAGTTTAACAAACAAAGATGAACAATTATGCATAATGAAGGTGTGCTTTGCATTGCACCTTCACTTAGCGAACAATAATCTTTACTTCAGAGTCAGTAGTGGTCTCAGACTTGAACTATGACTGCTTAAGGGAAATAAAGTATTACTGCTTACACATAACCACTTAGGTGTTGACATGAGCTTTAATAGCTAGCATGTTTCGGCCTTGTGCTTATCCTAGTTTCATGAGCATATTTGAGAATAAGCCCAATTCTCATAGAGAGCGGCCCCACTCTCATGCTCACATACGTGAAATCTATCAAGGGTACTCCTGTAACTCTAACACTCCACTCATAAGAGATACAAATTATCATTAAGAGTTTTAAAAAACCCAACCTCCTCCGTTACAGGATAAATGCACTTACACCATAGGGATGAGTCAAAAATAGTAGACCATTTCTTACGACCACCATATGATTCTTTCTTCCCATTGAACCCAATTACAGGATCTATGGTCCTTGGGTTGGGTATCCTTATACGTGGTTCATGATTATATGGGCTTTAATCCCATCCCCCTCAATGTATTCCAGATCCTTTCTCTTGCTAAGGCCTTAGTTAATGGATCTGCAAGATTTTCATAAGATTTTATATAACTCACATTAATGATGTCACTACTCAAACATGATCTCACAATACTGTGTTTTCTTCTTATGGGTCTAGATTTACCGTTATAATAATGGTTGTTCACTCTACCATTTGTAGCAGTACTATCACAATTAATTAGGATAGGTGGTATTGGTTTTTCCCAAAATGGAATTTCATACAACATATCTCTTAACTAACTTGCTTCTTCACTAGCTGATGCTAAAGCAATAAGCTCAGCTTCCATAGTTGAGTTAGCAATTATTGTTTGTTTTTTAGATTTCCAACAAATAAAACCACCACCTAAAGTAAAAATATAACCTGTGGTAGAGAGAAAATCACCTGACAAAGTATTCCAATCAGCATCACAAAAACCTTCAAGTACAGCAGGATATTTAGTAAAAGATAAGCTATAATTTTTTGGTACCAACTAAATATTTCATTACACGTTCAAGAACATTCCAATGTTCTCTTCCCGGCTTGCTTGAAAATCTACTAAGTATTCCTATTGCATATGTAATGTCAAGTCTAGTTAAATCAGTTGCATATCTCAAGCTACCAATAATGCGATTATATTCCTCTTGATTAACCACTTCATTCTCATTCTTAACAGGAAATAAGTGATTACTTGAATCAAAATGAGTAGTAACATGCTTGCAATTATTAGTCATATTTATTCAAAATTTTATCAATATAATGTGACTGATAAATATACCATCACACGATCTTATAATTTTGATGCCTAAAATAATATTAGCCTCACTTAAATCTTTCATCTCAAAATATTATTTTTTAGCATAGTTTTTGGTTCCTCAAAAAAGAGTGTACACGCTGAACCAAGATTTATCATGACAAACATATATATTAGCACCCGAGTCTGCCCACCACCCCTCAATATTGTGGACCATATTTATAATAAACATCGCCACAAATTTTTCCTCTAGATTAAGGAATAGGTCCACGTTCTCGTAATTTGCAAATTTGAGTAATATGCCCACTTTTGCCACAAACATTATAAACATTGTTGCTTTACTTGTAAGGGGGTCCTTGGTTCAAATTTTTTTGAATAGGTTGCCCCTATTCATTTTTTGAGGTCTACTGTTATTTTTCATATTTCTCCTCTTAGGCTTTAATTGAGGGTTTTGAAGTGGGCTTCTCTAAACCAAAAAGGCTTGTCGCAATCTCCAACATTTTCACTCGGTTTCTCAACGACTGTAGGCTCCATACTTTGATTCTCCTTAAAATTGTTAGAAATACTAATAATATAAAATGATAAATTTACAAATAAAAAATAAAAAAAATCACAATTCACAAATAGGCTGCAGCACGGATATCTCGCTCTCTTTAAGGAAAAGCCCTTTGCAGTTTATTGGCTTAGCCCACGAACTAGTGCAGCAGATTTCCTCAAGACTTGTCTCCCCTAGGATACAACAGCCCAATCTGAATCGTATGACTCTCTCCAATTCTGTACAAACAGAGAAGTCCAAAGCTCCACAAAAAAATACCTTTCTTTGCTTGTCAAACTCTCTAGACTCAAAAGAAGAATGATAAGATGAGAATGAAGATAATTGGTTTTTTCTTGTGCTAATGCCTCAAGGGTCTATTTATAGGCACAAAATGACCTTTCATTTTCCATGTACTTAAATAAATAAGTTATGTATATATTAAGTAGATACAACCCTAGATTCAAGGTACATTCATCTAATTAACCTTGTGCATTTAAGAGATATATGAATAAATGACCATAACCCAATCCAAGATACATCTTCATTTTTTCAAGATAAAATAATAATATTAAAATAATATAAAAATACACTAACATATATATATATATAGCAACGAATATAACGAACTCCTCATATCCTGTCAACGTTATATTCAACCAATAATATAACGAACTCCTCATATCCTACCAACGTTATATTGCAGTTTCATCTCTAGCAATATAACGAACTCCTCATATCTTGCCAACGTTATATTGTGGTTTTCACAACAACATTATTAAAATCCTATTTTTGATAAATCAATAAACAGTCAGGTAAATCACATCTCGTATAAAATTCATCATTCTCAGTTCTAGTATAAATCAATAACCAATAAAACATATCTCAGTATAAAACCACCATTCTCAATTTCAGTATAAATCAACAATCCGTTAAAACGCATTTTGTTATAAAATTATCATTCTCAGTTTCAGTATAAATCACATATCATAAATGGCAATATCATCATCATATCGTAACTAGTAAAATCATCATATTTATCCAATCCCTAAAAACAACATCCTCATGCCACATAATTTTTTACTGATAAAATTATAATAATATATCCACCAAGAAAAATATAGATTTTGCTATAATATCATTTCCCATATGCTTAGATAATCAGAAAAATACATTTATATAATATCCCAAAATAAATTTATGACATAACCTATTCCCCTTACCCGTTTACTGAGAGCATGCCTGCAATTACTCTAAACAGATGCTCATAGTGTTCCCACAAATCCTTGCATTTACATACGTAAGTTCAATCAGCTCAACCCTGAAATCATAGTTATTTAGCATTCCTAGCCCCACACACTCCATTAACCAATTTAATCTTATAACAATAATATAATCAACTCCCTTACCCCAATTTTGGAGTGGTGCTCAGGATCCTCAAAACATGATTCTGCTCCGATTAAATTGAATTGGATCAAACCTAAGATCCCTTAGTAGTGTCCGATTGTTGATTTAGGCTGAAATTGGAGAGAGATCGAAGAGAGAAGGGAGAGGATGTTCATAAGTTTTGAGAGAGAAATAGAGAGATTAAATTTTGATTTCATAAAATGGCTTGTAGGATCTCCTTTATTCAACACTGCCAGATGAAACCGTAGACGATTTTCTTGAAACTATTGATGGTTTGGATTTTTAACTAAACCATTTTTACTGTTTTACCGTTATTGGGCTATGGTTGCACAAAACCATTGATGTTTTTCTGAGCTCCCACAAAATTGTCGACGGTTTGGTCTTTATCAAACCAAATTCCTATTTTCTTTTTTTCATTTTTATTATTTATATTTTCCGAGTCGCTACATACCCTCCTGGGTCCGGACCAGGGTAGTGGTGGCCAATTGTACTTACAGACGCGTTATGTTTGACTTAACGTGGTAGGCCAGCCATTACTAAGTCCCTCCTACGGGCTGCACAATCTGATCATGTGGGGTTATTATATAGTATTATATGATTGTACATCTAGGGGAAAATTTTAGTATTATACAGATATATCAGATGATTTACATATACAGAGAAACTTATTATGATAAAGTATGCTTATGTTGAAAAGTATGTATTTACTAGACTTACATATGTATGAGTACAAATTTACATGATTTACCAATTAAAGTAAATTATTTACAGGATATGTTTATGATACACTAGAACTCATGTTGCACACAATGATGATAATCTATTCCTTCTTATTGAGAGGTGTCTCACTCCATCATTATCAAATAGTTTTTAGATGCCATGAGGAGCATAACAGGAATTAGGGTAGCATAGTGGAAGCGTGGGTATGATAGAAGGTTTTATTTAGAATAGATATTTAATTAAATCATGTTTTGATGTACTCAGACTATTCTTTTAGGGATATGTAAAATGTGATGTTGGAAATTATATTATTGTTGTATTGGGATAGTTTAGTACTCTAGTAATTAGCATTTGAGGACTTCCGCTGTCTTTATCAGTGATTAAATATAATATGAAATATTTAGGTTATTACAAGTGGTATTAGAGGAATTGAACAAAAATTTTCTGGCCTTTATAGTTGGTATTAGAGTTTAAGATACAGATTCTGCAGACTCTAGGGATGATTATTACTTGAGTATAGGTATGAAGTAGGATGGGGATAGGAATGGGTTGGCTAGGTGTGGTAAAAGCAATCAGATATAGGATGTGTAGTGGAGTAATTACAGTTGCAATTGGAATTTTGGAGTTTTGTCTCACAGTCAAAAGTAGAAATTCATTTGAGGGTTTTCTATGATTTTTCTAGAACTAACCGTCACTAGTACCCACTTTTAGTGACGAAATTGAATCCGTCACTAATAGTTTCATCACTAAAAACCAGTTTTTTTGTAGTGGGAGTAAGTATATGTAGAGACCTAAAGAATTATGGTAATTAAATAATAAAAGAAAAGAGAGAAACAAAAAATTTTAAAGGGATTTCAGTAGGGTCTCGTCGACAAAGGTAGAAGGGCTCATCAACGAGTAGGGCTCCTCGGCTCATCGATGGGAACTTGTGCCTCGTTGACGAGAAATTACTAAGAGGACTGCTTCCAGAACCTGAAATTTGTCGATGAGGAGAAGGTGTTCGTCGACGAGCTCCCTTCATTGACTTGTTGATGAGGCGATGTATCTCATCGATGAGTCCACGTGGACAAGCTTTCTATATAAAGCTCAAAATGGATTTTTAGCGAAAGAATTTCTCTCTCTAACTCGGTTCCTCTGATTTCTCTCTATAAATCTGGCTTCGTCTCTCCCTCGTTCGACAATCAGAAGCTACCACGATGATCTTGAGGAGATTCTCTACAACATAACCAGAGCAAAATGTTGATTTAAGAAGTTTGGGAACCATCCCAAAACCAAGGTAAGTAGAATATTTGGATATTGTTAGTATTACCTAGTTCATTTGAACCTATATTTTGTATTATATGAGAATATACTGAGGTTTTGTGAAGTAAAATCAGGGTATTATATTTTTAGGAATAGGATATTTCTAGGCCCTACAAGCAAGGGTTGAGGACCCCATTGGTGATATTTTAGGAACTTAGGTAAAATGATACATGGTTTATAGTCTAAATATTATGCAGCTATGGATTTGGGAAGAATATGCATATGATAATTATTTAGGTGAATTCAGTTGGTTGATTGGGAAATTTTACGCGCATTATCTCAAGATGTTGAAATTATGAATGCCGCACACGTGGGATTATAAATAGCAGTTAGTGCTCAGATAGTTAGGTAAGGGAAATATGTTATGTTAGGAAATTTTAGTATGGTTATGAGTATAAATTATATGTTTTACCAGATTATTTTTCAGATCATAAAATATTAGTATAACAGAAAATACAGATTTCAGAGCATGTGAATCTAATTATTTAATTGTGTGGCATGAGCTCATAATAGATTAGTACAATATTTATATAGTTTACCAATACCATATTTTACAGTATATTAGCAAAAAATATCAAGAAATATACATATTCTATAGAATGATGAATTTTCAGTATACGTACAGATAGAAATTTTACAAAATATTGAGAAACATGATTTATAGTATTTCCAAGATACCATGATTTACAGTATATGTACAGAAACATATATTTTCAGCATTTTCAAAATACCATGATTTCATAACCATAACACCCAGGTACTCATATATTCAAATAGATATTCAGATATACAGATATTAAATATTCAGTTAATTATTCAGATTTTCAGATTATTCAGATCAGTTTTACAGTGTTATGGTTATTTCAAAATCATGGTAATATAGTAATATAGAAATATCAGTTATATATATAGTATCAGACCTTGATGGACCAGATTCAGTCAGCAGAGCACGATACCGTAACTATTTTCAGTTTAGAGTGCAATCACATAACTCAGATAGTATGTGGATTTTCAGCAGTCGATCGTGCCTATGTTGTGGACAGGCTCCCCATCAGTTAGGGTTGAGGAGGTCGATCTGACTTTCGAAGTTCAGTTCACTTATCCTAGTCGGCTAGCTAGTGATAAGCCCCGCTTACGGGTCGCACAACCCTATCATGAGGGCTTAAATCATGACTTTTAGTTATCCATCCAAGGAAATTTTTCTCGAATATTATATATATATATATATATATATATATCTAGATTTATAGAAATCGTAGACATACCTATGAATATTAGAAGTATTATGAATAGAAAATTCAGAAAAACAGTTTATGTTAAGTAACATAGGTATGAGTTATATTGTACGTTATTTATACATGTTTTCTTAGACTTAGTTATTTGCAGTACTTCTAAATCAAATTTTACAATTATGTAAACTCATCCGCCACACACTAGCAATAGCATATTTCGTTTTACTGAGCATTGTCTTATTCTAGTGATTTAACATTTTTCAAGTGATCCAGTTAGGCGAGCAGATCAGGCTCGTAGATAGAGCGGACTATAGTACTGCCCTGTCTGTAGGGTAAGTGTTTTTGGGAAGTCATTTTTGAGTAGTCCCTAGGTCCAGATGAGGGTATTTTGGGAATGGTTGTGTATGCATATTTTGGGAAAAACTTTAATACTCTGGTATTGTATCTATTGACATGGTTGTATGTATTCTGCTTTCCACTGTATAGGTAGTTTATTGTGTCTCAGATTCCATGGTTTCTATCTAGACCGTGATGATGGTTTGATTTATATTTAAAGGTATGAAAGCAGTGAAATCTTACAGTTAATTTATGTGGAAAAAAAATGGCATGAAAAATTAGGTCGTGACAGTTTTGGTAACAGAGCCTAGGTTCCAAGGTTTTGTAGACTTTAGAGTGTAGCGAAAGCAATACCAGAGTATAGGAAAGGATTTGCGGTTTTCTTCTATGGCTAGGGTACAGGATTTTCGTGGTGATTTTTGTATCTTTCCTAGGATGACGATTTTAGGAAAACCATAGTAAACTATTGGCGGGTCGTGTGTCTAGGTTGCTAGATTTGATTTTGAATTAAGATCAAGGAGGATAGTTAATCGTGAATATGAGAATTCAATTAGATGAAATAAATTAGATTTGTGCGGGAGATAGGGTCCTTAAATTTTTTTCTTTGTCTTTTCAGGATGGACCAAGGAAGTAGTGATACGAATGCTGGGGGTGATGGAGCAAGACCTTCCAGTATGGGAGGTGGAGATACTGATGCAGTATTGCGCAGCGTCACCTAGCAGGTGATGGTTGAGATGGCCAAGAGCTCATGGGAGCATAGCTGCACGATTAAGCAATTTATGCGGATGCAGCCCCATCTTTTTCTGGATAAGCTGACTCGATTGTGGCTGAAAATTGGGTCCAGGACATTGAGGAAACGTTGGCAGTGCTTCCATGTATAGATGAATAGAAGGTAGTATTCGTGATGTTCAAACTAATTGGAGAGGCAAAACACTGGTGGAGATCGGTGAAGTTGATTGAGGAGTAGAGACTGGATCCTGTGCCAGTGACGTGGAGCCGAATCAAGGAACTGTTCTTTGAGCGATATTTTCCTACTATCGTTCGGAGCGCAAAGGCAACAGAGTTCATGCACTTAGCTCAGGGGCAGATGATAGTATCACAGTAAGTAGCTCGATTTATTTAGTTGTCTCGGTTTGCCCCATATTTGGCACCAAATGAGGAGAAAAAGGCGAAGAACTTTGAAGAAGGTCTCAGGCAGAACTTGTTTGAGTAGGTTATCGAATTTCGGGCTCAGACATTCGCGGAGGTCGTGGATAGGGTTGCAGTTATTGAAAATGGCATGCAGAGAGGCATCACAGCTCAGAGTTAGAGAAAGAAGCCCACACCTCAGGGTTTTCAAGCGGGTTCTAGCCGAGGCCCATGGAGAGGAGACTGTTACAGTGGAGGTTAGAGGTAGGTGACGAGACCACGTAAGAACCAGGGTGTGTAGACCTCCCTTGTGTGTCAGATGTGTAGGAGGAGACATCTGGGAGAGTGTCGGGTAGGGAGAGATGGTTGTTATTGTTGTGGGAGACCCAGTCACATGGCACGAGCATGCCCAGGACCGCCAATCCAAGTCCTAGCTCCTAGACCCTACCAGGGAGGTTATCAGGCGCCTCGTGGAGGCCAGCAGAGGAATGTAGCCCCAGTGAGAGTTTATGATTTGATGTTGGGAGATGCTGAGACTTCTGTAGATGTGGTGATAGGTACCTTTACTATTTTACCATATCAAGTTATTATTATATTTGATTCAAGGCTACTCATTCATTTGTCTCTACGGCCTATGTTAAATTGTCTGGAAATGAGACTTAGTTATTAGATGTGGAATTATCAGTAACTACACCGTTAGAGTTAGTGATGAAGTGTCGTAGAGTGCTCAGGGGTTATCCAATATAAATTTAGGGGAGGGTGTTACCAGCTAACCTGATTATTCTAGATATGCATGAGTTTGATGTAATATTGGGTATGGACTGGTTGGAAACTAACTATGCTAGTATTGATTGTCATATGAAAGAGGTGATATTCAGACCACTAGGCAAGTAATTAAGAATTTAAATTTGTGGGATCGCAGGTGTGTTCCCTGCTTCAGTTAGTGTCAGCCATACAGGTTAGAAGACTATTCCTGCATGGATGTCAGTGGTTTATGGCTTTTGTAGAGGATGTGTTAGAAAATGAATCGAAACTTGATAGTACACCAGTGGTAATGGAATTTCCAGATGTTTTTTCAAAAGAGCTACCTAGGTTGCCTCCCGATTGCGAGGTAGATTTTGCTATAGATTTACCTCTAGGGACAGCGCTGATCTCTAAGGCTCCTTACCGTATGGCTCCAGTCAAATTGGGAGAATTAAAAGACCAGTTGCAGGATCTACTGAATAAAAGGTTTATCAGACCTAGCGTATCACCCTGGGGAGCACCCGTGCTGTTCGTAAAGAAGAAAGACGGGTCTATGAGGATGTGCATAGATTATAGAAAAATAAACAAGGTAACCATTAAGAACATATATCCTCTACCCTGTATAGATGATTTATTTGATCAGTTTCAGGGTACGTGAGTCTATTCCAAAATCAATCTTAGATCAGGTTATCACCTAGTGACATTTCGAACCAGAGATGGGCACTTTGAGTTTTTGGTGATACTGTTCGGATTAACTAATGCGCCAGCAGTATTTATGGATTTAATGAATTGGGTGTTTCATGAGTATTTAGACCAATTTGTTGTGGTTTTCATTGATGATATACTGGCCTACTCGAAGAGTTTTGAGGAGCATGAAGCACACTTACGGTTGGTACTTCAGACACTCAGGGAAAAGAAATTGTATGCCAACTTTAGTAAATGTGAATTCTAGTTAGATAAAGTTGCGTTTCTGGGGCATGTTATATTAGGGGATGGAATTTCAGTGGATCCCAGTAAGATAGAGGCAGTGGTAAATTGGGAAAGGCTGAGAAATGTTTAGGAGATTAGGAGTTTCTTGGGACTGTAGAGGGATTCTAAGGATTATCAGGGCCTTTGACGCGACTGACCAGGAAGAATTCCAGATTTGCATGGGATGATGAGTGCGAGCAGATTTTCCAGGAATCAAAATAGCAGCTCGTCACTGCACCAGTATTGACAATTCCATATGGAGGTGATGACTATGTAATTTATAGTGATGCATTTTGAAAGGGTTTGACTGTGTGTTGATGCAGCATGGTAGGGTTGTAGTTTATGCCTCCTGACAGTTGAAAGAGTATGAAAAGAACTACATTAACCACGATCTGGAATTGGCTGCAATGGTACACGCATTAAAGATTTGGAGGCATTACTTATACGGTGAGAGATGCAAGATATTCTCTGATCACAAAAGTTTAAAGTACTTCTTCACGCAAAAAAGAGTTGAATATACGGTAAAAGAGATGGTTAGAGCTCATTAAGGATTATGATTACACCATTAGCTACCACCCATGTAAAGCAAATGTGGTGGTTGATGCACTGAGCCGTAAATCAGAGGGTACAACGTAGTTAGCAGTAGTAATTTAGCACCCAATTCAGCTGGACTTGGAAAGGCTCGGCATGGAATTAGTGGAGAATGGTCACCAAGAATTTATTGCTAGCCTAGTTGTGTAGCCTATGCTATATGAAAAGATTAAAGCTGCTTACAAAGAGGACCCAGAACTAATAGAGGTAATAGTCAGAGTACAAGGAGGTTAGGGAGAGGAGTTTAGTATTTCAGATGACGAAACTTTGAGGTTTCGCACCAAATTGTGTGTGCCTGCAGATGATGATATTAGGAGAATGATTTTAGAGGAGGCTCACTGATCTCTATACACGGTTCATCTTGGTAGTACTAAAATGTATAGGGATCTACGAGAGTATTTTTGGTGGAGTGGCATGAAGAAGGAGATTGTTGAATTTGTGCAGCAGTGCTTGACATGCTAGCAGGTTAAGGATAAGCACCAAAGGTCGGCAGGACAGTTGTAGCCACTTTACATCCCTAAATGGAAATGAGACCATATATCTATGGATTTTGTTACTGGGCTACTGCCAGTGCCGCATTGTCAGAACGCCATCTGGGTAGTTGTTGATCGGCTGACAAAAACAGCTTACTTTCTACCTATTAAATTTAGCTACCCTATGAACTGTTTGATAGAGATCTACATTCAGAAGATTGTTCAACCCCATGGAGTGCATGTATCTATAATCTCGTATTGTGACTCACGCTTTACATCACGGTTTTGGAAGAGCTTGCGAGAGGCTTTGGGGTCTTAGTTAGCATTCAGCACCGCTTTTCATCCTCAGACAGATGGTCAGACAGAGAGGACAATCTTGGTACTTGAGGATATGCTACGAGCGTGTGTATTGGCTTTTGGGGGTAGTTGGACCCAATATTTGCCGCTGGTTGAATTTGCCTACAATAACAGCTATCAGGCTAGCATCGACATGACACTTTATGAGGCACTTTATAGTAGAAGGTGTCGTTCTCCTCTATATTGGGATGAGTTAGGTGAGAGGCGATTTTTGGGACTAGAACTAGTACAACAGGCGTACGATAAAGTCCTGCTTATTCGAGAGAGAATCAATGTAGCTCAGAGTCGGTAGAAAAGCTACGCAGATAATCGTCGCCGGGAATTGAAATTTAAAGTGGTGACCATGTGTTTTTTAAAATAGCACCATTGAAGGGAGTCATGAGGTTTGAGAATTAGGGTAAGTTGAGCCCTATATTTATTGACCCATTCGAAATACTTGAAAAGGTTGGGTCAATTGCCTATCGGCTAACTTTACCACCCGTTTTGTTTAGAATACATGACGTATTTCATGTATCTATGTTAAGGAAATACGTCTCAAATCCTTCCTATGTCATCAATTATGCAGAATTAGAATTCAGTGATGCTCTAGCTTATGAGGAAACTCTAGTACAGATCTTAGACAAGAAGGAACAGGAATTGTGTAGTAAGAAAATTCAACTAGTAAAAGTCCTGTGGAGAAATCATGCCATAGAAGAAGTTTCATGGGAGCTTAAGGAAGAAATCAGACAAAAATACCCACAACTGTTTAGTGGGGTATAGTAGTGATCTGTATAGTTCAAATATTGACAGTTTTATTTTATTCAGTACAGAGTGACGAATGTATAATTGTAATTTAGAATTTAGAATATAGGATAGGTAGTGTTTTTGGTTTTGGGAGAATTTTATTTTATGAGTATATTTGTAATCCCCCAGAACTGCTTATGTAACTACGGTATTCCTCCGCCATAAGTGAGGGTTAGTAATAAAATAAGTAGCCATTTTTTTTATTATTTAAGTATGGTGTCAATATAGACAGTAAATTTCGAGAATGAAATTTTTATAAGGATGGGAGAATGTAGAGACCCAAAGAATTATGGTAATTAAATAATAAAAGAAAAGGGAGAAATAGAAAATTTTAAAGAGATTTCAGCAGGGTCTCGTCAACGAGGGTAGAAGGGCTCGTAGACGAGCAGGGCTCCTCGGCTTGTCGATGGGAACTTGTGCCTCGTCGACGAGAAACTACCAAGAGGACCGCTTCCAGAACCTGAAACTCGTCGACAAGGAGAAGGTGTTTGTCGACGAGCTCCCTTCATTGACTTGTCGATGAGGCGACGTGTCTCGTCAATAAGTCCACGTGGACAAGCTTTCTATATAAAGCTTAAAACGGATTTTCAGCGAAAGAATTTCTCTCTCTCTCTCTCTCTCTCTCTCTCTCTCATTTTCTCTCTCTAACTCGGTTGCTTTGACTTCTCTTTACAAATCTGACTCTGTCTCTCCCCGGTTCGACGATTAGAAGCTACCACGGTGATCTTGGGGAGATTCTCTACAACATAGTCGGAGCGAAAATGTTGATTTGATAAGTTTGGGAACCTTCCCAAAACTAGGGTAAGTAGAATATTTGGATATTGTTAGTATTAGCTAGTTCATTTGATCCCAAATTTTGTATTATATGAGAATATATTGGGGGTTTTTTGAAGTAAAATCAGGGTATTATATTTTTAGGAATAGGGTGTTTTGGGACCCTACAGGCGAGGGTTGAGGACCCCAGTGGGTGATATTTCAGGAACTCAGGTAAAATGATACATGGTTTATAGTTTAGAAATTATGCACCTATGGATTTGGGAAGAATATGCATGTGATTATTATTTAGGTGAATTCAAGTGGTTGATTGGGAAATTATACGTGTATTATCTCATGATGTTGAAATTATGAATGCCACACACGTGGGATTGTAAATAGCAGTTAGTGCTCAGATAGTCTGGTGAGGGAAATATGATATGCTAGGAAATTTTAGTATGGTTATCAGTATAAATTATATGTTTTACCAGATTATTTTTCAAATCATAAAATATTAGTATAACAGAAACTACAGATTTCAAAGCATGTGAATCTAATTATTTAATTGTATGACATGAGCTTATAACATATTAGTATAATATTTATACAGTTTACAAACACCATATTTTACTGTATATTAGCAACAAATATTAGGAAATATACATATTCTATAGAATGATGAATTTTCAGTATACGTACAGATAGAAATTTTACAAAATATTTAGAAACATGATTTATAGTATTTCCAAGATACCATGATTTACAGTATATGTATAAAAACATATATTTTTAGCATTTTCAGAATACCATGATTTCAGAACCATAACACCCAGGCACTTAGATATTCAGACATACGGATATTAAATATTCAGTTAGTTATTCAGATTTTTAGATTATTCAGATCAGTTTTATAGTGTTATGGTTATTTCAAAATCATGGTAAAATAGTAGTATAGAAATATCAGTTATATATATAGTATCAGACCCTGATGGACCAGATTCAGTCAACAGAGCATGATATCATAGCTATTTTCAGCTTAGAGTGCAACCACATAACTCAAATAATATGTGGATTTTCAGCAGTCGATTGTGCCTATGTTGTGAATGGGCTCCTCGTCAGTTAGGGTTGAGGAGACCAATCTGACTTTCAGAGTTCAGTTGACTTATCCTGGTCGGTCAACTAGTGATAGGCCCCGCCTACAGGCCGCATAACCCTGTCATGAGGGGTTAAATCATGACTTTCAGTTATCCATCCAAGGAAATTTTTCTGAGTTATTATATATATATCTCTAGATTTATAGAAACCATAGACATACCTACTAATATTAGAAGTATTATGAATAGAAAATTCAAAAAAACTGTAACACCTCGACCCCGAGGGGCCTGGGATATTAACTTTTTACCATTGATTTACAGCTGAAGCAAATAAACTCAATTATTATTAAATCAGAGCGCTAATTATCCATATTACAATCATTTATTTCATAAGAAGAATAATTACATAAGCATAAATATCCGGCATCATACTAATATTTCTAAATAATCTTTATTTTTCTATCCCCACCCGTATGCTTGCTAAGTCTGATTTCCAACATGCTCTTCAGAGTTATCTGAAATAAAAATATGATTGGAGTGAGATGACGCTCAGTAAGTAAATAAGATTATTCTTAGTGTGTGGCCAAAATGAGCTTTTAAATAATTTCGTAAAATAATATTTAATACTATAACTTCAAGACTGCTTTTAGAATAAATATAGATTTAAAAATTTTTGCATAAAACTTTTGTCATCAATTTCAACAGTAATTTTTTACAATCATATATTATAACTGCTAAATTAAACTTTTAACTTTAAAACTGTAAAAATATTTAATGATAAACATACATATACTTTTCCTTATACGTTTTCCTTAGATCGTCATTTAAGCACCAAAATGATCATTTTCACGTAAACTTATATTTTTCCTTCAAATTATTAGTAACTTTGTACACGTAATTAAATATGTATAAACATATATTATAAAAACCACCCTTAGGCCTGTTTGCCGTAAGTCATGTTTACCCCTATGACTGGGTTGTGCGGTTCGAAGACTGGACTTAGCTGGCTGGCAGACCAAACTAAATCAATGTACGTAAACTTTAAGTGAGATTTTCCTTATTAAGTCCTGGTTCGGAACCAGGTGTGCACTTAGGAGAAATCCACTAACATAAATAACCACTCTATAAACAGTGTGGGTGCACTCTGATCCGTATAAACTTTAAGCTGCGGTACCGAGCATCTGTAACTTTGAACTTTCGTTGCCATAAGGGGTTTTAAAATCATCTTATTATAATTTATATAATTTAAAATAATATCGTAAAAATCTCATCTTTACTCATATTTTCATAAAAAATGTAACGTAGAAATAAACTCATGCCACACAATTTTTGTGTTAAAAATATATATAATTTTATTTTTGAATAGAAATAAATGCTAAAAATTTACCTGAGGGGATTAGAACATTTCTTAACCAAAAAAATAGATACAAGTATATTAAAGATAGAACTGGTATAATTAAATACGTGTAAAAATAAACTCATAGAAATTTTGTGGAACTAATTAACATAATTGAAATTTACTTATAAAATAAACTCGTGTATGATATTTAAATAAAAAAAAACTAACATAATTAAAATTTACTTACCTTCTTCCTTACGAACACTGTAACTATCTCTAAGAAATGAGATCGGAAAGAGTGGGTGATTGAGAACTTATTCAAAAATTCTCTCTCCACCACAATTTCTTTCACTCACTAATTCTTCTCTTCCTTGGAAAATTGTTGTGAAAAATGAAGGTTGAGAGCTCCCTATTTATAGGAAAATTTTGGAGAAGAAATGAAATTTATAAAAGTGTGGGGAGATGGGTGAAATTATAATTTTTAAAAATTAAAGAATGAGCAAGGTATGAGTTGCGTATGGGATAGGGATGGAGGCCATGTGGGAGTGCTTGCCAGCATTCTCGCTAAATAATTTTTTAATTAATTACTTACCTAATTAATTAATCAATTACTTAATTAATTATTTTATTATTATTTTTTTCCTAATCATTATTATCATTATTATTAACATTGTTATTAATTTTAAACTACTTTTAGTATTTATTTATTTTATTATTTATTTTTGAACAAGAATTAAATTTAAATTTTGAAAACTCATGTGAGCCCCACATGGTCTTGTGGGCCCCACACAACTTCGAGACCCGAATGGATCTTACGTAATTCGAATAACTCTTATACGATTTTATGCATCCTACATAGCTTTGAGACTTATGTAAACCTCCATACGGCTTCGGGACTCATGTGGGCCCCACACAGTCTTGTGGGCCCCACATATGATACTTATATTATTATCATCTTATTATGTATTTCTACAAATTATGTCTGTCAAAACACTATTTTATGTATATATACTTATTTACGTGTACAAACAGTGTCTATCCTGTTTATCCTATGAAATTCCATTTTGACCAGGCCGACCTCCAGGGAGCGACTGAGCCGCAATGGTCTTTGAGCACTCGCTAAGACAAGGTCTTTCTTAGGCATCAAACATGGAATCAAGGATCCTACAGAAAAACACTTTTGTATTGATATTAACTTAATGACTATTTTTATTATTTTATTATTATTGTACTTTAATCATATATATATATATATATATATTTTTTTTTTGGGTCATCACAAAAACAGTTTATGTTAAGTAACATAGGTAAAAGCTATACTATACATTATTTATACGTGTTTTCTCAGACTCAGTTATTTGCAGTACTTCTAAATCAAATTTTACAATTATGTAAACTCATCTGCCATACACTAGTAATAACATATTTTGTCTTACTGAGCGTTGTCTCATCTCAGTGGTTTAACATCACTACAAAAAATCAGGGTATTAGGGAAGGATCAAATTCGTCACTAATACTCATAAATTCATCACTAATACTTCACTAATACTCTACTATTAGTGGCAAATTTGAATCTTTCACTAATGCCCTAGAATTAGTGACGAAAAATTAATTCGTCACTAATACCCTACTATTAGTGACGAATTTGAATCCTTCACTAATAATTAGAAAAATTAAAAAACCTTTAATTCTAATTTTTTTTAATCATCAATTCCTATATAAAAATCTATAATTACATTTTCGAATACATAAACCAAAACCATAATTACTACAAAATTCGTAAACCATTCAAAATTTCGAATTCAAATACAAATTCAATTAAAATAAAGAAATAACATATGTTCAGACAACAATTTTTTTTTTTCAAAATATTCAAAATTCAAATACAAATACTAGTACAAATTAAAATAAAAATAAAAAAATTCCATTTGTTCAAATAACAATAAAAATTATAAAGAAATAGTCAAAAGTTGCATCCAACGACTGTAGTGCATGCATGCATGACATCGTGCTGATATTATGATAGCCGTGAACACTACAAATTAAGAGTCATTAAAAAAAATTAGTATACAAATGGAGAGCTGACACTCAGTATAATGAGGAAAAATAATTATATGATATAACAAATTCGCAAAGATTTCATAATCATGCATATTACACAATTTGTACGGTAGTAATATCAATAATGAAAAAAAATAATGTCAGTATTTAAAACTAAACACTGAGTTCATATATTTCCATTGAGTTGCACACTTGAAAGATAGCCTATAAAGTCAAAGGGATGAAAGGGTCTTTGAATAACCATGAGAAGATACACACACAACTATACTTGCAACTACTTATATATATATATTATGTTTAATTACCTTTTAATTTTTTGAAAGGTAAAACCGAGTGAATTCATTAATAAACAAAGCTCAAGTTAGAGGCATGAGGACACAAAAGTGCAGGAAGACCCAAAATAGAAAACCAACCAGGTAATAAAAACAGTGAGTAGCCAACAAATCAACAGAAAAACTGAAGAGAATACCAATAATAGAAAATGTCAAAGCAGCTGAATCAGCTATCGAGAATTTGATAATGTTCATTAACCATACGTGTAATTATTATCTTAAGATTGAGACACCTTTAGTTATGGAGGTTGTTTTATCTTTTTTTTTTTTTTTGTGATAGTGTTTAAAGTCTTTTAGGCATGTTTAGTCATGAAAATTATTTTATAATTTTTTTTCTATGATGGTTTTTAAGACCTTTCAAATAGTTGATTAATTTTTTAGGACATGAGATTAGTCTATCCTTCTACCCTAATCTCCAATTAAATAAATTTATGTCTAATATTTGAGTCCTCTGTTGCCCTTTTAGCTTAGGTGCTTACGAGCCGATTTTAATTACGTCTTTAAAAAATTCAATAATTAATTATTTAATTTGTATTCTTCTTTATCAGTTTGCCATCCTAAAAAATAAAATAGTTTTTGGAGAAATCAAATAAGTTGAATAGAAGGGAAAATGTGCATATGACTTAAAATAGGAGTCATGTTTCATTACATGCTCTTCCTTTTAGATAGATGCATTTTGAAAAGTTTTGAAGGGAATTGAGAAAAATGAAAGGATATGAAAGAATAAGTTACTCATAATTTAGGAGAAAATGATAATCCACGCTCGCATATTTATATATATACATACAAAATAACATACATATAAAGTTTGCAAGTAATTTCGTTGCAAAGAAAATGCTTAGAATGACTCCAATATTTTGTAACATACATATAAACAAGGGTAAGATTATAATGCATAGGCTGTAACCATCATTGGCACACATGGTAGGGGAAGAGTATATGTAATAACCCAAGAATTTCTATAGGACTTGTCGACGAACACATGGGTTTCGTTGATAAGGGCTCTTCAGGATCTCGTCGATGAAGACCCATCTCTTCGACGAGAAGATATCGAGAGATGGTTTAAAGCAGACTGAAACTCATCGACGAGGGTACAGGTTCGTCGATGAACTTTTTATAGGACTTGTTGACGAGATGACGTGTCTTGTCGATGAATCCAGCACTATAAATAACTGAAACTCAGAATTTTGATAAAAATTTCAGTGCAGAAACCCTCCTCTCTCTCTTTCTCTCTCGCACGACCCCCTCCCCTTCTCTCTTCGATCCTGGCCCCATTTCTCGCCAGATTGAAGATCTGAGGCCACCATGACGCTCCTGACGAAGTTCTCTACAAGTCTGCCGGAATAGATTGTGGGGAAAGTTGGTTTGAAATTCATCCAAAATCGAGGGTAAGGTATTTTATTCAGATTATGCCTTCCTTGTTATAAGAAATGTTGTAGGTAAGAAAATATTGATATTTTGTTCTGGAGGATTTTGTTTTCAGGATGTTGAGTTAGATTAAGATAAGAGAAATATGTTATGCTAGCAGTTTTAATATGTATACAAAATATTATGAATGAGTATTTACAAGCATGCAGATCAGATTATGTAACGACCGGAAGAATAATGGTATTTAAATAATAAAGAGGGGGGGGGGGGGGGAGGAAACAGAAACAGAAGGAGGCGGTAGACTTCATCGAAGACATTGCACTTTGGGGGTAATAACCAAAAAATTTTTCCTTGGTTCTCGTCGACGAATACAGGGGATTCGTTGACGGGGGTACAGCAGGACCTCATCAACGAGGGCGAGCTTCGTCAATGAGAAAATACCGAGAGGGGTATTAGGCCATCTGAAATTCGTCGACAAAGAAGTTCATCGAAAAAATTATTTAAGAACTCGTCAACGAGATGACATGGCTCGTTGACGAAGGCCGCAGTATAAATAGTGTTTAACTTGGATTTTTACATTGAAATTTCAGCTGAAACCCTCTCTCTCTATCTTCTATGACTCCTCCATCTCTCTTCGATTTCGGCCCTGTTAGTCGCTGGATCGACGATCTGAGGCCACCACAATGTTCTTGGCAGAGATCTTTGCAAGTATGCCTGAGCAGATCGTCGGTGGGATGAAATTGAAATTCATCCCAAATCCAGGGTAAGGTCTTTTATTTGGAATTTGACTTTCCAGCAGTTGTAGGAAAGGCTATAGATGTAGAAATAGTGATGTTTTGTTCTCGGATATATGGTTTTCATGGTGTTGAGTGGAGAACCCTGCGGGTGTAGGACTTGTCTCAATAGAGGGATTTTAGCAGAAATCAGGTAAGAGAAATATGCTATGCTAGGTAGTTCTAAAATGATTTCCAGTATGAAATGTATGTTTTTACTAGGTTATTATTCACAGCAGGACTTTATACAATTTATTAATTATGAATATTATGTATTAAATTACTATGTGGCTTGAGTATGTAAATATAGTATAGAAGCATGTTTTACAGTATTTTAGGGTATGTTTTACAGAATATACAACCAGTGGATATGTTTTATAGTAATTATAGAATACTATGATTATACAGTTTCCAGTACCATAATTATATAGTTTTCAGTACCATGATTTACAGATTACAGTTCAGTTCATAAATACAGTTGATACAGTTACCGTTTATTTCAGTATCATGGTTAATATAGTTATTTCAGAATCATGGTAAATCAAATAGTTGTATATAGAAATATATTATATAGTATCAGACCCTGTTGGACCATACAGTTTACAGAGTACGGTATCGTAGCTACAAATATTCAGTTCAGAGTGCAACCATCTATTTAGATAATACATGGTAGTAGGTCAATCGTGCCTAGACATGGACAGGGTCCCCATCAGATATGGGTTGAGGAGTGGTCGATTTGACTGAGGGAGTATAGTGGTTTACCCTAGTCGGCCAACTAGGGTAGATCCCACCTATGGGTTGCACAACCATGTCATGAGGGGTTAAATCATGACACACAGTTATCCACAGGGAAGTTTTCAGTTATTATTATGTATATACAGATTTATAGAGACAGAGGATATACTTATGTACATTAAAAGTATTTTGAGTAGAAACCTAAAATACAAATATGTTAAGCAACATGGAAATGGTGGTGGTTTCAATTACTTGTACTGTATTTACAGAACCAGTTATACATGATTATATAGAAACAGATTTTCATAATATTGTAACTCATTTGCCACACATAGGCAATAGCATATTTCGTCTTACTAAGCATTGGCTCATCCCGTTACTTTAACATTTTTCAGGTGATCCAGGTAGGCGAGCAGACTAGGTTCACAGATAGAGGGGCCTCAGTACTGCCCTGTCAGTAGAGAGTGAGTATATTTTTGGGAGTACTTTTGTATAGCCCTCACCAGTTGAGGATATTTGGGGAAACAATCGTATGTGTATATTTTGGGAAACATGTTAGCACTCTGGTATTGTATATGATTATATATTGTTATGTTTATTTGATTTCTACTTCTCGCTGCTTAGGTCAATGGTTGGGTTTAATCCAATTTGGTATCAGAGCATTGTAATTTTTACAGTATAAAAAAAAAAAACCCAGTTAAATAGCAGGTCGTTACAGATTATTTTTCTAGAGAATTATGAATATTATTTTTATGGCAGAATTACAGAAATTGAGCATGAGACTGAGTTTATTAAAATGTGTGGCATGAGTTTATTACAGTACAATATATATATATATATATATATATAGATTTTATAGTATTACAGATATATAGATATTTAGATATTTCATATTATTAGCAATGAATGAGACTTACAGTATTTCCAGGGAAAAACATGATTTCTAAACCATAACTCTCAGACAGTTTATTCAGACAGATTATACAGTGATAGCATCAAGATGCTACAATAGATATACAGAGTATACAAATATTATATATAGAGCACATAGATATTATATACAAAGCATACAAATATTATATACAGAGTATACAGATATTATATACAGAGATTTTATACAGATATTATAGATAGTACAGACTAAAAAACACAGATATTACAAACATATAATGTATATATATATATATATATTTCAGTTAGATATCTCAGATAATATAGTTCAGAATTATAGTGTTATGGTTATTTTTGAAGTTATGTTAAAAACAGCAAGATGAGTATATATTTATATATGTATACAGTATTACATGATATCAGATCCCTGTGGAAATTACAGACAAATATATTTACAGCAGAGCATGGTATCGTTACTAGTTTCAGACACGTGCAACCACATGACTCAGATAGCATGTGGATTCCGTCTAACTGTGCTAGGAGAGATTTGCAGTCTCCTCAGCATGCTGGGTTAAGGTAGCTAGTTAGACGATGACAGAGGTTTGAGATAGCCCGAAGTCATTGTAGTGGGCTTGGATCTACATAGATCATTACACATTGGCGGATGATAGAGATTGACTTACCTGGAGGGCCAACCAAAGTAAGTCCAGCCTACGGGCCACACAACCCTATCATAAGGGGATATATCATGATATAAAGATCTCAGGGTATAGCAGAAGTTCCTATGTACAGATATATCACACAACAGCAGTTTATACTATTATATTAGCAGTACCTTTAGATAGAAAACTTAGATACACAGTTATATTTTAAAGATTACATGATAGGTATATATTCTGTACAGTTTACCAGTTTTCTCAAATTACTGTATTATTTCGATATTTTAAATATTTAACTCAGCTGCCACACACTAGTAATAACATATTTCCACTTACTGAGCGTTATCTCATTCCAATGACTTATCATTTTTCAGGAGACCCCGCTAGACGAGCAGATCAGGCTCGTGGTTAGAGTTTGTCTTGAGCTGCCCCGGTGGGAAGGGTAGGTGTATTATTTTTGATACCAGTGGTTGGGGTAGATTGTTTTTGGATGTTGTCACTGGGTATTTTGTGTTGTAAATATATTTCAGAGCTCTATAGTTTCCTGGTATTGTATTGTATATAGCAGTTCCCAGTCTTGTGTACCACTACTTAGTTATGTATGGCAGACATAGTTTCCTCAGTGCTCTTTGGGCCTGAGATGTTATTATCAGAATTTAGACAAATGACATTTATTATATTCAAAAAGAAAGAAAAAAAATGTCGAATAAATAGCAGGTCGTTACAGTTTGGTGTCAGAGTTTAGGTTGTTAGGTTCTGTAAACTATAGAATGCAGCGAATACAATACCAGAATATAGGAAAAGAATTTGAGGAATTGTTCTGTGGTCTGAATACAGGATTATCATGGTGGTTTCTATGTTTTTCCTGGGGTGACGATTTTAGGAAAATCATAGTAAACTATCGACGAGTTGTGTGTTTGGGTTATAGGATTGGATTTCGTGGCTGGAACAAGGGAAATAGTTGACAGTGAAATTGAGGTTTTAGTTGGATGAAGTAAAGTAGATCTGTATAGGATTTTAAAATATTATTTGTGTATTTTCAGGATGGATCCGGGTAGCACTGGTATAGATGCTAGAGGTGACAGACTAGCACCCTCCAGTGTGGGAGATGGAGATACAGATGTCGTACTACGCAGCGTCACCCAGCAGGTGATGGCTGAGATGGCTAGGAGTGGAGGAGAGCGTAGCTACACGATCGAGCAGTTTATGCAGATGAGGCCTCCTTCTTTTGCCGGAGGACCTAACCCGATTGTGGTTGAGAATAGAGTTCAGGATGTTGAGGAGATTTTAGCAATACTGGCATATACAGACGAGCAGAAAGTGGCGTTTGTGACCTTTAAACTTACAGGCGAGGCAAAGCGCTGGTGGAGATCAGTGCATATGATTGAGGAGCAGAGGCTGTATCCAGTGCCAGTGTCATGGATTTGATTCAAAGAATTGTTCTTCGAACAATGTTTCCCTGCTATCGTTTGGAGCGCAAAGGCAGCAGAGTTCCTGCATTTGTCTCAGGGGTTAATGACAGTGACATAGTATGCTGCACGATTTCTTGAGTTATACCGTTTCGCCCCACATTTAGCATCAGATGAAGAGAAAAAGGCCAGAAAGTTTGAAAAGGGATTGAAGCAGAGTTTATTTGAGAAAGTTATTGACTTTCAAGCTTAGATGTTTGCAGAGGTGGTGGATAGAGCTGCTGTTATTGAGAGTGGTATGCAGAGGAGTGCTGCAGCTTAGGGTCAGAGAAAAAGGTTTGCGCCTCAAGATTTACAGGAGAGCTCTAACCGAGGGCTATGGAGAGAAGATCACTATGGAGGTGGTCAAGGATGGATGACGGGCAGTGGTAGTTTTCACTGAGGAGTGCTGGAGCTCCTAACCGTTTTAAATGTGGCCGCGGACATCCAGGTGAATGTAGGATGGGTGAGGACATATGCTACCGTTGTGGGAGACCCGGGCACAGATCTTGGTTGTGTCAAGGATTGATATCTTAGGCACCAGCTCCCAGACCATACTGAGGTGGTTATTAGGCGCCTCGTAGAGGACAATAGAGGAATACGGCGTCGGCGAGAGTGTACGCGTTGACGCCAGGTGACGCCGACGCAGCTGGAGACGTAGTTACAGGTACCCTTACTGCTTTCTCATTTATAGCTATTGTTTTATTTGATACAGGTGCCACCCACTCTTTGGCTTCTGCAGTATATGCTAAATTAACGAGATATGAGGCACAGTTATTAGATATTTGGTTGGTTGTAGCTATACCAAATGGGTCAGTGGTGAGATGTAGAAGGGTACTCAGGGGTTTTCCAGTAACTATTCAGGAGAAAATATTGCCAGTTGATTTGGTGATATTAGATATGCAAGGATTTGATATAATTTTGTGTATGGACTGGTTAGTAGATAATCATGCTAGTATTGATTGTCATTTAAAAGAAGTGATTTTCAGACCTCCGGACGAGCCAAAATATAGATTTCTTGGTTCACTTGTACGTTCTTCGCCACAGCTTGCGTTAGCTGTTCAGGTGAGAAAATTGATCCAAGAAGGCTGCCAAGGATTTGTTGCTTACATCAAGGAATTGCCGAAAGAAGAATTGAAACAAGCTGATGTCCCTGTAATTAGAGAATTCTCAGATGTATTCCCAGAGGAATTACTTGGTTTGCCACCAGACTGTGAAATTGAGTTTATTGTGGATCTTCTACAGGGGTTAGCGCTAGTATCTAAAGCTCTTTACCAAATAGCCCTAGACGAGTTAAAAGAGTTAAAAGATCAATTGCAAGAATTACTAGATAAGGGATTCATCAAGCCTAGTTTGTCGCCCTGGGGAGCACCAGTCTTATTTGTGAAAAAGAAAGATGGATCCATGAGGATGTGTATAGATTATGGGAAAATAAATAAACTGACAGTTAAGAATAAATATCCTCTTCCCAGGATCGACGATTTGTTTGATCAGTTTCAAGGGACTTAGGTTTATTCTAAAATCGACCTACGGTCAGGTTATCATTAGGTGAAAGTGAGGGCAGAGGATGTCTCGAAAACAATGTTTCGTACGAGATATGGGCATTACGAGTTCTTAGTGATGCCATTTGGGTTGACTAATGCACCCGCGGTATTTATGGATTTAATGAATCGAGTGTTCCATCTGTGCCTGGACCAGTTTGTGGTTGTATTCATTGATGATATACTGGTTTACTCGAGGAGTTTTGAGGAGCACGAACATCATTTAAGACTGATGTTGCAGACATTAAGAGAAAGAAAGTTATATGTGAAGTTTAAGAAATGTGAATTCTGGCTGAAACAGGTTTCTTTTCTCGGTCATGTGATCTCTGAGGTAGGAGTATCTGTCAATCCGAGTAAGATAGAGGCAGTGATAAATTGGGTAAGGCTAGGAAATGTTCAAGAAGTTAGGAGTTTTCTAGGTTTAGCAAGCTATTATCAGCATTTCGTGGATGGTTTCTCCAATTTGTCAGGTCCATTGATGTGACTTACGAGGAAAAATGTAAGGTTTGAATGGACTGATGACTGTGACCAGAGCTTCCAGGAGTTGAAGCAGAGGTTGGTTACAACCCTAGTATTGGTTATTCCATTAGGAGAGGATGAGTTTGTGATATACAGTGATGCGTCCCTAAAGGGGCTTGGGTGCGTATTATTGCAGCATGGCAGGGTCATTGCATATGCTTCTAGACAACTTAAAAAATATGAGAAGAATTACCCTATGCATGATTTGGAGTTAGCTGTAGTGGTGTACGCTCTTAAAATCTGGAGGCATTATCTATATGGTGGGAAATGCGAAATCTTCACGGATCACAAGAGTTTGAAATATTTCTTCACCGAGAGAGAATTGAACATGAGGCAAAGAAGGTGGTTAGAAATTATCAAAGATTATGACTGTACTATTAGTTACCACCCAGGGAAAGCGAATGTAGTGGCAGATGCTCTAAGCAAGAAGTCAGTAGAACCAATACTAGTAGCCATAGAGATTCAGCACCCGATCTTGATGGATTTGAAAAGACTCGATATAGAGTTGGTAGAGGATAGTCCTTAGGCATTTGTTGCCAGCCTGATTGTATAACCTACATTATACGAGAAAATTAAAGCAGCTCAAGGTGACGATGCAGAGTTGGCAGAGGTTATGGCTAGAGTGAGGGATGGTCAAGGAGAGGAGTTCAGCATATCAGATGACGGAGCCCTGCAGTTTCATACTAGGCTTTGTGTTTCTATAGATACCGAGATCAAAAGAATTATATTGGAGGAGGCTCACATATCACTATACATAGTCCATCCTGGAAGTACTAAAATGTACAGGGATCTGCGAGAGTAGTTTTGGTGGAGTGGGATGAAAAGAGAAATTTCTAAATTTGTACAGCAGTGCTTGACGTGCCAATAGGTTAAGGATGAGTACCAGAGACCAACAGGGCAGTTGCAGTCGTTGTTTATTCTAGAGTAGAAGTGGGACCACGTTTCCATGGATTTTGTTACGGGGTTACCACCAATGCGGCAGGGATTGAATGCAATTTGGGTAGTTGTTGATCGTTTGATGAAGACTGCCCATTTTATCCCTATTAAAGTTGGCTATTCCATGGACAGACTGACAGAGATATATGTTTAGGAGATAGTTCGCGTCCATGGTGCACCGGTATCCATAGTTTCAAACTGGGATCCTTGGTTTACTTCACAATTCTGGAAAAGCTTTAAGGAGGCTATGGGTACAAAATTAACATAATCAGATGGTTAGACTGAGAGGACGATTCAGTCCTTAGAAGATATGCTTCGGACATGCATACTAGATTTTGGGGGTAGCTAGACTCAGTTTTTACCACTTGTTGAATTTGCCTATAATAACAACTACCGGTCTAGTATTGGCATGGCTCCATACGAGGCACTGTACGGCAGGAGATGTCGTTCTCCTCTCTTCTAGGATGAGGTAGGCGAGAGGCAAGTTTTGGGTCCAGAGATTGTATAACAGGCTTGTGCAAAGGTCCGACTAAGTAAAGAAAGAATCAGTACCGCATAGAGTCGGCGGAAAAGTTATGCAGATACTTGCCGCCGGGAGTTAGAGTTTGAAGTGGGAGATCAAGTATTCTTGAAAGTAGCTCATATGAGAGGGATTATGAGATTTGGGAAGACGAGCAAATTGAGCCCTAGGTATATTGGCCCTTTTGAGATACTAGAGAGAATAGGGTCAGTTGCCTACAGGCTAGCTTTGCCGCTAGCGTTATCTAGAATACACGATGTGTTTCTCGTTGCTATGTTAAGGAAATACATCCCAGACCTGTTCCACATTATTAGCTATGCAGAGATAGAACTCAAGGATTCATTAGCTTATAAAGAAGTACCAGTACAGATATTAGACAGAAAGACACAATAATTACGCACAAAATAAATTTAGTTAGTAAAAGTTTTGTAGAAGAATCACGCTATAGAGGAAGCTTCGTGGGAACTCGAGGAGCAGATCAGACAAAGATACCCGCAATTGTTCCAAGAGGTATAGAGGTAATTAGGTAAAGTATAGTAGTTAGCTAAGTTTCTTTTGTAGGTACATGTATGGATTTAGTTAGTAGATAGTTTTAGTTTTATATATGTAATCTCCCAGAACCTAGTGTGTAACCACGGTATTCCTTCGCCATAAGTGAGGGTAAGTAATAAAATAAGTAGATCATTTGCTTTTATGAGATGATAGAAGGTAAAACAGATAGTAAGTTTCGAAGACGAAATTTTATAAGGAGGGGAGAATGTAATAACCTAAGAATTTCTATAGGACTCGTCGGCGAACACATGGGTTTCGTCGACGAGGGCTCTTCAAGATCTCGCGATGAAGACCCATCTCGTCGATGAGAAGATATCAAGGAGGGTTTAAAGCAAATTGAAACTCGTCGACGAGGGTGCAGGTTCGTTGACGAACTTTCTACAGGACTCATCGACGAGGTGACGTATCTTGTCGACGAATCCAGCCCTATAAATAGCTGAAACTTGGAATTTTGATAGAAATTTCAGCGCAAAAACCCTCCTCTCTCTCTCTCTCTCTCACGACCCCCCCTTCTCTCTTCGATTGGCCCCATTTCTCGCTGGATTGAAGATCTAAGGCCACCACGACGCTCTTGGCGAAGTTTTCTACAAGTCTGTCGGAGCAGATCGAGGGAAAAGTTGGTTTGAAACTCATCCCAAATCCAGGGTAAGGTATTTTATTTAAATTATGCCTTCCTTGTAGTTATAAGAAATGTTGTAGGTAAGAAAATTCTGATATTTTGTTCTGGGGGATTTTTTTTTTCAGGATGTTGAGTTAAGAACCCTGCAGGTATAGGGCCAGAATTTAGTAGGGGCTTTTCAGATTTAAGGTAAGGGAAATATGCTATGCTAGCAGTTTTAATATGTATATAGAATATTATGAATGAGTATTTACAAGCATGCAGATCAGATTATTTTTCCAGAGAATTATGAATATTATTTTTATAGTAGAATTACAGAAATTGAGCATGAAACTGAGTTTATTCAAATGTGTGGCGTGAGTTTATTACAGTACAATATATATATAGATTTTACAGTATTACAGATATACAGATATTCAGATATTTTAGATTATTAGCAATGAATGAGACTTACAGTATTTCCAAAGAAAAACATGATTTCTAAACCATAACACTTAGATAGTTTATTCAGACAAATTATACAGTGATAGCATCAAGATGCTACAGCAGATATACAGAGTATACAAATATTATATACAGAGATTTTATACAGATATTATAGATAGTACAGACAGAAAACATAGATATTACAGACAGGTAATGTGTATATATATATATATATATATATATATATATATATTTCAATTAGATATCTCAGATAATACAGTACTATAGTGTTATGTTTGTTTTTGAAATCATGTTAAAAACAACAAGATGAGTATATATTTATATATGTATACAGTATTACACAATATCATATCCCTGTGGAAATTACAGACAGATATATTTACAGTAAAGTACGGTACCGTTGCTAGTTTTAGACACGTGCAACCTCATGACTCAGATAGCATGTGGATTCCGTCTAACCGTACTAGGAGAGATTTTCAGTCTCCCCAGCATGCTGGATTGAGGTAGCCGGTTAGACGATGACAGAGGTTTGAGATAGCCCGAAGTCATTGCAGTGGGCTAGGATCTACATAGATCATTACAGATTGGCGGATGATAGAGATTGACTTACCTGGAGGGCCGACCAGAGTAAGTCCAGCCTACGGGCCGCACAACCCTATCATGAGGGGATATATCATGATATACAGATCCCAGGGTATAACAGAAGTTCCTATGTACAGATATATCACACAATAGCAGTTTATACTTTATATTAGCAGTACCTTCAGATAGAAAACTTAGATACACAGTTATATTTTAAAGATTACATTATAGATATATATTTTGTACATTTGACCAATTTTCTCAGATTACAGTATTATTTTAGTATTTTAAATATTTAACTCAGCTGCCACACACTAGTAATAGCATATTTCTACTTACTGAGCGTTGTCTCATCCTAGTGACTTATCATTTTTCAAGAGACCCCGTTAGATGAGCAAATTAGGCTTGTGGTTAGAGATGTCTTGAGCTGCCCTGGTGGGAAGGGTAGGTGTATTTTTTTTTGACACCAGTGGTGTGGGTAGATTGTTTTGGGATCCTATCATAGGGTATTTTGTGTTGTAAATATATTTCGGAGCTCTATAGTTTCCTGGTATTGTATTGTATATAGCAGTTCCCAGTTTTGTGTACCACTGCTTAGTTATGTATGACAGACAAAGTTTCCTTAGTGCTCTTTGGGCCTGAGATGTTATTATCAATATTTAGATAGATGACATTTATTATATTCAGAAAGGAAGAAAAAAAAATGTTGAATAAATAGCAGGTCGTTACAGTATATATATAGGAAGTAGAGTGCACCCCACCTGCTTCAACCACTCTCTTGCCGTGACACTAGACATTTTCCTCTCAATTAAAAAGTAAAACTAAATAAATACAAATAAAATCATTGAAAGATATGCAGATTACATTTACCTATCCACTTGTTAGACGAATCCAACTTAGAATTTGACCTTATCTGCGCATTATTTTAATTAGGACTGATGGAGATCTCAATCCAATCGTTATTACTTTAACATTCATTTTATCATAATTATCGTTGTACATGGTTTTTCTTTTGTGGGAAAATTTTAACAAAATTTCGGCAACATGCCGTTTGTAAATTGGACATTTTTCCATAAAACCTGTACCTGATATGTTCAAATAAGTAATTTATAATTCAATTCAAGGCACATGAGAACCTATATCCACTACCAGTATGCAATACACATCAATTGCATCCACCATGCACGAGGCATTCTAGACTAGCATGCAATCATGTAGCAATCAACAATTCACAACATATAATGTATTCATTAAATTCAGAATATAAAGAGCAGAGAACAGTGGATAGTATTAAGTTCAGTGTAGTATTGGTATTCATCTAAGCCTTTGGACATGAACGTTATGAGATGATGAGAGCATTTAATTTAAAGAATTATGAAAATGATGCTCCCTCTGAGTTATGTATATATTCAACTTATGTCTTTTTCAAATTTTCAAATCCTTAGCTAAGTGTTTCTAATATTTTCAATGATTTAGGTTTGACAATGAATGTTTTAAGCTTACCAAAGCAAAAATATATAAATGAATGTTTCTTTAAATGAACTAAGCCTACATTGCCTCATTTATTATGATTCCTAACTTTCACTCATCCTTTTAAAAATATTTTAACATTTATTTTATCATAATTATCGTTGTACATGGTTTTTTTTTTTTTTTTTTGGGAAAATTTTAACAAAATTTCGGCAGCATGCCGTCTGTAAATTGGACATTTTCCTATAAAACTTGTACCTGATATGTTCAAATAAGTAATTTATAATTCAGTTCAAGGCACACGAGAACCTAAATCCACTACCAGCATGCAATACACATCAACTGCATCAGCCATGCGGGAGGCATTCTAGACTAGCATGCAATCATGTAGCAATCAACAATTCACAACTTATAATCTATCCATTAAATTCAAAATATCCAACAAGTAAAGCTATCATCCGTACAAGATGAATATCTATCATATGAAATTCTCCTAACTAAACAAGATATACAACTATGATAACAATAATAAAAAAAAAAACATGTACACATTATGCAACCATATCAAGTAATTAGAAATAATAACATCCGAAAGTAGGATGGACCCATAAGGAGGATGAGGAGCACACATCCAAAACAAGCATCCGTTCAAAAGGAAGCGGCATCGAAAACGAAGATGCATCCACAAGGAGAATGCATCCAAAAGGAGGTTGAATCTGCAGAGAGGATGCATAGGCACATCCACAAGGAGGATGCTTTCACAAGGATGATGCATCCAAAAAATGCAACACTGATGGAACTTTCTGAAACAACAAAGATAAAAAAATAATATTATTCGATGAAAAAACAAATAATTATAAACTTTAATTGAAAATGTATGCATCATGTCATTGAATTTAATGGATAGATTAAACTTGAATTGAAAATACATGCGTCTCTCTCTCTCTCTCTCTCTCTCTCTCTCTCTCTCTCTCTCTCTCTCTATTATATATATATATATATTCACACACACACATTATTATTGGATGTGAAAGACATCTATCATTCTCACATCAAACTTTTACGTGTTATTTTTTTTATTATAGTAATTTTCTCAAGTCATATATGTTTGTAATATTAATTTTTTGCAGTATTCATGCAAACTATCTATAACTACATAATATAAAAATTTCCCCAAATATGAGACTTTAGTTCTTCCCTGAATTTGTACTTTTCCTAGAGAATACATGTAATGCTATCTCCCCCCACCCCCCCCCCCCCCCAAAAAAAAAAAAAATTATCCCATTACTGTCACCCCCTAACACTCAGCTTAATAGTTTTTAGTGTCCAAGCTAGAATAAGGTATAAAGCTCTTTAGAGGATCTAGTATGAATATTTGTTAATCATTAAAAAATTCGCTATATTATAACACAAACAAAATCATAAAATACCTTTGCACAAGTACTATGTTAAGCTATAAGTACCATATATACCTTCCAATTAAAGAAGCCACCCGCATCATCTAATCGAGATTGGCGCATCATTTCCTCGAACTGTGCTTGCCTATTCATCATGGCTTGCAGCTGGGCTTGAAAGGTGGAGATCGTGTCTTTCAATTGCGCATTCTCCATTTCCACCATCTGCATCCGTCGAGCCATCTCCTCCGCACGAGACTCGGCCTCACAACGCTCTCATCCCATGTCTGCATGAGCCGTCGCACCCATGGATGATGATGCTATTGGGGCAATGTATCCACTTCCAAGACCTTTCACCCAATCCCCCGCTCGTTGCCCAAGCACTTGGGAAGTGATATGAAAATCTGTCATTTGCTGACTCCCCTCTGAAACAGGTGCATCCCTCAATTCGACCATCCGTGCCTAATTTCAGTCATGAAAATAATAAAAAGGAATAAGTAAGACTACAAATTTGATGTTTTTAATCAAGTAATAAACTAAATATTTTGTTTCACTTACATGTCTGCCCTGCGCACCCTTGCACCACTCCCCCGATTGCCGTTGGTGTGTTCTCTGATAAAGATCCGGTAGCGGTTCCTCTGCGCCAGTATCGGGATCACGCTAGATTATCATATAAGACATCATTAGTATTATATCATGTGATGGTCAGATAGTTTTATATATAGTAATTGCCTATCGATGATTTATGAGTAACCTCGATCCACTACAATGCATCGTAGGGAGTTTGTTGCGAGTTGCAGCATTTGTTTCACATATGTCCTATAAGGAAGATGTAATGACAGTTTATTAGCGACGTCATTGTGAAAAATTAGTGATTATAATACAAACACATCACCTGATAGCGTGGGTTGCGAAAATGGCGACACACCACCACCCAATCCTCTTGGGAAATCTTATCGTATGGCCGCGCTTCTGCTTCATCTCCCATCGCTCGAAAATGCACGATCACCTGATAGCGTGGGTCGCAGAAATGGCGACACACCACCACCCAATCCTCTTGGGATATCTTATCGTATGGCCGCGTTTTTGCTTCATCTCCCATCGCCTTAAATTTATTGCACAATTGGACGTCGACTGCCCTCTTCACATGGTCATCCTCGAGGATGTCCATATCGAACTGCTCCTGCATAGGTAATACAATTAGAATGTTAGACAGTTGTTAATTGGCTAGCATATTAAAAGTAAAAAAACAAATAAAAAAGGGTTTGTGATTACTTACCAAAATGCGCATGTAAAGAACCATGCGCTGCTCCTAAGTCACCTACGGTCAGCTGAAGAACATAACTGGAGCATACTGTCGGCATATAATGTCGAGCTCCCTCGTCCACGCGGTGCACCAATTGTTCAGCGGGGCAGTGTAGCCTAGAGGAATGTCGATTCGAATCTGCTGTTTTGTCCTGTCCAGGTGCTTCTTCAGCGACATGTTCTTCACTGCACCACGGCTTGACCTGACTGTGGATGTAGATGTTGAAAGCAGAGTTAAATTAGGAACAACATTATAATCATACACGTGAATAACTAACATCAATAGTTGAAATGTAAATAAATTCATCGTATCCTTACCAACACTGCTCATCATGGTCGGCAACTGACCCTGCATATCAGTCGCATAAGTGGTATCCATGTCTGGTCGAGGTGCCAATGGCTCAGACAATGGTGTCGCCGCATCAAGACAAACGGGCTTCGCCAGTCTCAAGGATGTCAGATCATCCTCATGCGATGTAGTCGAGTGCTTGAAAGGAAGTCGGCCACGTCGACCTCGTGGTTCCATATCTACAAATTATTAGACAAGTAAATATAAGAAGTACAAATATTAGATGGATGCATAATACATATATTTTAAGTTACTTACACATGTCAGATATATAGTGACAAACATAACATGCTTACCCCCTATACGTCCTCAATATCAGTATCATCCTTACTTTCTAAAGTGTTTTCCTCTTCATTACAGTACTCGACCCTTGTTTCATCTTCCCCATTAGCTTCCTCATCGTCGATGAAGTGAACGTCTACAGAAGGTTCAATTGTAATGTCAACAGTCCCTACGTGTTCTGCCATGGCACCATCCCTATGCAATGGTATAGGATTGACGCCTTCTTTGACAACATTTAAAGCAAATTCTGTTGCTGCATTGACTGATGGCTCATCTTCTTGGAATGTAACCTCACTGGCACTCATCTCCCCATCTGCAACTTCTGGAATAGCGTACAAACTTTGGGGAGGAATCTTTTGGGCCACATGCCATTCACCCTTGAATTTGGTATCTTTAAGGTAAAACACTTGTTCTGACTGCGTCGCAAGCACGAAAGGGTCATTTTGATACCAAGTCTTGCTAAAATTGACACCGGTAAAGTAGGTATCAGTGTTTATCCCAATCTTTTTATTGCCGATGTCCCACCAGGTACACTTAAACAGGTAGACGAGTCTGTTGGCTCCATAGCTAAGCTCTATAATGTCGTCCAACACACAAAAGTAGTCAATTTCTTCATATCCTTCTGTGTCTAGCACCGCAACCCCACAATTTTGGGTTCTTCTATGTAGTTCGAGGGACTTTGTATGAAATCGTAACCCATTGACAATGCAACCGTTGTAGCGGTTAACTCGTTGATCGGGGCCACATGCCAATGTGTACAAATCTTTACTTGTCGTTGGTTCCTTATTGTAATACATAACTTTCATCTATTAAATAGACGGGAGTTTAAAAGAATAAACCATCAATAGTGAAAAAATACATTGCTTCTCACTCAAGTAGTATTTGTTACTTACACGACTCCCAAACCAATTGATAAATTCCTTTTTATGTCTTTCATCAACATTCCATTCATTTTGGGTCAGGAATTCAGCTTTATGTTTGCTATATGCAACAGTAGTACATGTTAATGTCAACTAAGTATATAATTATGTATGAACATCTGCATTTCGCTCCTCACGAGTGAACATTGTGTCAATATCATGTAGATACATTGACAAAATGCAAGACATTCACTGTCAATGTATGCCTCAATGATTGAACCTTCTGGCCATGCCTTATTGTGCACGTACCCCTTCAAAGTGGATAAGAACTTGTGCATTTTATATAGCATTATAGACTTGTAGACACAATAAAGAAAAAAAAAATAATAAAAACAAGGAAATCACATGACCATTATACAAGGACTTTATAATTTACCTCTAAATAGGATACATCCAACGATATTGAACCAGTCCTCTAATTATGGCCTTCCTTGGTAAATAGACGGCTAGGTGGACCATCACATTGAAGAATGCTGGTGGAAATATTTTCTCCAGCTTGCATAGTATGATCACGATGTCAACCTCTAACCCTTCAAGTACGTTTACGCTCAATTTTTTGGAGCACAATTGTGGAAAAGAATTCCCAGCTCAATCAGCACCGAGCGAACATCTTCAGTCAAGTGTCCATGAAGGAAAACGGGTAGAACCCGTTGTAGAAGGACGTGACAGTCATAACTTTTCATTCCTAGCATCTTCCCTTCCTTCATGTTTATGCATCGAGCTATGTTTAATGCATATCCATCTGCAAACTTCGCTAATTTCAACCATTCGAAGAATTTATTCTTCTTATCCTTACAAAATATGTAACAAGCTGATGGCATGAGAATTTTGTCCCCATCACAAAACAAGTGCAACTTGGGCCCTATTCCCATATCTTCCATATTCCGGCGAGCATTTGTGGTGTCTTTTGTCTTCCCATTTATATCAAGCAATGTACCAATGCCATTCTCACAAATATTCTTTTCTATGTGCATGACATCCAAGTTATGGCGTAGCAGAAGATCTTTCCAGTATGGTAATTTGAAGAAGATGCTTCACTTTGTCCAATTCAACTCCCACTCAACTCGTTTTCTTTTCCTATTGGTTGGTGGTTTCCCAAATTTCATATCTCCGATCAACCTCAGCTGGTTTAATATCTCTTCCCCACTTAGTTGCTTTGGTTGCGACCTTTGTTCAGGCTTTCCATTGAAGCTTCTGATGCCACGAGTCCTCCAAGGATGTCTAGTTCGTAGAAAATGACGATGACACATAAAGCATAACTTGCGGCCATGCTTCAAGGCTAAGGACCCAACATCCTTGTTACATATAGGGCATGCTAAGTAACCTTTTGTGCTCCAACCTGACAAGTTGTCGTAAGCGGGGAAATCATTAATTGTCCACAAGACTGCAACACACATCCGAAATGTTGTCCCGGTTTCCCATAATTCTTTCAACTCGTCAATTAACGTATGCAAGTAAACATCAATATCATTACCAGGTTCCCTCAGTCCAGGAATGAGCAGAGAGATATAAATGAAAGGTTCTTTCATACATCGTCATGACGACATATTGTATGGCATCATTATAACTGGCCACATGCTATACGGGTTGTTTATGTTACTGAAAGGATTGAACCCATCTGAAGTAAGGTCAAGTCTGATGTTGTGAGGATCACTTGCAAACCATAGATGCATTTTATCAAAATCGGCCCAAGCTTCAGAGTCCGTTGGATGGCTAAGGGTGTTTTCATCTTGAATACGTTTCTTTTGATGTCATCTCATATTTGTAGCAGTCTTTTTGCACATATGCAATCGTTGCAGCCGCGAGATTAATGGACAATATCGCAAAAATTTTTGGGGAACTTTTTACCATTCTTCTGATTAGTTGTATACCTAGGCTCACCATATTCTGGGCACTCGTTCGCATTTTCATATTCACCATAAAAGAGTGCATAATCATACCTACACACATGTATTAGAGTGTAACCGAGACCCAATTCACGCATGTATGTCTTCGCTTCATAAAAAGACTTGGGAAGTGTTTCACCATCAGGCAGGGTCGCCTTAATAAGGCTTAAATGCATGTTGAATGCTCTCTGAGATAATCCATGCATTGTCCTTGCATGAAGCAACTTTATCAGAAACTCTAATTTTGAGAACTTTTTACAGTTTGGATATAGGGGCACCCGTGCATCCCTCATGATATTAGCAAATGGTTTACCGAGTCGATTCAACGTACTAAGATCGCAAAGTATGGTACCTGCTGAAGTACATTCATCACCAGTACGCGACACAGGCACATCGCCCATGTCCATTGCAATCCCCTTTTGCAAGCCACCTAACATTTCAATTACCCCTTCCGAACAAGTATCACCACCTACTATATTTGCTCCCTCATCTTCATCGTTATCATCATCGCTTTAAACTGTGTAATCTTCACCGTGGAATGCCCATGTTGTGTACCTTTTCTCCATTCCAAAGTATAATAAATGTAAACATACCAAATATATGTGTTTGAATGTTATGTTCTAGAATTTCTTACAAGGATACCTTATTCTACTGGCTTTGTCTGGATAAGGATGCACGAACTTTATGAAATCATGCACCCCTTTCACGTATTCTAGCAAAAACCTACCCCGAGCCTTCATCCAACTCTTATCCATGTTCATTAATTACCCTACAACATGTTCAATTAAATCGTGTTATTATTCTGGTTCTCATAATGTTTATAACGCATGCATCATGAATCCTATAATCAACCATCATACTCTAAAGGGTACGGATCCTATCCCATTCAGGAATGTTGCATTTACATTGCGATCAATTGCTCAAATTCCTTCGTCGTAGTCGTTATAAATTTCGACAGCATCTCCCCATGTCTCTCCAAGTACACGAGATGGGAAAAGTGAACATGTTGCTAGTTTTTCATCACTAACAAATTGTCACGACACCCCACTATGTACCCAGAGAACACAAGTAGAGACGCGCTCGAAATATATAATGATAATTGACAAAGCGTGAACGATGACAACAATGTAAATACAACTTCCTGAACTGTTCATATTGGACAATCAAAGAATGGTTGAAATACAAACATTACTAATCGTAAGTGAAACAAATAATTAACATGTTCAAGTAATTATTAGTCAACATAGTATAACTAATAATCAATTAAAATATAACAACTGATTTGTCTAACATGTACAATTATGTATGAATGTATAGTAACCGTTCTTTGAAGGGTCTAAGCTTCAATGAATACATGAAATGATAGTAATTAATTTGGCATTTTACTTCATATGGCATTTAGTTCTTGACCTTTCATTGTACACTTAAGATTGTTGTTCTTAACCAAGTCTTTTTGATTTTCAATTATAAGCCTAAGATCGCCTCTTTTCTTACGAATTTCAACACGTGATAGGCATGAGTTAGAATGACTTTAAGTTTTAACTGATCATGCATACATTTCTTTGTACATAATTTTATTATGGAAAAACTTTAACGATAATTCAACAGCATGCCGTCTGTAAATTAAACATATCCGAAAAAATTCCTGCACTAAAACTTGATAGATTCAAGCAAAAAAATCATGATAATACGCATCATGCAGATACCAGTCAGTTTGAGCATGCGAAAGCCTAAATCCACTACCAGCATGCAATTCACAATGTACTACATCAGTCATGCAGTTGGCGTTCAACACAAGCATGTATTTCAGTATTTCAATTTACAATGGAGATTAAATTAAATGAAAGAGGTGATCAATAGGAAGTCAATGGTTCCCCTTGTGCACAAAGTCAAGGCATCATGATTCATGTCATTGTGCCATAATTCCTTTTCAAAACACTCTTTAAAACGCCTTTAAACTACCTAGCGATAGCTACAAAAACTGCCTCACAAGCATTGCAATATACACTAGGTAGCACATAAATGTGGTTAAAGTGACCGACGGTGTATACCACTTCATCTAGAGACGTTCAAAACGCCTTTACACGACCTACGGGTAGCTACGGAAACTACCTCATGAGCATTGCAAAATACAATTCCTAGCACATAGGTGTGGTTAAAGTGAATAATGGGGTATACCACTTCATCTAGAGGCGATTGTATGTTATTTTAGAGGCGGTTTAAACCTCCTTTAGTTGCCTTATCATTTTCACTCTCAGCATTGCTTGGAAGCAATTATAAACCACCTTAACATTTGTTAGTGGTTGAATTGTTAACTCTAGCAGCACCTTAAACCGTCTCTACTTTGGGCAAAAGATTATACCTGTTGTAAATAAATGCCTCCTCCTAAGTAGCTTAGAGCCAATTTCAATACTAAATCCATATTTTTATTTTACTCAATTTTAAGGGCTTTTTAAATTGCCTCAAAGTGTCCTATTGGCACCAAGCTAGCCTCTGATCATCACATAAAATTTAGAATAATTTATGTAACTTGGATATAAAATTTCATTTATCCTATTAGGACATTGAACCAACATATATACAAGTTCAAAATCCAAGGTAGCAAAATAGGTAAACAATTCTCATCACTTAAATTTAATCAAACCTTGTAGTCTACACTACAAAAAAAAAAAGGCTATTAGTGACAGTTTTCAATTTGTCGCTATACCAGCCGTTACTAGTACTTATTAGTGACAAATTTTTCAAACTGTCACTAATAAAAGAGTATTAGTGATGGATTAAAACCGTCACTAATAATGGAGTATTAGTGACGGAATAAAACCGTCACTAAAGACCAAGGCCCGTCACTATAGATTCTACACCAGATCGACAAAAATCGTCACTAAATCCATAGTATTAGTGATGGTTTCAAAATCGTCACTATTGCTCTATTATTAGTGACGATTTTGAAATCGTCACTATTGCTCTATTATTAGTGACAATTTTTAAAATCGTCACTATTGGTCTATTACTAGTGACGGTTTTAGAACCGTCACTCTTGCTCTGTAGAACCATCACTTATGATTTAGTGACAGTTTTAAACCGTCACTAAAGCTATAGTATTAATGACGATTTTGAAATCGTCACTAATACTTAAATTGTACAATTAATAGTGATGTTAATTTTTTTTCAAATTATTAATTCCTATAAAAATCTATAATTAAATTACATTTACATTAAACCATAAATGCAATAAAATTCTAAAGTTATTTAAAATTCTAATTCTAATTTAAATACAAATATATTATACAAATTCAAATTCAAATACAAATATATTACACAAATTCAAATTTAAATACAAATACATTATAAAAATTCAAATTTAAATACATTTCATTTTTTCAGATAAAAAAAAAGTGGAAAGCTACATTCGCGTTCTCACAGTTGCAAACCCTACAAATTAAGAAAGTTAAAAAAGTTAGTATACTGTTTTTGAAAATAAATCACTATCTAGCACATATACAGGCATAAAAAATAAATCACATCATTGTAAGAGAAAACATTAGATTGTAACAACAGTCTACCAAAAAAAATAGATATAAATTTAATTAGAAATTTAAAGAAGAAAAATTATGCTAAAAAAAGATAATAATATGGCTGTAAAACATTTTCTGTACAAATTGTCATTGTTTATATGCAATATATGCAAAGTAAAAGTAAATCACCACAGGTCCATTCGAATAGTGCAGAAACTACTAAGCCAGTTGACCCCATGTCAATTTCGCACCCTATAGTTTTGAGTCATTGGGATAACAACATCTACAGCTTGTTGGCATCCAAAAGCTTAATTTTTAGTGCTCTTAGAATCAAAGAACTCCCCTTAAAAACAAAAGGTGCCACTATAGCTAATGAATTTTTCATTAACTCCCCTAAAAAACAACAAGAGCTTCTAAGTTTGATGCATTTTTCATTCTGCCCGTTCGTTACCATTTTTCCCTTTCATATTAAAAGTGTCTCAGTAGATTCATAATTTCTATTTGTGAAACACTCATCATGTGGTTTTTTTTTTTTTTAGCAGATACTTCCTCTTGCGTAGTATCATTTGGTTTTATTTTTTTTCAAATAACTTACGATTATTTTCACTTAGCCAACAAATAAATATTAACTAAGTATAATAATGTGGAATTTTGTTTGCTCTTCCTAATGTAAAGCAGCTAAAATTTCATTTTGTCTAGCTTTCTTGACAATGTGCCAGAGGCCACACAATAAAGTTCCTGTTTAGGATAGCTTTAAATAAAAAATGATTTCATAACAAGGCAATTCAATATTCCAAGGTCAAACAAACAATCATCATTCCTATAAATTAAAATGATCTGGTAAACCTTTGCAAAGCCTCCATTTGGAACTTTCCTTGGACCAGGCATTCCACCAAGCCGGCACCAAAAAGAGAGTAGATGTGTGATTAAAAATCCAGACACTGAATAAAACCTTACTAGGATTCAATTCCAAAGGCACAAGCACCGCCTGCAACAGCCAACATGGGCACTATCCTCACTTAATTAAGAGTACTCACCATTTTATTTATATCTATTTCCAACTAAGAGAAAAACAAGACAAACCACATCAAACATGCCGTTCAATGTGAGGATCATTAACAGTAAGGATCATCAGGTTCTTAACTTTCTTCTACAAGCTCCAATGAACCAAAGGAAGTCAAAGTCCACAACCATGCGTGCTCTCTATCGTAACCCAAAGCATTCTATCATAATGCAACATAAAAGGCCACCTCCATGGACAAATAGAACCAAACAACCAATGTGCATATTCTCCTTACACTTTCACAAGTAGGAGGTGATATCCCAAATCGCTTCTAAACTCCATCTCAAACACAGGACGCCACGAAAGATTCAACAAGATAACAGGCGTGAACAGCCAAGTTGCTACTTAGCAAAAACAAAAGTCAAATATAAAGCCGATGCAGCACCCAATATTAAAATTCTCAAATAAAATGACAAATTCAATGCTTTGCATGTAGTCGAATTTGCCATTCCCCTGGCACCAAACTCTTCCAATTTGGTTCAAGTAATACAATCGTATCCATTTGATACAAGGCCCACAACACTTGTATCATTTTTTTTTCAAATGCCAAAACAAATCATCCCACCATCTATTAGTGTCAATTCCTTACCATTGTGTGGACCCAACTAGGACACAGGACTAAAACTGCATTCAAATGTTAGGAATCAGTCTGCAAGAACAACAATAGATTGATGCAATTGAAGCTAACAGACCAGTATGCCACGAGGATGAAAAGATTGAAGCAGGCGGAATGAACAAAACAGGTATTTGGTGTGCCAAATGTAGATGATCTGTCGGTCATTTAAATTGTAGCAGCAAAAATAGGGTGCATAAGAAAATCACACAAGCACCATAATTGGGATGATTTGATGATCAAAACCCTTCAAAAGAAACAAAAGTATAGAAGTTGAAAACTCACGCCATGGTATACCAATAAGGGTAGCCAAATATAAAAAATCCAAGGGAACCCTAACCCCATCCACAAATCAGCAAATCGCAAGAGGGAAGGTAGTTCTTCTCAATAGATAGCGATCACACAAGATGCACAATACTCACTTCAGCATCACAAGCCTAGCTAACTCCGTACCATGTAGATTCTTGTATATTAAATTTTTTCCCCACCTTCAAAAAGCATTTTATTTCCCCAAAATCCATCACTTAGCTACTAATTTGATAGTAAACTCCAATTCTGGAAACAATACAGCCGTGACCAAATACGATATGCATCATTCAACCAAATTGGACAACTTCACACATCACAAATATGCAGACAATCAATTTTAGGTGTCTTAATTGCTGCATATAACTGAAAATATTTCCAAATTGGCATCTTGGCAGTAAATCAATACTAGAGTTCCATAAACAATACTCTAGGTAACACACAATAACCAGAAGCTCATGGCAGGTGCGTCATCACCAAAACATAGAGAAAACTACGATTTACCTGCATTGAATCTAGAAAAGATATTTTCAGCCAATATTTGTCATACACCATCATCATTACAATCATTATAGTCATCCCCACAACAAATATTCTAAAAAACATGCTTAGCTTAATACCTTGATTTATTCCAATTAACGACACGACTTCGATTATTAAAAGCTCTATTGCGGATGGGAGCGACTGCAGCCTTTCGTGCAACTTCAGCTGTCAAAGGAAACTGGTTCCCCTGGAAATTTGTCCTTCTTTGAGCAAGAAACCCCTGCAAATTAAATTAAGAAGACTATTCAGTAAATTCAATGTATACAAGCACAATAGTCATTGTTGTTGCTATCCAATTCGAACTATCTACAGAGCATTTGGTATAAAAATTTGGCTATTTACAGCCAAGGAATAATAAGTCCTTATTTGATATTTGAATTGTCTTTTTGTTCTACACAATAATGGGGGAAAAAAAAAGAAAACTCTTTCATTCTTTCATGCTCAATCAAACCAAAACAAAGATGAGCAATCTGAAATCTATAGGGTTATATAAAAATTCGATTGACCAAAGTAATGACACCCAATAATGTACACGAACACCACAACCACCACCAACTAATCCTAGGTCCTGCAAGTTGGGGTCAGCAATGACATACAACAGCATAAACCCCAACCCCCTAACCAGGGAAAAACACTATACCTATCTGAGAGAGGATCTCGAGTCCACAAACCGTCGTACCTTTGAGGATTTTTCTTGAGCTGTACCATTCAAAAAAGTCTGACTTTTATTCTGCATAACCCCAAAAATTATTCTGTATAAGATATCTCAAAACATTTCACAATCGACAAAAGAATTATATCAATATTCAGTAGCAAAATTTCTCACCAGAACCCTTTGCTTCTTAGCCTTGAAGGCTGTATTTTTAGACATTTTCATGGTACCATTGGAGTTGGCGCTGGGCTTCGAAGCCCCGCTCACTATGGTGGAGTTCTCAGTAGCTACACAAAGAGCAGAGAGAGTGAGAGGGGCAGCGACGACCCCCAATGTACAGAGAGAGAGAGAGAGAGACGGGTAGGAGTTAGCCCGCGGAGGTTCTAGGCTGATCGGTGCGGTCCAATCAGCGCGTAGACCGCCAGATTAGGCTGCGTGGATTGAGTGTCGGGAGGACTGCGCTGCGACCATGGAGGAGTGAGGAGGGAGGGGCAGGAGGGAGGAGCAGCATGAAAGTTAGGGAAAGAAGAGACTATGGGAGGGAGAAGGAGGCGAGAGGAGAAAGAAGAAATTTGGGGAAAGTGAATTTAAGATTTCGAACATCAGTGACGGTTTCAAAATCATCACTAATACGTTATTATTAGTGATAGGTCTCCCAATCCGTCACTAATACCCTTTAATAATTTTTTTTTATTTTTTTTAAATAAAAAACTATTAGTGACGGTTTCAAAACCGTCACTAATACCCTTAACTATTTCTTTTTTAAAATTTTTTAAATGAAAACACTAGTAGTGATGGTTTTGAAACCATCACTAATACCCCATTATTAGTGACGGTTCTCCCAAACCGTCACTAATACTCTTAACTATTTCTTTTTTAAATGAAAACACTAGTAGTGACGGTTTCAAAATCGTCACTAATACTCCCTTATTAGTGACAGTTCTCCCAAACCGTCACTAATACCATTAACTATTTTTTTTTTAATATTTTTTAAATAAAAAAACTAGTAGTGACGATTTCAAAACCGTCACTAATACCCCATTATTAGTGACGGTTCTCCCAAACCGTCACTAATACCCTTAACTATTTCTTTTTTAATATTTTTTAAATAAAAAAACTAGTAGTGACGGTTTCAAAACCGTCACTAATACCCTAAAATTGTCGCTAATATTTTTCTGAAAAAAATTTCGCGCGGAAATTGTTTACCACGCTGTTTTTAGTAATGAAAGTATTAGTGACAGTTTTAAAATCATCACTAATAGTGTCGTATTAGTGACGGCTCCTAAAACCGTCACTAATGCTTAGACTATTAGTGACGTTTCTTAAAAACCGTCACTAATACCAACTTTTAGTGACGAAATTGAATTCGTCACTAATACTTTTGTCACTAAAAACCAGTTTTTTTGTAGTGCTAATGTATTTTTAAATCACAATACCCATCAAAATAAAAAATGAGTTCAAGGTTCAATGTATCCAAATTAGGTAAAAGGATGCCCCTAATATACATATATCATAACATACCAACAAAAATCATCTAACGTTGAGTACATTCTCCAAAAAAACATACTTTACAGGATAATAAAGAATTCGCCCCCAAATTTTTGGTCACCAACCAAGCAGCTCGCGGAGAATAAGAACACGTGTACGTTACAGGATAAGTACTTACAAAATCTGTTCAAATTGCCTTGTGACTTGTGAGAGAGTGAGAGAGAGAGAGAGAGAGAGAGAGAGAGAGAGAGAGAGAGAGAGAGAGAGTTATCTCATATAATAACAAAAAAAATTAAGGTTCTTTTGTGTATATGGATGGGCTTGAGACCTAATCTTATGTTTGGTTCAAAAACGAAATGGGATAGAAAAGAAATATAATGAAAATTTAAATAGTGTATCATTGAAAATTCAAGTGATAAATCTGAAGGACTAAGTTTGTGACTGAATTTAATAAAGATTTTCAAAAATATATACGTGGAAAAGTAGTGAATGCCCATGTAACCGTCACACACAAGTGTGCATGACTAGAAGTTATTGGATGAAGCAAATGGCGCATTGCTCTCTATTATTTTTAAAATAATTAGTAATTAAACAATCACTAATGATATTTTAGAAACAATAAGGAAGATAAAAATTCTCTCTTTTCCCTATGGGACTCATTTTGAGTCCCAAGTTTTCTATGGTTTAGGTAGTATACCTAAAGGCAGGGCTATTAAAAAATATTTGAAAACCCTGAAAATTCGACCTGAACCGAACCGAATCATAATATCAATTAACCGATTTGTTGGTTCAATTTCAATTTAGATATTTTTAAAATATCGGATATCGATTTGGTTTTTATTTGTGTTGGTCCTAAATCGATGGTTACCCAAACCAAACATACGATACAAATAATTATATATGATATATATAATTAAATATACTTATAGTATTTTTATATAAATAGTTAACTATATTAAGATAATTATATAATTTTTTAAAAATAAAAACTAAAACAGCCCTAACTAAATAAGAACTCAAAACTAAAAAAAATAAAAAATAAAACAAACTAAAACCCTAAATCTCTTCTCCAATCACCATTTGTCTCAACAAGAGTTGGCATCTCATCTTCAATCTTAGCCTTAACCTCTTCTCCAAAATCTCCACTCTTCTCCAAAGTCTCATCTTATATTGCTTATAATTGAAATGTATAAGAATTCTTTATTATATATATATATATATATATATATATATAATGGCAAATATAAATAATTATAAGAAAAATAAAAAACCTATGGATGATGCTGTATATTCTCAGATCTTAACTGGGAAACTTCAAAATCGGCCAAATCTAATATTTAAAAAACCATACCTGACTCAGGAGAGCACAGTCGGAGGCAAGGTTGGGAGGCAGAGGACTCGACGGTGTCCTAAGTGGGTAGCGGTAGCGACAGTGGCTGTGGCGGCGGCAGCTGCAGTTGCGACTACGGCGGCTGTAGCTTCGGCTCCAAGGGCTCAACGAGCTAGGGCTCTTGGGCGAGGAAGGTGTAGGTGGTGAAGAAGGAAGGAGAGGGAGGAAAGAAAGGAGGAGGGAAAGGAAGGGGATCGGGGAGGGAGGATCAGGAGAGCAGGGAGACGAGCGCAGGAGCAAGAAAAGATAAGGAAATAAGGGAAGAGAAGGAAAATTGGGGAAAAAGTTATAAAAGAACTAATAGTGACGAATCCATAACAGTCACTACTAGTGAGCTGATAATGACGAATCTTTAAATTCATTACTAATATTATGAACAAAATTTTTTTTAAGTTTTTTAAATAAAATAATTATTAATGACGATTCCCAAATTCGTCACTAATAAGGGGTTAATAGTGACGAATCTTCAAATTCGTCACTAATACTCTAAACTAATTTTTTTTTAAATAAAGGAAGTATTAGTGATGGTTCCCAAATCCGTCACTAATAAAGGCTAATACTGACGAATTTGAAGATTTATCACTAATACTCTAAACTATATTTTTTTTATATATTTTTTAAATAAAAGAAGTATTAGTGACGGTTCACAAATCCGTCACTAATAAGAGGTTACTAGCGATGAATCTTCAAATTCGTTACTAATACTCTGAACTAATTTTTTTTTTTATTTTTTTTAAATAAAGGAAGTACTAGTAATGGTTCCCAAATCCACACTAATAAAAGGCTAATAGTGACGAATTTGAAGATTTGTCACTAATATTCTGAACTAATTTTTTTTTTATTTTTTTTAAATAAAGGAAGTATTAGTGACAGTTCTCAAATCCATCACTAACAAAGGTTAATAGTGACGAATTTGAAGATTCATCATTAATACTTTGAATTATATTTTTATTTCATTTTATTTTTTTAAATAAAAGAAGTATTAGTGACGGTTCACAAATTCATCACTAATAAGAGGTTAATAGTGACGAATCTTCAAATTCGTCACTAATACTTTGAACTAAATTTTTCTTTTTATTTTTTTTTAAATAAAAGAAGTATTAGTGACGGTTCCCAAATCTGTCACTAATAGTGACGAATCCTTCAATTCGTCACTAATACTCTGAACTAATTTTTTTTTTTAAATAATAGTAGTGACGGTTATTTAACCGTCACTAATACTGCAGAAATCGTCACTAATATTTTTCTAAAATAATTTTTGTGGGAAAAATGTTTTCCCGCTATATTTTTTTATTTTTTTTGACAAATTGAATCCGTCATAATAGTTTCGTCACTAAAAACTAGTTTTTTTGTAGTGTATTTTTCAGGTGATCCAGTTAGGTGAGTAAATCAGACTTGCAGATAGAGCGGACTATAGTACTACCCTGTCTGTAGGGTAAGTGTTTTTGGGAAGTCATTTTGGAGTAGTCCCTAGGTCCAAATGAGGGTATTTTGGGAATGGTTGTGTATACATATTTTGGGAAAAATTTTGACTGCATATTTTGGGGAAAATTTTGACACTCTGGTATTGTATGTATTGAAATGGTTGTATGTATTCTGCTTTCCGCTACATAGGTACTTTATTGTGTCTTAGATTCCACGGTTCCTATCTGGACCGTGATGATGGTTTGATTTATATTTAAAGGTATCAGAGCAGTGAAATTTTATAGTTAATTTATGTTGGGAAAAATGGCATGAAAAATCAGGTCATTACAGTATAATTATGTTTTCTATTGAGGTTTCTAAAACCAACCGTTCAAAAGTCTTTTTTTTCAAACCTAGGATATACGGTATTCTATTTTAAGAATAAATGAATAGTGGGAAGACTAATTTTTTATTTTTAAACCATAAATGTTATGTTCTTATGGTTGCCTACGGGCTATGTTTTAGTTATGAAAAATTGTGTGGCATGTGATTACTATTTTGAGAGTTATGGTAATACTGAAAATGAGATTGTTTGAGTAATACTAAACTGTTTGTGAAACATACTGGACCTGTTTGAGAAATGCAGGGACTTTATGAGAGGGTCGAGGCCCAAGGTTGTATTAAATGGTGTGAGGCCTAGGTTTATAAAATAATAGAGTTTTATTCAGTGGCTGAGAGTCGAGTTGTAATAAAGGGCCAAGGCCCGAGGCCCGAGTTTGTAGTAAATGGCACGAGGCCGAGTTTTACAAAATAATAGATTTTATGTGAAATGAGTTTTAAGTACAGTTTTAATTACTTCAATTGTGTGATATGCTCTAAGAACTCTGAGAACCCAATTGTTATGAGCACGGTACCGTAGCTTGAGAGTATTTCACCATTTGACCATGTGCACCCACACTGTACTGCGAGAGTGGTGTTGGGTGGTCCTAACCGATTGACCTAGGTAGAGGTGTTACCTTTCCTAGAAGTATGTACCAGGAAGTGGTAAGGCAATCGGACCCACAAGCGAGTTTTGGAAGCCTGCAGACATAGTTAGCAGGGAGTGACTTGGCCTGGGGTGATCCCCTAGGTTTTAGTCCAACCTTCGGGCAGCACAACCCTGACCACGGGGGTTTATATATGGCGTATAATTCCAGGGGGAGTCTTTTATGCATATCAGTATATTTATGTAAATGATGTAATTGTTTTCAATGCTGTTTTATATTATGAGGAATGAGAAGTGAGTATACATACTATTTTCATTAAAAGAGAGATGTATGATTTTGTATACACTGAAACACATGCTAACCACACACTGTTATTAACTTAATCTTCCTTACTGAGAGGTGTCTCACCCCATTATACAACACATCTTTTTAGGGAATCACAGAGATTGAGTTTAGCATAATCAAGGGGTGGAGACTAGTACAGTTTTTTTTTTTTTTGTGAGTGTCTGCAAGAACTCAAATGTGAGATGCTTATGTTGAACGCCTCAGGGCTTGTATTATGGTCTTGTGAACCGAGTTAGTTGACTTTTTAGTCTGAGATGTAATATGAGAATGGAAATACTTTGTTGTATGTTGATGGTTAGACTCTAGTAATAGACTATGGAGAATGTTTTACTTATTCCACTGCATGTTTTATATTATGAGATGGTATCAGGTACACAGACGTCACTAAAGTAGTACCCCGGGCCCGCGAGGGGTTCGAGGCATTACACACTTTCTTTAAGAAGATTCAAACTCTATGCAATTTTCAACTTAACCCATGAATTGATGCAGTACAACTCCTCTTAACTTGTCTCTCCTAAAATACAATGATCAGATTTGAATTATATGACTCTCTCCAATTCTGTTCAAATAGAAGAGTCTAAAACTCCACAAAAGAAAAAACCTTTCTGAAGTTGTCAAATTCTCTAGACTTGAATTATAAAATACTATCATAAGAATGATGCGAAAAGATTAATGTGTAGAGTCATGCTTTAGGGGTCAATTTATAGGCACACAAGACCTTTCATTATCCATGCACTTAATAAAGATGGTGTACTTAAAATAAGTAGATACACGTCTAAATTCAAGGTACACCTAATACTTGAATTTATAAAACATACCAACTAAAGATTCAATTAAATAGATACATATCTAATTCTAAGGTACATGTCCTTTCCAAAAGGATATATAAACTTTAATGATATTTAAATATTGAAATAAATTAAAATATATTTTTTATTACCATAGAAAGATTATTATTGTGAGGTTGCAATTTCTTCATCATTTTGTGATTTAGGAGAAATTTTGAGGCAATCAATCACCCCTTGATATGTTCATATGCGTGTCATCTAAAAGTTAGTAGGTTGACACCCGTGCATCCACCATGTCTTGTGTCAAGACAATAAGTGAGTGGCCTTCCCTCTATGTTTATTCCTTTCTCATCTTTCACAAGATAATCAATTGAGATCTTTAGCATGGAATATTTCAATATTTAATTCTTATTCCTATTTTTAATTTTGGAAAGAAATAAAAAATTGTTTGACAAATACCTCTAGCACCTTGGTATGAGATCCCAACTTTTTTTTTTTTTTTTGCCTTAATTAATTACCGAGAGAGAGAGAGAGAGAGAGAGAGAGAGAGAGAGAGAGAGAGAGAGAGAGAAGCGCTAATTTATGGCATGTGGTGATGTGAGCATGATACGCACACTAATTAATTCCTTGCTTCTTTTGGTACTGTATTTGAATTCTAACGTACTATATATATGGCAATTCCAATTTCACAATCTCCCACATAAGTTCCCCACGTACCTGCTGTCTCCCTCGATCTCCCTCCCCCTTGTAACTGAGAGAGAGAGAGAGAGAGAGAGAGAGAGAGAGAGGAGAGAGAGAGAGAGAGAGAGAGAGAGAGAGAGAGGGAGAGGGAGAGGAAGCTACCAAGATGAATTCATCAAATAGTAGTGGTTGTGATGGTGGTGTAGGTGTGGCAGCGATATTATTGCGAGCAGCGGCGAGGATAGCAGCGATGGTACTCCTGCTGGGCTCTCTGTTACTTTGGGTGATGATGCCCACCACCACCTACAGGCAGAAGTGGCTCCCCCGCATCCGCGCCTCCACAAATTCTACTTTGTTTGGAGCTCAAGGCATGCATGCATGCATGCATATGCACTTCTACTTCCTTTCTCTCATCTCTTATTAATTATTTAATTGGCTTCAACGACTCGATCTGATTTATATGTGCACGATTTTTAATAATTAATGCAGGTGCGATCCTTCTGATTTACTCATTCCCCGTTCTTCTCATTTCTGTCTTGGGCTGCTTTTACGTTCATCTGGGCGCCAACAAATTGAAGAACCATTCTCATGATCATCACATAGAAAGGTCTCTGCGCTTAGCTCATCATACACACAAACAGACGCACACTGCGCGCTTTTCATTATGTATGTAACGTAATGAGATAGATGACATATTATATGCAGGAATGGGAGATCAGCAGGAAGACGAGAGCGTTTAGGCATGCTAATGAAACGAGCGGTGGCGGTGAAAGGGCCACTGGGGATAGTGTCGTGGACAGAGGGAGCCTTCCTCACTATGTTCATCGCCCTTCTCCTTTGGTCCTTCTCTACTTATCTCAACATCAGCTTCGCCACCATCACCCCTTCCTCTGCTGCCAAGATGGGCCAAAAACTGTACTTGCGTTTTCAAATCCATCTTCATCATTAACTCTTAATTAAATTATTTATATTTATTTATTCGATTAGATTTAAAGAAAAAATTAGTTTAATTATATACATATATATAGGAATAAATCACACTAAAAATCCTCAAATGCAAATTATATTTAGTAGATCAGTCGGGGAGTGCCATTGTCACCTATCTCTAATTAAATTAAATTAAGTTGATTGCATGGAGGGTTAAGTTTTAATTAATTTGGGCATGCAGGTGGGAAGCAAAGTTGAAGAGTGCAGCTTTGAGGTTAGGGCTGGTGGGAAACATATGCCTATCGGTGCTGTTTTTTCCGGTGACGAGGGGGTCGTCGGTGTTGCCGGTGTTCGGGCTGACGTCGGAGGGGAGCATAAAATACCATGTTTGGATTGGCCACATCACTCTCATCCTCTTCACTGCTCATGGACTTTGCTTCATCATTTATTGGGCACTCACTCATCAGTTATCAAAGGTAAATTAATTATTATTAATTTACTACAAAATTTTTCTTTCAATCTCATTAATTGCATATATATACATTCTAATAATGTGATTAATCTCATAGTTATCTTTTTATTTAAAAAAAAATTATTCATCATCCCCTTATGCATCTACTTAATTACCTTTAATTAATTATCCCATTCCACCAATTAATTAGTGCGTTCTCGTCCATACTAATAATGGTGCCAGTTAAGTTACTTTGTATAAAGTTAGGCCACTTTAATTACTCGGTCTTATTTTATTGAATGTGATAATAAATGCCCTCAAGGCATCTTTGGAAGTATATTTTCTGTACCTTTTATTTGTTTTTTCGATCTAAATTCTCATTAATGGAACAAATTACTTCAATAGGAATAGAAGAATTGCTTAAATATTCATGTAACATATTTTTTTGACGAAAATTAGAATGAAAAGGGTTTGAGAAACTGTTAAAGGGCCCATTTTGCTTCAGAAAATAGATTTTATTTTTTATTTTTATTTTTCAAAAAATTATGAAAAGGTTAATTAATTTTTTTTATTTTTACAATATTTGTATGAAATAAATGAATAACAACAAACAGTTTTAACACTATTTGATTGTAAATTACTTTGATTTTTTATTTTTAATTTTTAAATAATTATAAAAACATCACCTTGTTTTATTAATTTTTTAAATTTATATAAAAAAGTTAGAAAACATGTTTTCATTATCTTTCTAAACTTCTAACTCTTACTTACATTTTCATATGTGAGCATAGAATTCGGATTTTTGGATTTAATTGGTGTGGATTATGCATAAAGTTTGTTATAAATCCATACAAATTTAAATTCAAACTCCAAAATCCATTACTTTAAATATTACTTTACATAAAATTCAGAAAACTAGAAAACAAGTTTTCTTATTGCAATTATTTTAAAATTTGAAAATAAAAAATAAAAAAGAAACTTGCACATATAAACAAACTCTATATTTTCTAACTTTCAATATGGATTTTGAAAATTTAAAAAATAAGCTTAAATTTTTATAATTTTGTAAAAAATAAAAAATATTTTCTACAGTGAAGTGGGTCATAATTATTTTCAATCTCAACGCTTTTTTCCCTCTCTTCATTTTTATTTATTTATTTATTTATTTATTTATTTATTTTTTATACGAGAGAACTTATAACGACTTAAATATAATATCTGAAAATGACTTTTAAAATCTTATATGAAGGTTATAAGGACTAAATCAACTCCCTCTTACATTTATCTAATAAGATCGAGGGTAGAGTTTATTCATTATATATATACTAACAATTTCCAAGTCTTACCTAATAGGAGAAATAACTTTGAAACAATAGTGTTCTTAATTTCCCAATTAAACAATTAATTATTAAATTTCCCATTGTACAAAAATAATACATCAATCAAATTAGAGTTGAATCCTAGAACAAAATTCATTAATGACGACCAATATATAGTTTGTAGTTCTCAACTAAACCAAACTTGCAACAACATTGGACAATATTTAACCTTAATTTCATTAAAAAGTATTTTAAAAAAATAAACTAAATTAGAACCATGTCACATTAAGTTGTGCTTAATTATGCTTCTAATGATAATGAACAAAAATATATAAGACTTCAAAATTTGAAATTTCTTTTAAGGAAACTGCACAATAACTTTGTTGGAGACGCCATGTATAAACTTGAACCAATTTTTTGAAATCTAAATACATATAACTTACATCACTCAATTTTTACTGTCTTTTTGAAATCTAAAGATAATTTTTTTGGACAAATTTTATTCAATATTTCTTCCCACCTAATTTTGGATCAGTCTATTAAAAATCTAATAATTTTATTATCCCTAGGTCTTCTTAAGCTACCCTGTTCAGAAGGTATGAATTTTTTTTTAAATTTTTTTGTATAGTAAAAATTAATAGGAAGTAACATCTAAGAAAAATACAATAGTGCATCTGTTTGTTTCTAGGCACAACTTTTGCTTGAGTTTGAAACATAGTAGTTCCTTCTCAACTCATATGCAAGTCAAAAAGAAAAAGAAATTGTTTCACACAATTTTTTTTTTTTTTTCATGCCTTAGGATGATCCATTTTAGTAGAAATGATTAATTTACCTTGTTTAAGTGCATCACATTTTAGACAATTAATAAATATAAATTTTGAGTAGTGGGGCCTTCGATAATTGAATCGGTTTAAAACAAATTGATATGGTTAAAAGGAGTTAATGCTCATATTGTTGACCTTCAGGTAAGAAATCTTTTAAATAGAGATCCACATTTGTTAGTATTGACCCACATATGAATTTACTTCTTGTGGTAATTAGATAGATCCTCTATCTATTAATCAGGCAACTGGGCCAAACATATGACTGTATTTTTTAAGTTAATTATGGGTTAAACCATGGGAATCTAAGGATTCCATAAGAATGTATATAGTATTATTATTTTGCGAAAACAAGAAGAAATGTCTAATTAAGGAGCGAAAAGCGTCCCCATGTTGGTTTTGCCATCCATACACTAGTAAGTTAGCCATGACTTTTTAACTTAATTTTTTTTGTCACAGTAATTGTTTTTTAATTCATATGTCAACCCAAAAAGTTCATCCTCAGTCTTTCTTCATGAAGTGATCCATTTTGAGGGAGTAACTAATCAAATTCATAGGTGATATTTATTTATTTAAGCCAAATTGCTTCGCAATTCTTAGGTATTGATATTTTTATATCCCAATTTCTTTCTTACCCTAGTGAGAGAGTTCTTAGGTTTAGGTTACATAATAAGAGTACCTCATCTCTCTTTCTTAATCTTTTTCAAGTTTTCTAACCCTCTCTCAAGATTTTGATGTCCAGGGACTTTGATCCCATTCTATCATACTAGTTTCTGACAGTTTTAAAAAGATTAAGATTTACCATTTTATGTTTTCAACCTACAAATAACTAAGAGTTAATTATTAGTGTGATTGAGTTTTAGTATCAATTATAAATATTCCATATCAAATTGTTTTTCGATTCTTTAACAGCAAAGATTTTTATTAGGCCTCTTTCTTTCTTTTCACTAAGCTTCCCATTACAAGAAACATGAATGATGCATTGGGTGGTTCAAAAGGTCCAATGGTGAGGAATTCGATAGAATTTTGTCAAAGATCCCTATTCCCTTCTGCATTGTATTTTGAGTGGAAGCAAAGCGCCATTATCTATGTGAGCATTTTAAACTTTCTAGATAAGCTATATAATGTACACTTATATTTGATAAAAAGATATTTTTTTTTTTAGGGCTGTAAGTGTCTCAATAAAATGTCAGGTTTTAAAATATCAAGATAGGCTTGTGAGACTTTTGAAACCTAAGCGAAGGTCCTTATCTTCTTATCAAACCTCAAATGAGATTAACGTCTTTTGCCCTTTATTTGTTTGCTCAATTTACACACAAGCTTATAGCATTAACAAGTGCAACAACAAATAATATTCTTTATGACAACTAACCTCAAATTCTCCATACAAAATGCACTGATAGTCTGATATAAAAGGGAAATTAGATGAATCAAAGTCTATGTTTTCCAGGCTCTCTCATTGTTAACTTAAGCTTATAAAAAAGAAGGCAGTCTTGAAAGATTTAGCAAAAGCCACTTAATAATAAGTTATCATTTCAATGAGTATGCAATTTTTGCATAAAATTTGTAATGAGTTGCATCTTTTGATTACCATAAGCAGATGCTAGAATGGGGTAAAACAAAAGAATCAAATGTGGCCGGAGAGCTAGCCTTGCTGGCTGGATTGGCCATGTGGTTGACAACCTTCCCTCGCATTAGGCGAAAGCTATTTGAGCTCTTCTTTTACACCCATTACCTATACATTCTCTTCGTATTTTTCTTCATTCTTCATGTTGGCATTGGTTATTCTTGCATCATGCTTCCGGGCTTCTACCTCTTCTTGCTTGATCGCTTCTTGCGATTCTTGCAATCGCGACAACGAGTTCGGTTAGTGTCTGTTCGCCTTCTTCCGTGCGAAACATTGGAGCTCAACTTCTCCAAAAGTCTAGGTGATTTATTTTACAGGCAGATTTCAATGTTTATGTTACTTATTGAATGGTGATCTTGATATATCTACACACTTTTTCTCTCTTTTTTTAAAAAAAAAAAAAAAAAATCTTGAGTCAGGTTTGCAATATACTCCAACCAGCATCATGTTTATAAATGTTCCAAACATTTCCAAGCTGCAGTGGCATCCTTTTACAGTCACTTCTAACAGTAATTTGGAGCCAGAAAGGCTAAGTATTGTTATTAAAGGTGAAGGAAGCTGGTCCCAAAAGCTTTACCAAATGCTTTCATCTCCTTCGTCAATTGATAACAATCATCTTGATGTCTCCATTGAGGGACCTTATGGCCCAGCTTCAACTCATTTTCAAAGGTCAGTGCTTAAAAACAAACAAGTACCATATGTACGTATATAGGCCCCAAGTATGCCTTATAAAGTTCAGACACATGGGCAATTAAGTTTTCGATTCGAAATAATAGTTGAGTGGAATTGGACAAAACCCAATATTTCTGCACAATTCCATATTGCCAAATGTACTGTCTTAATATTGTTCAGAATATTAGCTAATATTGATCATACGTGGGTCGCAGGCATGACACTCTTGTGTTAGTGAGTGGAGGTAGTGGCATAACCCCTTTCATCTCCATCATTCGGGAACTCATCTTCGCGAGCACTATCATGAAGCTCAAGACTCCGAAGGTTCTCCTCATTTGCGCGTTCAAGAACTCATCTAGTCTCACAATGCTAGACCTCCTCCTCCCTATTACTGCAAGCCCTTCCCAACTTTCCAATCTGCAGCTGCAAATTGAGGCCTATGTAACAAGAGAGAAAGAACCCAAAACAACCCCAACAACAGAAAGTCAAAATCTCATTCGAACGACATGGTTTAACCCAAATCCATCGGATGCGCCGGTTTCTTCCATTTTAGGCCCAAACCACTGGCTCTGGCTTGGCGCAATCATATCATCATCCTTCGTCAGCTTCCTCCTCTTAATGGGAGTTATCACTCGCTACTACATTTACCCAATTGACCACAGCCTCACCAAGACTAACCCGGCCTCCCCAAGAGCTCTTTTAAATATGCTGTGCATATGCATCTGTATAGCCATGACAGCTAGTGCAGCTGTTCTCTGGAACAAGAAGCAAAATGCAAAGAAACAGGGGATGACTCAGAGCATGGATGTACCATCCCCATTGGTGTCACAAGGATCATGGTTCTATAATGCTGACAGAGAACTGGAAAGCCTCCCATATCAGTCTCTTGTTCAATCAACCATAGTTCACTATGGTGAAAGACCAGACTTAAAGAGTAAGTTCTAATTTCTCTTCTCATTGGGAATTTGATACCTAAATCTTTATTAAAATTAGTGTTCCTGTCATTTGGAATGTAATGGTTATGTAATTGCAGGAATGATATTAGGGTGCGGTGGATCCAGTGTTGGAGTTCTTGCTTCTGGACCTAAGAAGTTGAGACGGGAGGTTGCAGCCATCTGCTCTTCTGGTTTTGCAGACAACCTGCTTTTTGAGTCCATTAGCTTTAGTTGGTAGTTTCTCATTTCTACGTCGTAGATGCGTGGCTTAGTCAATATTTTATGGGGAACTCGCGAGTTGTTTAGTAGTGTTATGGCGCGAGCTTTGACATATTGTTTTAACTCGTTAATGTACTTTTCTATTTTCTCAAACTGGACCACTTAATGTCCATGCTTGGTCTAAAAGAACGAAATTCAAATGTAATAGGTAGTTGTTGGGAAAAAATATGAGATTCCCATAAATAAATCAATGGTATAATGCAAATAAATAATTTAAATTAATTAATTAATTAATTAAGATATAAGAAATTTAATGTGGTTCCTGAAGTATTGAGGTACATCCACGGGACACGACGGTCCAAATCCCCTATCACCAAGGTTCGAACAAAGTAGGTACAAAAAAGACACAAGCCTTACAAATACACAAAAGTGTATAACAAATGTAGTAAGATGAAAGACCACACCAAATGTTGAGAACAAAGCTCCAAGATCCAACCAAAATAGAGTACAAATGTAAGCACAAACCAAAATCCCAATATGCTGAAAAATAATCTCTTTTGCTTAATGAAACAAGACTAAAAAAACTAGGATACTTGCACCGGAACAACAGCTCGCTGGAGAAGCAGCGCCGTGAAGCTACCGGAGCAACAGGAGGGAGGTAGCACACTAGAGAAGGGTCGTAGCTGGCTGCAGGCGTGAGGAGCTGTTGCAAAAATGGTGAAGGAAGTGGAGGGATCACAACTTGCTGCGTGTGAGGCTTTGAGAAAATACAAAAAACATGCTACAGATAGGCTTCTTCGAGAAGCCAAGACAAAACAATAAAAAGGGCACATTTTCAAGACATTGGGCCCCACAAGGAGGGACACCCAACAAATCTCCCCCTCCCAACTTATGGGGACAATTCCTACCAATCCGGCCAAAACTCGATACTTCACATACTTGTCTCTAGACAATGTTTTTGTCATCATATCCGAATCATTATCATCGGTGTGAATTTTGTCAAACTGTAACAATTTCTTATCCAACATGTCCCAAATCCAATGATATCTAACATCAATATTTTTTGACTTTGAATGGAAGATAAAATTCTTACTTAAATGAATTTCACTTTGACTATCACAATAAAGAACATACCTTTCTTGTTCCCTGTCTAACTCTTTCAAAAACCTCTTCAACCAAAGCAATTCTTTGCAAGTTTCGGCAATGGCAATAAACTCGGCTTCTGTAGTAGATAAAGCAACACATTTTTGTAAATTTGATTACCATTCCACAGATCTCCCTGCAAAAGTCATCAAATAACCTAAAGTTGATATTCTAAAATCAACATCACCAGCCATATTGGCATCCGTGAATCCATGGAGCATAAATTTACCATTTCCAAAGTACAAACACACCTTTGAAGTACCCCTAAGGTATTGGAGAATCCATTTTACAGCTAACCAATGCTCCTTTACCGGATTAGAGAGAAATTGACTAACAACTCCAACAACATGAGCTAAATTTGGTCTTGTGCAAACCATTGCATTCATTAAACAACCAACAGCCGAAGCATAGGGAATTTTCTTCATCTTCCTTGTCTTTCTCACTTGTAGGACTTTGTTTTGCACTAAGAATGAAGTGACTAGAAAATGGGCAACCAACGGATTTTGTTTTATCCATATTGAATCTATCAAGTACTTTTTCAATGTACCTTTCTTGAAACAACCAAATTTGCCCATTTTCATGATCACAAATAATTCTCATGCCAAGAATTTGCTTTTCCAATCCCAAGTCTTTCATAGCAAAAGACTTGCTCAACTCCAACTTCAACTTGTCAATCTTGGAGAAGTCTTGTCCTACAACGAGCATATTATCAACATAGAGTAAGAGAATAATATAAGTACCATCCGGAAATTTTTTTCACAAACACACAATCATCCGAAGTGGTTTTTGAGTAACCATGATCAACATGAAAGAATCAAATTTCTTGTACCATTTTTGTGGTGCTTGCTTCAACTCATACAATCTTTTCTTTAATTTGCACACTAAATTCTCTTTTCCTTTTTGTTTGAAGCCTTCCGACTATTCCATATAAATTTCCTTTTCCAAGTCACCATGTAAGAAAGTAGTTTTTACCTCTAGTTGCTCAACTTCTAAATTCAAATTTGCTACCATGCCAAAAACAATTTGAATAGATGACATCATCACAACTAGTGAGAATATTTCATCAAAGTCAATTTCATTTTTATACCAAAGCCTTTTATCACAAGCATAGCCTTGTACCGAAGATTCTTTCCATCATTTTTTAACCTAAACACCCATTTGTTTTTCAAAACTTTCTTTTCACGAGGAAATTTAATCAAATCATAAGTATGATTGTCAACTATATACTTTATTTCCTCTTGCATATCATTCATTCAACTTTTTTTTTTCATGTTTCATGGCTTCTTGTGTCACACCCACATTTTCTATTTTTTTTTTATTTCTGTAAAAATAAACCTGCTCTGATACAATAATAATAATAATAATAATAATAATAATAATAATAATAATAATAATAATGTTGTCATCGTGACAACTCTGATACCAGACTGTAAAACCTGTGTAAAACACAATACATAGTTCCTGTAGCAAATGCACTATAATAACCTGGGTTGCCTGAAGTGGCACTAGGTACAACAGTCCTCAAACAGTCATAAAACTCAGCGGAAGCATCTATATACATACACATCTAGTAGCAATACCAAAGTTCTATTCATCACCATAACTATACATAACTTCCCAAAGTCTGTCCATCCATAATCATTTCAGAAATACACAATACTATCCTATACAACACGGTGTCTGACTATTACTTACCCTGAGCAGTACTTTTAATCTCTACTCAGTAGAACTCTAAGTATGTCTACCTGGGTTTCCTAAAATAATGAAATTATAAGAGTGAGACACCTTTCAATAAGACAGAATATATTATTATCAGTGTGTGGCAACATGAGTTTTAATATTTCAAATACACTTTCATAGTCCATCTTTTTCTTACTCTGTGAACTCATATAGAACAGTACACATGCCCATAAAAATATTTTCATATTATATACCTTTCGTTCAAATAATGCTATGAGTAAAATAAGTATCACATATCATACTCTGTATAAACTAGTATCTCGATTCATACTCTGTATACAATAAGAATCTCAATTCATACTTTGTATAAAATAAGAATCTTTGCATAATAAATGTGCATATATATGTATAGAAGAATTGCCCTAGATGGATAATACTATAACGTCATGAATTAACCCTACATGATCCGAGTTGTGCGGCCTCAAGGCTGGACCTAACCATGGTTGGCCTAACTAGACTAAATCAACTTTGTTTGTATCTGTAACTATATTTGTAACTATAAGTACAATTCTACTACCCATCTAGTCCGGGCTCCAAGAGTAACTCTACACTTCAAGGGCAGAATCAACTATGCCACCAACACCCTATCAAAGAAGTGTGGCTGCACTGGCAACTATAGGGTTACGGTACCGTGCCTAGATATAATGACCTGAAATTTCCATCCATTTTTTTATTTTCCATATTAATAAATGATTTTTGATACGTTGCATGAGCATAGCTGACATCATCACAGCCCGAAGTGGGACCATGCTATCCTGTGCATTTCATATAACATCTAAGCAGTAAAAGTACGTACATATCCAACATAATCCAAAATATAATACTAGAGTACTACAAACCTAGCTGTACACATACACACATATACATAACATTTCCCAAAAATTCCAAAATACTGTGGACTCCACAGACTAGCCCAAACTCACCCCAAAAACTACGCCGACTCTACACTAAGTCTACCTTTGAGCCGGCCCTGCTCGCCTCTCTGGATTACCTGAAATGTTTAATAATTTTGCGGTGAGATACCTCTCGGTAAGAAGAAACATGTTATCACCAGTGTATGGCATATGAGTTAGTTGGCAACATATCATTTAATCAATACTGTATACAATATACATTGAGAAAAGCATCTCTATAATAACACATGCTTACGTCATATAGAATATGAAAATTTTTGAGTTATCTATTCAAAAGTACTTTTATTGATAATACGTAATCTTTGCTTTCTATGTGTACTATACATAATCATATATCTGTAAACCTCCCCCTTGGATGGCTATATGTCATGACTTACCCCCTCATAACTAAGTTGTGCAGCTTGTAGGCAGGGCTAAACACTGGTTGGCCCTCAAGTGCTAGCATAACTGTATGCATATCTAGATGCCTATAGCACGAAAGGCCCGCTTCACCTGGTTCGGACGTCAGGGAGCTCACAACTCTACCTGAGGGCACAATCGGCTGTACCATACTCTATTTGAGACGTATGGTTGCACTGTCTATATTGTATCATAACGGTACCGTGCTCTATAAAATGTTGTATTCCATCGGGGTCTGATATTGTATAATAATATTTCTATATAAGTCTAATTGTTTTACCATGATTCTGTATTTCTGTATAACTATGATTCTGTATAAATTGTATAGGACGTTGTAAAAACTGTATATCTGTATATTTGTATATTATGTAATTCTATAACTGTAATTCTGTATTCTGTATGTCATGCCTCTATATTCTGTATAATCTGTATTTCTATATATCATGGTTCTATATTCTGTATATCATGATTCTATAAAATTCTGTATAATCATGGTTCTATATTCTATATATCATGGTAATAAAACTCTATATAATCAACTCTGGAAAATACTGTACAATCTTATTCTAAAATATACTATGTAATCATAATTCTATAAAATATTGTATAAGCATAATTCTATAAAATACTGTATATCATATAAACTGTATTTTTGTATAATTCTGTTATAGTCGTAGTTCTGTATATAAAACTGTATAAGCTATGTTTCATAACTCTCTAGACTATATAGTCATGCTTCTGTAAAATGGCATAACATATTCTATAAAATTTCAATATTTCTCATGTCACACAATTCAATAAAACTCTATAAATATGTTCTGTAAAACTGTATAATTTTCATACTCTGATCAAATACTATATTATATTGATAAAATGTCTAATAAGGCTGGCATAACATGTGTAATGACCTGCCTGTTTTTCCATATAATAACATACATAATAATCCAGCTAAGTTGTCATAGTCATGGTCAACCTGGACCCATGGGTACCAGGGATATATCTGTCATAAAACTCTAATACCTAAGTAGCAGAAAACATAAAATCATATACATGTCATAAATACCGTAAATCATACCAAAGTTCTACTAAATCTGTCATATACATATACATACAGTCATCCACCAAAAAGAACGAAAAGTACTCTTAGGGTCTCCACCCAAAAATCCATCTAACTCTAACTCATCCACTTACCCTATAGACAGGGTAGCTCAAACCACTTCTACTACTGTGGGGCTTTATCCGCCCTCCTATCTGGATTTTCTAAAATATTTGTAATGCTGGGTTGAGACACCTCTCAGTAAGGGAGACAAATTAATATCAATGTGTAGAAACATGAGTATTTTTCATGATATACATATAAACAGTACATAATTCATAATTGGTATAAACAGTTGTATCATATCTGAATAAAACATGATTTATCATAACATAGCGTAATATACTAAATCTATGTATTGAGAAATCATCTTATACAATCATATCATACTTGAACTATTGCCCAAGATAGATAGTTAGTTAGCTATTGTCATATCTTACCCCCCACATAACAGGGTTATGTGGCCCGAAGGCGAGACCTAGTAATGGCTAGCCGACAATGCTAAGTCAAACATAGGTCTATAAGTACGACGGGCCTGTTCCACTTGTGCCAGACTACCAGGGGGACTACAACACTCTCACAAAGCCACATCGACTGCCATCTCCCATACTCTACATAAGATGTGTGGTAGCACTAATATATTTATAATCATAAATATATAGCTATGGTACCGTGCTTCATAAAACTGAATTAAGCTATCCAGGTCCTGATAACATATAACACATTCCATATTAAGACATAACTATTTCATAATTCAGAGTAATATCTAACATAAACATATTTCATGATTTCTTACATATCATACGTAATCATGGCATCAACGTCGATATAATTCATAATGTAAAAATCATGGCATTTATGTTGGCATATTTCGTAACATAAGAATCATGAAATTTATGCCGGCATAATTCATAACATAAGGATTACAGCATCCACGCCAACATAATTCATAACATAAGGATTACGGAATCTACGCCGGCATAATTCATAACATAATAAACATATACTCTTGCATTATTTAACATAATCTTTAAAACATATTTCATGTACTGCTTTTAAGGTTTTCCTAAAAACTGCTATAACTTGCTTATTTGGAAAACTTATTATATTTCAATATAACAGAATTTTCATGGAAATATTATACTCATGCCACACAAATGTACATAGCCTTATAAATTCATAATTTATTCTAAAGTCATATTTCCATATAACATGTGTTAAAATCATTTCTCTATTTAACAGTAGTATTCCCAAACATAATACTATATCATACATATTTTCCTAGAAATAAATACTGTTTAATTCATAATAAATTCATGGAAAATACTAACTTAATTTATCCCCTTACCTGGCTTTCTAAGAATCCCACAAAATATTCCAAACCTACACTCGTGTGTTCCTAGCTCAACACCATGAAATTGCATTTTTTCCAACAAAACTTCAGTATATTCTACCTAAAGCATTCTCCTCAGTCCAGAAACACCAAATAACTTATAAAACCTAAAATAACCCAATTTACCTGCTTTTGGGATGGTTTGCCCCAAGTTAACCCTAACAAACATTCCCACTCAGGCAGACTTGAAATGACGAACCGCCCCAAGAGTAGCGTGGCGGCTTCCGATCATCAAATCGGCAAAAATCATAGCCAGAAACTTAAAGAGAAGGTAAAGGGGATGAAAATTTAGAGAGAGAAGGACCTTTTGCATGAATTTCGCTGAAAAAAACCCGAGTTTGGCATATTTATACAGGCGGCTTCGTCAAAGAGACACGTCACCTTGTCAACGAGCCCATGAAGGGAGTTCATCGACGAACACTTATTCCTCGTTGATGAGTTTCAAGCCCTGAAATCAGCCCTCTCAGTAATGTCTCATCGACGAGATATGCGTCCCTATCGATGAGTCCAAGAGGCCTGCTCGTCGACGAGTACTCTGCACTCGTTGAAGAGACCCTGCTGAAATCCCTTTTAAAATTCTTTTTCTCTCCTCTCCTTTATCATTTAATTACTATAACTCTTCGAGCCTCTACAACATGTATTCCCCTTACGTGACTATCTGGTTCTAAATATTATTTATAATTTCATGCTTGCGGTGTTCATAATTTTCAACACCCTGAAATAACACCCATATAATTCCTAGTCAAATAACTGAATTTACCATAATAATTATCACATTCATATTTTCCCCAAATCACCTATCCAACATTTCTAAACTATAATTTACCTTAACTCCTGGAAATATACCCGCTAGGGTCCTCAATCCATATCTGCAGGGTCCCAACAACACCCTAATTCTGAAACATAATACCCTAGTTTTACTCCACAAAACACTAGTATTGTCATGCCCCGAACCCGCGGATGGGTCTCAAGTATGAATATAGTAACCTAACCTGTCTCTATATCAATTAAAACATACATGATACTACGCTGAATGAGGGTCTGACCCCGTGGGGTACACGTACACCCTATACACATTCACACACATATCCATACTCATCAAATACGCAGCAGAAATGTTCCTTCTATACATACATCATATCATACCAGAGTCTATATATAACTAGAATATATGTTCCCAAAATACAATACATACTCCGGGTGTCAACAAAACTCAATAATGACATCCCAATTACAAAACCAGTACTTACACAAGTACTAAACGCAGCTAACCGATACCCACGCTTCTAGATGCTAGGATGCTAGTTTCGGCTACTCGAAGGACCTGAAAAATATTTGTATATTTGAGGTGAGACACCTCTTAGAAAGGAAGAAAGTTGGTTATATCAGTGCGTGGTATACGAGTGTTATTTTAATATAAAACATAACATGATGCAGTTCCAGTATTTTCACAATTCAGTTCTAGTACATACGTTACCAAATATATGGTCCATGCTAGTCACACGCAATCAAACCGATACCCTTGCTAATAACTGAAGCCTCACAGCGATATCAACTAATACGTTGTCCACTCACACCACAGTGACCCAACCGAAACAAACAGGTGAATTACTCTCGCATATTAGTAGGGAACCTTGTCGCCCACAATAATTAGCCGAGAATGGCCCTTTCAGCAATGGTAAGAGGAGCTGCCCCCTAGTGAAATTTAAACAAAACCTGACAATTTGGAAAACCACAGGTCCCTTATACTCATCAAAGTAACGGTTAATTAGGCGCCACTAACTGTTTTATAAAATCTGATGGAAACATTTTTTAATACATATTCATTCCACACTTATTTGGATACAATAAAATCATATCGTTTCAAATCGCGAGTACAATTGAATACAAATACAAGTAGGGTGCATATCAACAATACAGTTTTATACAAACATGCTTTTCCAATGAGAAATAGAGATATACCCGAAACCCCCAATTTTCCAAACAGGAACCAAAACATCTTATTTTTAAACGTAGATTTTTCCCAAATAAGAACTAAAACAATACATACATGTAACTATAGGTTTACGATCCGATTTCAAAAAAATAATGATAAAATAGAATCCCATTCCTTTTCAGAATACCAAAATACGAACTGTACGACTCCAAAACAATGAATCAAGTTCCCAAAACCTAAACATCCAAGAACTATACTTCACTATAATTCCTACTACTATACTTCAGTTCTAGGTCAAAACCCGAAAATCCTCGAAACGAATTTCCAATCCGCTATAAACATAGAGACTCCTCCCCTGATCCACACAGTAATGTCGGATCATAGAATCAGGCGATGAACAGTGAAGAATCGAAGCGAGAGAGAGGAGAGCCTATGAGGCCTCGATCGAGAGGAGGGTGAGGGGAGCGCATAGGAGAGAGGAACGAGGAGCGAGGTGAGAGAGAGAGAGATCCCGTTGGTTCTAGAGAGAGAGAGGGAGAGTTTTAGCTTTCTTAGGAACTAAGCAATGAATGAGGATATATGTAACCCCTTTGACCTGGCCAACCTCGTCGATGAAACGGCGCCTTCATCGACGAATCATCCACACATTTCGTTGACAAACTGGCTCCTTCGGCGATGAACCTTATTCCGATATTTTACAATACGTTTGGTATCTCTTTGTTGACGAGGCTCTGAATTTCAACAACAAAGAGTATGAAGGCCTTCGTCGATGAGAATAATGGCTTCGTCGATGAAGCCTGCAAAATTTATCTTTTTACCCTTTTGTTATTTATTCAATCTACATATCTCGAGTCGGGTTCTTACAACCTCCCCTCATAAAAATTTCATCATCGGAATTTGTAATCTCTCATTTACCAACTCAACTACATACCCAAATGCATACCCAACTCTAGGAAGAGCCGGCAGCCACCCACATAGCAGCCCTATCCCAAATACATACATACCCTCACTTATGGCGGAGGAATACCGTGGTTACATACATATACTGTCTCGAGAGCTCACAATATTACAAAACTCTCCTCAAGACTAACCACACAATGTTACTACAATAGCAGAATATTACATACATATATACATACCCATACCGATCTTGCTATCAACACTACTACTCAAAACAATTGCGGATATTTTCAGTGTGTTTCCATCTCTAACTCCCAAGAAGCTTCCTTAACCATGTGATTTCACCACAGTAACTTCACTAACGGTATCTCCTTGGTAAGCAACTTCTGAACGTTACGATCCAGAATCTTAACAGGTATCTCCTCATATGTCAATGCATCCCCAATCTCTAAGGACTCGTAACTAATCACATGTGGCGGATCCGACATGAACCTCTTCAACATGGATACATGAACTACATCATGGATCCTCGAGAGCATTGGGGGTAGTGCAATTTTGTAGGCCACCGGACCCACTCGTTCCAGTACCTCGAATGGTCTGATATACCTCAGGCTCAATTTGCCCTTCTTTCAGAATCTCATCACTCCTTTCATCGGAGCAATCCTCAGAAATACCTTACCTCCCACCTCGAATTCCAACTCTTGTCGGCGAACATCCGCGTAACTTTTCTGCTGACTCTGAGCTTATCTAATCCTATCCCTAATCAATCTGACCTTCTCAGAAGTCTGCTGTATGAGTTCAGGACCCAAGATTTACCGTTCACTAACCTCATCTCAATACAAAGGATATCGACACCTCCTACCTACAATACCTTGAACGGTGTCATCCCAATACTAGCTTGGAAGCTATTGTGTTATAGGCAAACTCCACTAATGGTAGAAACTGAAACCAACTACCACCAAAGTCTAATACACAAGCCCGTAACATATCTTCCAAGATTTTTATCGTCCTCTCTGACTGTCTATTAGTCTGGGGATGGAACGTTGTAGTAAAATTAAGGCTCATCCCCAATGCTTGTTGTAAGCTCTTCCAAAATCGAGAAGTGAACCTCGAGTGTCAATCTAAAACAATGGACATTGGTACCCCGTGCATTCTGACTATCTCTTGTACGTACAAACCTGCTAGCCTACTGAAAGAGTAGCTAACCTTCATCGGTATAAAGTGAGCAGATTTGGTCAACCTATCCACAATTACCCAGATGGCATTCTGCTCATGTAGTGCTAGTGGTAACCTGGTGAAAAAGTCCATGGAGATGTGTTCCCATTTCCACTTTGGGATGCTCAATGGCTGCAACGGCCCTGCCAGCCTCTAATGTTCAGTCTTTACCTGCTGACATGTAAGACATTGCTCCACAAATCGAGCAATCTACCGTTTCATGCCACTCCACCAGAAAGATTCGCGCAAATTCTGATACATATTCATATTACCCAGATGTACCGTATACAAAGAACGATGCGCCTCATCTAGGATCGTCCTTTTTGTTGACCTTATTGGTCACGCCCGGTTTTGATTATGACAAATACTCATTGTATCTAATGAGTAGTTGAGCTTTTGTGCAGGAATCAAGAATGATAAAATCAAGATGTGCACAAAGCAAGAAAGGCTTGAAGACAATTTCATAAACTCTTAATTATAATATTTTCCAGTGACATTGTCTGTAATAGTAATTAGGGTTTTTCGGTTTGTAATAAGCTCACACACATCACATGAATGATTTACTTTGTAAGCTCAAACCGAACCATAGAAAGATCTTAGGGTGTACCTTCGGTCGACCGACACCGGACTTTTTCGGTGTCTTCAAAATTGGACCCCAAGTGACCTTAGGACACTCACCTTTGCACTTGTATGTAATAGGCACTTGAATAGGGTTTGAATGTTGCAAGAAGGGACCGAAATGCACACTTGGTGCACTTTCGGTCGACCGGCCAACTCAGTTCAATTTGGCCCGGTCGACCGAAACCGGTCCGGGTCAACTGTTTGACCCAGTCCCGGTCGACCGAGCACTTATAGGTCATTTGACCTCGGTCGACCGAACCTCCTGGGGGTCAACAGTTTGACCTCCCGGTCGACCGACCATTTTTGTTCGTCAACAACTTGGTCGACCGAAGGGTCTCGGGAAAATTCCCAGCGGTCCGGTCGACCGAGCCATGTAGTTCAAAAAGCGTCCGGTCGACCGAACCTCGGAATATTGAAAAATCGCCCTGCCCGGTCGACCGATCCCTTAGTTCAAAATTCCCCCGGTCGACCGAGCTACTTGAGTCCCGGTCGACTGAACCACTTTTGGTCGACCGGACCTCTCGGGTTGTTCCCATTTTTACCGTGGTTAATATTTTTCTAAACAGGGTTAAAATGCATTAAACTCCATTAAACTTTTCTAATAATACCCTATAGGTCCCCAACGGTCATATTTTCTCCCTTGCCTATATATATGCCTTCATTTGCAAAGATTATACAGGGATTAGCCACTTTGATCAGGGAAAATTCTTTGAAAATCCAAAACCCTATAATACTCATTCTGAAGCCTCCTACACTCATACTTACCTTCTCATACAAATTAAACCCTTTGTAAGTTGATTGAGTGCTAGTCTAAGTAGGTTTGCTCTCCCATTCATATTTGATTGTTTTATTATCCTTGAGAGCTAAACCTTGAGTATTCTTAGGGGACTTTATTAATAAGTCTATCCTAAGAAAACTTTGATAGATCTTCTAAGATTTGCACCTCCATTGCAACATCTTAAGAAGATAGTATTTGTATTTTGGTTGCAAAACATTTTCAAATATCTACTGTGTTATTAATCTTGAAAATATTTGATGAGATATTTGATAGTGTGATAAAATCTTTGTTGCAATACTTGTTAAATCATATATCTTTTGCTGAATACAAAGATTGAATATCCTTTTGCAAACCAAACTTATACGTTGCTAGAGCTTCATATACATATGTGTATTGAGAAAACTTGTTGATTGAAATATATGAAGTCTGGATGATATCTTTGTTTGAGCACTTAGATTGAATATCCTGTGATACAAAGATCATTTAGGTTTGCACTCTCACGCACTCATTACAACGAAAGTAAATCTATTTGAGAGTTGACATCTTAGACCACACTGAGCTTACAAATTATTTCATATTTGTGGTGGATATTATTGCGCGAATTTGGGTACATATCTGCTTTACTTGAAAGCACAATCACTGTACCATTTCAGTATAATACACATTGGTTGTATTTCCAGGCACGGGCCTGAAGAGGGAGACTAGCCCTGGAATAGTCCCGGATTGGCTTAGACCCGGTTAGGAAAGCTAGGTGCGTCGTCCTGTTAAGGCGTGTAGGTTGAGGTCAGCCCCGCTAATTGACCTGGTTAAGGTTGAAGTCAGCCCTGTGTTAATTTGACCTGGTTGTAAACGGTGCCGCTCCACCCTTAAGTGAGCTCTTAGTGGAATCCTCTAACTTGCGAGCTTGAGGCGGGGACGTAGGCACGGTTGGTCGAACCCCGATAACATATGGTGTGTTCATTTATATTTCCGCACTTTATATCAGCCGCACATGTATGTTATGGGTGAATGATGCGTATGACTTAAATTTCACATTATACTTATCTACGCATTTGGAAATTGAATAGGCAGACCCTAGGTTGTGTATATACTGCTGTTTATCCGGCTTAACCTAGGTGATAAATTTTAAAATTCCAATTCACCCCCCCTCTTGGGAATACACCAATTCTAACACTTTTTATCCCCTCATCGTTTGGAACGCATAGTCTATTTCCAAACCTCAGCATACCTCCCTTGGAGATGTTGAAATCTGCATCCGACCCTTGCTGCTCTTTCTTTAAATCCTCAACTAACTCCACATCATTAGCCTGCGTGGCTTTAATCCTCTCAAATAATGTCGGCTAAATCACCAAGCTAGCAAAAGGCCTAATGATTACCATCTACCAACTCCACTCCAAGACTTTCTAGATCCTGTCTGATATGATGCTGACCTACTATTGCAGACACTGACGCATACTCTAACTTCTGACTCAATGCATCAACTACCACATTAGCTTTCCCTAGGTGATAGCTAATTGCACAATTGTAGTCCTTGATCAGTTCAAACCACCTCCTCTACCTCATGTTCAACTCCTTCTGTGTGAAAAAATATTTGAGGTTCTTGTGGTCTGTGAAAATCTCACATTGTTCACCGTACAAGTAGTGTCTCCAGATCTTCAATGCATATACTACTGTCGCCAACTCCAGATCATGTGTGGGGTAATTCTTCTCGTACTCCTTGAGTTTTCAAGAAGCATAAGCAATTATTTTTCCCTGTTGCATCAGCACACATTCCAAACCCTTCGGCGATGCGTCGCTGTAAATCACAAAACCACTGTCCCCAGATGGGATGGTTAAAACTGGAGTAGTGACCAGTCGGTGTTTCGAATCCTGGAAACTCTACTCACACTCATCAGTCCATTCAAATCTCACACCTTTCCTCATCAACCATGTTAGAGGGCCAAATAACTTAGAGAATCCCTCCATGAACTGCCGGTAATATCCTGCCAGTCCTAGGAAACTCCGAACATCCTGCACGCTTTTCGATATCACCCATTTAACCACTGCTTCAATCTTACCAGGATCAACTAAGATACCACCCTTCGACATGACAGGACCTAGAAACGTGACCTAATTCAGCCAGAACTTTCATTTCTTCAACTTAGCATACAACTTCCGTTCTCGTAAAACCTGAAGTACCAACCTTAGATAGTTTTCGTGCTCTTCCAAACTCTTAGAATACACCAGAATGTCGTCAGTAAACACCACCACGAACTGATCCAGGTATTCATGGAAAATCCTGTTCATTAGGTCCATAAATACTACCAGAGCGTTAGTCAACCCAAAATGCATGACAAGAAACTCATAGTGACCGTATCTGGTTTGGAAAGCAGTCTTCACAACATCTTCAGTCCTAACTTTCACCTAATGATACCCTGACCGTAGGTCGATCTTCGAAAATACCTGCGTTCCCTACAACTAGTCAAACAGATCATATAAACGAGGCAATGGGTATCAGTTTTTCATTGTTACCTTATTGATCTCATGATAATCAATGCACATTCGCATTGACCCATCCTTCTTCTTCATGAACAATACTGGAGCTCCCCAAAGCGAAACACTAGGCCTGATAAAGCCCTTATCCAATAGTTCCTACAACTTCTCCTTCAACTCTCTAAGTTCAACTGGAGCCATCTCGTATAGAGTTATAGAAATCGGTGCCTTACCTGGCAGCAACTCAATAGCAAACTCCACCTCTCGATCAGGAGGTAAACCGGGTAAGTCTTCCAAGAATACATTCAAAAATTCACTAACCACTTGAATATCTTCAAATGTCAGAACATCCCGAGGTGGTTCCTTCACGCAAGCTAGGTACCCCTGACAACAGTCCAAGAGTAACCTTCTCGCATGTATAACCGACAGAATCTGTGGCGTCGAACACACACACGATCTCATGAACTCATACTCCTGCTCCCTTGGAGGTTTGAACACTACTACCTTCCTACGACAATCAATCACCGCATAACTAGAGAATAACCAATCCATCCCCAATATGATGTCAAATTCACACATGTCGAATACTACTAGGTTCCCCGGTAGCAACCTTCCTTTAATATCCACTAGGCAGTTTCCCAACATTTTGCTACAGATCGTAATACTCCCAGTCGGTGTCGTGACAACCCGAATAAAATGGAATTTAAATATTAAAGAGGAAAAAGGGAATTATCAGAGGACTCGTCAATGAAGAGAAGATTCGTCGACGAGGGCATAAGAGAATTCATTGACGAAGACTAAATTTCATCGACGAGGAAATACTGAGCGAGATTTTGAGCCAATTGAATTTCGTCAACGAGGACTGAATTTCGTCAATGAAATTATTAAAGGATTCGTCGACGAATGACCTTGGCTCGTCGACAAATCCTTTGTTCTATAAATATCAAAATCTGGATTTTTGTTACTTCACAAGTAAGCAAACTCATTTTCTCTCTCTTCCATTCGACCCCCTCTCTCTCTCTTTCATCGATTTTGGGCCAGATTTACGCCGAATCGATAATCCGAAGTCACCATGACGCTCCTGGGTAAGTTCTCTTCAAATCTGCCGAAGCGAATCGTTGGTGAAAGTTAGTTGGAAATCATCCCTAAGTTGAGGTAAGGCTTTTAAGCCAAATTTGATCTTATGGTAGCTATAAAAAATGATGTACACGTAGAAATACTGAAGTTTAGTACTGTGAGTTTTCTTTTTCAGGGTCTTGATCACGAAATCTTATGAGTGTCAAGGTAAGATATTTTAGGGGTTTTCCCAGTAGCCAGGTAATAGAATAAACTAAAGCAGTCATTTTCATGTAAATTATTATTTATGAGAAAAGTTATTTTCTAAAAAGCATGCATTATAGCTATAAATTATGAAGGAAATGTATGTTTGAGAAAAATACTGCTGATATGTTGAAATGTATATATATGTATGAGATGCCAAAAAGTATGATTTTAAAATGCAATGTATGGTTTTATACAGCAAATGTGTGGCATGAATATTATTTTACGTGGAAAAATATTATGATATGATAATGATATGAATGTAGTATGATTTGAGAAGTTATGAAAGTACACAGTACATTATGATTCTGACAAATATATGATTAAATGATTATTTTCATAATGACGTATTTATATATGATTTTGGCGCAGTTGTATGTATGTATGATTCCGGCGCAAGGCTGTATGTATGTATGTATGATTTTGGCGCAAGGCCGTATTTATGTATGATTTCGACGCAAGGCTGTATTTACGTATGATCGGCACAAGGCTGTATTTATGAAATGTTCGGCACGAGGCCATAATTATGAAATTATGAAAGATGTTATACTATCATCTACTATATGTTATCAGAACCCGGATGTTAGTTTAATTCGATTCAGGAGCTCGGTACCTTAGCTATATAGATCAGATATTTATGTTCAAACTTGTGCTAACCACCCCACGAGGGGGTGGGAGATGGATAGTCAATGTGACTTTAAATGTAGAGTTGTAAACGTACACCTGGCAGTCTGGACCAAGGTGTGGCAGGCCCATCGTACTCACAGACATATTTTGACTCGGCAGTGGTCGGCTAGCCATTGTTGGGTCCCGCCTTCGGGCCGCACAACCCGTCATGGGGGGTAATACATGATATTAGCTAGCTATTCATCCTGGGTATGTTTTCAGTATTATTAGTTATAGCATATGTTTTATGTATGATATGACTTATTAGAAAATATGAAAGCATGTGATTATTCAGTATGATATGATGAACGCTTACGAAAATATGAAATGTACTGTATATGTATAATTACATTAAATATTCATGTTGCCACACAGTTGTATTTAGTTTATTTTCCCTTACTGAGATGTGTCTCACCCCCAACATTAATTAATTTTTCAGGAGACCCTGAGTGACCGACAGGTCGTGGCCGCCGTTGAGTTAGTGATATGACCCCGTTATGAGGGTAAGATTTTATACTAGGGTCAGAATTATTTTGTGTTTGATCCTAGAGTTATTTGATGTTTATGAGGATGTAGATAACTACAGTTATATGATGTTGTAGTAAACTCAGGTATTATGTTTATGGATGGATAATTGAGATTTTATACTTACTGCTGCTTAGGTTTCCGCTGTGATTGACAGGCATCCCCGTTACCCACATGTTCAGGTCAAATTTTCCATTTATTATGTTACGTTTATATTAGGGAAATTGAGGTCGTCACAGTTTGGTATCAGAACAAAGGGCTAGTTACCCCGATCCCCGGGAACTCTCGCTTATGAATGATTGTGGCGAAGTAAGACTCTCCGCCCAGGGGCTTTCTGAATTGAGGGACGGCAATACGTAACGTCTCAATCTCAATGAGTGCTCTGATAGGTACCTATTGTTGCCACTGGCGCAAAACCCACAAGGTTAAGTGACAACGCCTGAAAGAGGGATATCATAGTTTGGTATCAGAGCCTAGGATACTAGGTTTTGTAGGCTCTAGAGTGCAGCAGTAATAATACCAAAGTATAGGATAAGGGGATTTGATGTCTACTTTTGTAGTCTAGATGCAGGACTTCCGTGATAGTTTGTGTGATTTTCCTAGGGTGACGATTTCAGGAAAGTTATTGTAAACTATCGTTGGGTTGGGTATGTAAGTTGCAGGATTGAACCTTGAATTAAGATCAGGAGTGACGAGTTAATTAGGAGAAATATACTATATGAGTTGAGTGACATGTATAGTGAAGGGGGTTCTGAGTTAAGTTACATGTTTTTCAGGATGGACCTTGGTGGCAATAGTGCCCACACCAGTGGGAGTGAGGGTGCTGGACCCTCAAGCGCTGCTGGGAGTGATTCAGATGTCATTTTACGCAGCGTGGCACAGCAGGTTATGGCATAAATTTCCAGGAGTTCGAAGGAACCGGGTGGTCCATTAGTAGGCCACGGTAGTTCGATTAAGAAGTTTATTAAGATGAGTCCTCCGGCATTCTCAAGAGGGACAGATCCTGCAGTTGCTGAAAACTGGGTGCAGGAGATAGAGAAAATATTTACAGTGCTGCAGTATTTAGAGGAGCAGAAAGTGTTGTTTGCCACCTATAGACTGACCAGAGAGGCCGAGAGATGGTGGTCAGTAGTGAGACTTTTAGAGCAACAGAGGACTATACCTGTGGAGATGACGTGGGAACGGTTTAAAGAAATATTCTTCGACAGGTATTTTCCAGCCTCGTCCAGGGAGGCTAAGATTGAGGAGTTCCTAAATATGATGCAGGGACAGCTGTCAATACAATAATACGCGGTGAAGTTCATCGAGCTATCTCGCTTCGCCCCGTACATTATACCAGATGAAGCAAAGAAGGTACGACAGTTTGAGAGAGGTTTAAGCAGAGAAATTTATAAGCAGGTATCAATATTAAAGTCGCAAGACTTCACCAAACTAGTTAACCGAGTCACTATAGCAGAGATTGGTGAGCGGGTGGAGGTTGAGGAGCAGAGATAGAAGAAGAGATCCATACCTTCTGGTTACCAGCAGAGGGTTGGACGTGGTTCATGGAAGAGAGGTGGCTACTATAGAGACCGGAGACAGGAGACCGAAAATTGCGATTTTCAGGGTGTGCAGCCACCTCCAGTTTGCCTGACTTGTGGGAAGAGGCACCTGGGAGAGTGTCGTGCTGAGCGAGGCGTTTGCTATCAATGTGGGAAGCCAGGACATATGATACGGGAGTGTCCGACACAGATTGGTACTGCTCCTGCTCCTAGACCTGCACGAGGAGGTTACCAGGCACCACGAGGAGGCGAGCAGAGGAATATAGCCCCAGCCAGGGTTTCCGCTTTGACATCGGGTGATGCTGAGGCGGTCAGCGACATGGTGACAGGTATTGTTAATGTGTTTTCATTTAAATTTATTGTGCTTTTTGATTCTAGTGCCACACACTCGTTTGTGTCCTTGGGGTGTGTTAAATTATGTGGAGTGGAAACGCAATCATTAGATGTTAAACTGTTAGTGGCAACACTGACCAGATCAGTGGTGAGATGTAGTAAGATACTTCATGGATGTCCAGTTGAAGTTCAGGGGAGGATTCTATCTACTAATTTGGTAGTATTGGATATGCATAGGTTTGATATTATCTTTGGCATGGATTGGCTAACAGCTAATTCTGCTATTATAGACTGTCGTGCAAAAGAAGTGATTTTTAGACCTCCAGGGAAACCAGAATTTAGATTTACAGGGTCGCGAGTGCAATCCTTACCTCAGATGGTCTCAGTTGTTCAGGCAAGGAGACTGCTTCAGAATGGCTGTCTGGGATTTGTGGCTTTTGTAAAGGAAATGTTAGAAAATGAATTGAAACTTATTAATACGCCTGTAGTAAAAGAATTTACAGACGTGTTCCCAAATGAATTACTGGGTTTGCCGCCTGATTGTGAAGTAGATTTTCCCATTGATCTACTTCCAGGTATAGCACCGATTTCTAAAGTACCGTATAGAATGGTGTCGGTAGAGTTGGCAGAATTGAAAGACCAGTTTCAGGATTTGCTTGATAAGGGTTTTCTACAACCTAGTGTATCTCCATGGGGAGCTCCAGTGCTGTTTGTAAAGAAGATGGACGGGTCTATGAGGATGTGCATAGATTACAAAGAGATTAATAAAGTGACAATCAAGAACAAGTATCCTCTACCTCGTATCGATGATTTGTTTGATCAGCTCCAGGGTACATGGGTGTATTCCAAGATCGATCTCAGGTCAAGCTACCATCAAGTAAAGGTGAGAGCGGAAGATGTGTCGAAGACAGCTTTTAGGACCAGGTATAGGCATTATGAGTTTCTTGTTATGTCATTTGGTCTAATGAATGCTCCTGCGATATTTATAGACTTAATGAATCGGATCTTCCACCCATATTTAGATCAGTTTGTGGTTGTCTTTATTGATGACATACTGGTCTACTCGAGGAGCTATGAGAAGCACGAGATACATTTGAGCCAGGTTTTGCAGATGCTCAGGGAGAAGAAGTTGTATGCCAAGTTCAGTAAATGTGACTTCTGGCTCGAGAAAGTTGTGTTTTTGGGGCATGTTATCTCAAGAGGTGGAATTTTTGTAGATCCCAGTAAGATTGAGGCGGTGGTGAACTGGGCTGGACCGAGGAACGTCCATGAGATTAGGAGTTTCTTGGGGTTAGCCGGTTATTATCGTCGTTTTTTTTAGGGGTTCTCAACTTTGTCAAGACCTTTGACACGACTAACGAAGAAGAATGTTAGATTTGAATGGGAGAACAACTATGAGCAGAGTTTTCAGGAGTTGAAGCAGAGGTTAGCCACAGCACCGGTATTGATCATCCCATCTAGGGGTGAGGGTTATACTATCTACAGTGATGCATCCTTGAAGGGACTTGGCTGTATATTGATGCAACATGGCAGGGTAGTGGCGTATGCATCTAGACAGTTGAAAAAATATGAAAAGAACTACCCTACCCATGATCTTAAACTGACTGCAGTGGTACACGCATTGAAAATTTGGAGGCATTACCTGTACGGCGAGCAATGTGAGATTTTCTTTGACCACAAGAGTTTAAAATATCTCTTCACCCAGAAGGAATTGAATATGAGATAGAGAAAGTGGTTAGAGTTGACTAAGGATTTTGACTGTACTATCAATTACCACTCAGGGAAAGTAAATGTGGTAGCTGATGCACTAAGCCAGGAAGTCTGGAGTATCAACGTTAGCAGCTATGGAGATCCAGCGTCTAATCATGATGGATCTAAAGAGACTCGGCATTGAATTGATAGAGTAATACTCCAGTATGTATCTCCAGCCTAGTCGTATAGCCTACTCTGCAGGAAAGAACTAAAGCTGCCCAGAAAGAAGATCTAGAATTAGTAGAGGTGATGGATAGAGTGCAAAGTGGTTAGGGAGAGGAATTCTGCATTTCTGATGATGGAGCTTTGCAGTTCCGTTCTAGACTGTGTGTTCCTGTTGATGTTGACATTAGGAGGACTATTTTAGGTGAGGCTCACAGATCTTTGTATATAGTTCATCCCGGTAGTACGAAAATGTACAGGGATCTGCAAGAATTTTACTGGTGGAGTGGAATGAAGAGGGAGATTGCCAAGTATGTAGCCCAGTGTTTGACGTGCCAACAGGTAAAAGTTGAGCACCAGAGGCCAGCAGGTCTGTTGCAGCCGCTATTTATCCCAGAGTGGAAGTGGGATCATATATCCATGTACTTTGTTTTAGAGCTGCCGTCGACATCACATGGCCAAAATGCGATTTGGATGATAGTAGATCGGTTTACTAAGTCTGTCCATTTTCTCCCTATTAAGATCAGTTATTCCCTTAGCCGATTGGTAGAGATTTACACTCAGGAGATAGTTCGTTCTTATAGGGTGCCTGTATCTATTGTGTCATATCGAGACCCACGATTCACATCACGATTTTGGAGGAGCTTGCAAGAGGCTCTAGGGTCTTAGTTATCGTTTAGCACGACATTCCATCCTCAGTCAGATGGACAGACTGAGAGGACGATACAGATACTAGAAGATATGCTCCGAGCATGTGTTTTAGATTTTGGCGGTAGTTGGACTCAGTTCATGCCGCTGGTATAGTTCACATATAATAACAGCTACCAATCCAGTATTGGCATGGCACCGTTTGAGGCACTATACGGTAGGAGATGTTGATCTCCTTTGTATTGGGATGAGATGGGTGAGCGGCGAGTTGTAGGACCAGAGATGGTACAGCAGGCATATGACAAGGTCTAACTTATCAGGGAAAGAATAAGTTCAGTTCAGAGCCAACAAAAGAGTTATGCCGACCATCGCCGCAGGAATTTGGAGTTTGATGTGGGTGGTCATGTATTTTTGAAGATAGCTCCATTAAAAGGAGTTATGAGGTTTGGTAATAAGGGTAAACTTAGCCCTAGGTTTATCAGTCCGTTTGAGATTTTAGAGAAAGTGAGGTCGGTGGCTTACAGGCTAGCTTTTCCACCTACACTATCCAGAATACACGACGTATTCCACGTATCTATGTTGAGGAAATACATCCCAGATCCTTCTCATATTATCAGCTATGGTGAGTTAGAACTCAGTGACTCGCTAGTCTATGAGGAGATACCAGTGTAGATTCTGGACAGAAGAGAACAGGAATTACGTAATAAGAAGATTCCTCTAGTAAAAGTTTTATAGAGGAATCATGCGATAGAAGAGGCTTCTTGGGAGCTCGAGAAACAGATCAGACAGAAATATCCACAACTATTCCAAGAAGTTTAAATGTAATTTGAAATGTGAGTAAATATGTAATGTTTCTTGTACAGGTATATGTAATGTTATAGGTAGTATGAGATATTTAGTTTTGGAAGAATTTTCTTTTAGTATATGTAATCTCCCAGAACTTGAGTTGTGACCATGGTATTCCTCCGCCATAAGTGAGGGTAAGTAATAAAATAAGTAGACCATTTTGTTTAAGGGATGATAAACTACGTGAATAGTAAATTTCGAGGACGAAATTTTATAAGGAGGGGAGGATGTGATAACCCGAATAAATTGGAATTTAAATATTAAAGAGGAAAAAGGGAATTATCAGAGGACTCATCGACAAAGAGAAGATTCGTCGACAAGGGCATAAGAGAATTCGTCGACGAAGAATGAATTTCATCGACGAGGAAATATCGAGCGAGATTTTAAGCCGATTGAATTTCATCGACGAGGACTAAATTTTGTCGACGAATGACGTGGCTCGTCAACGAATCCCCTGTTCTATAAATATCAAAATTTGGATTTTTGTTACTTCACAAGTAAGAAAACTCATTTTCTCTCTCTTCCATTCGGCCCTCTCTCTCTCTTTTTCATCGATTTTGGGTTAGGTTTACACCGGGTCGACAATCTGAAGTCACCACGACGCTCTTGGGGAAGTTCTCTCCAAATCTGCCGGAACGGATTGTTGGTGAAAGCAAGTTGGAAATCATCCCTAAGTTGAGGTAAGGCTTTTTAAGCCAAATTTAATCTTATGGTAGTTATAAGAAATGATGTACTCGTAGAAATACTGAAGTTTAGTATTGTGAGTTTTTATTTTCAGGGTCTTGATTAGGAAATCTTACGGGTGTCAGGCTAGGATATTTTAGAGGCTTTCTCAGTAGTCAGGTAAGAGAATAAACTAAAACAGTCATTTTCATGTAAATTATTATTATTTATGAGAAAAGTTATTTTCTAAAAAGCATGTATTATAGCTATAAATTATGAAAGAAATGTACGTTTGAGAAAAATACTGCTGATATGTTGAAATGTATATATATGTATGAGATGTCAAAAAGTATGATTGCAATGTATGGTTTTATACAGCAAATGTGTGGCATGAATATTATTTTACATGGAAAAATACTATGATATGATAATGATATGAATGCGGTATGATTTGAGAAGTTATGAAAGTACACAATACATTATAATTCTGACAAATATATGATTAAATGATTATTTTCAGAATGACGTATTTATATATGATTTCGGCGCAAGGCCGTATGTATGTATGATTCCGGCATAAGGCCATATGTATGTATGATTTCGGTGCAAGGCCGTATTTATGTATGATTTCGGCGCAAGACCATATTTACGTATGATTGGCACGAGACCGTATTTATGAAATGTTCGGCACGAGGCTGTATTTATGAAATATTTGCCACGATGCTTTAATTATGAAATTATGAAAGATGTTATACTATCATGTACTATATGTTATCAGAACCCAGATGTTAGTTTAGTTCAGTTCAGAACCTCGGTACCGTAGCTATATAAATTAGATATCTATGTTCAGACTTATGCTAACCACCCCACGAGGGGGTGGGAGATGGATAGTCGGTGTGGCTTTCAGTGTAGAGTTGTAAACGTCCACCTGGCAGTCTGGACCAGGGTGTGGCGGGCCCATCGTACTTATAGACATATTTTGACTCGGTAGTAGTCGGCTAGCCATTGTTGGGTCCCGCCTTCGGGCCGCACAACCCGTCATGGGGGGCAATACATAACATTAGTTAGCTATTTATCCTGGGTATGTTTTTAGTATTATTAGTTATAGCAGATGTTTTATGTATGATATGACTTATTAGAAAATATGAAAGCATGTGATTATTCAGTATGATATGATGAATGCTTAAGAAAATATGAAATGTACTGTATATGTATAATTACATTAAATATTCATGTTTCCACATAACTGTATTTAGTTTATTTTCCCTTACTGAGATGTGTCTCACCCCCAACATTAATTAATTTTTCAAGAGACCCTGAGTGACCGGCAGGTCGTGGCCGCCGTTGAGCTAGTGATATTACCCCGTTAGAAGAGTAAGATTTTGTACTAGGGTCAAAATTATTTTGTGTTTGATCCTAGAGTTATTTGATGTTTATGAGGATGTATATAAATACATTTATATGATGTTGTAGTAAACTCTGGTATTATATTTTATGGATGGATGATTGAGATTTTATACTTACTGCTGCTTAGGTTTCCGCTGTGATTGACAGGCATTCCCGTTACCCAGGGGTTCGGGTCGACTTTTCCATTTATTATGTTATGTTTATATTGAGGAAATTGAGGTTGTTACAGGTGTAGCCACCGATAACCATTCATCCATCACTTGGGTTTCAACCCCACACATTTTCACAAAACTAGCAGATATAAATGACTGGGTTGCTCCCGAATCAAATAAAATAACAGCTCTATTCAAAAGTAATAACATGGTACCTGTCACCACATTCCTAGGGTGTTCCACATCTGCTAGAGTAAGATAGCACACCCTTGCCGAAGCCATGTTTGCTTGATAGTTCTCCCGATGCATCTGATTACTTCTACAGTTCTGGCTTTGTGCAGACATATCACTCCTCTATGCCTGACAGTTTCGGGTTATGTGGCCCAATTTTCCACAATTGTAGCAGTTACCCCAGAACAGCTGACATTCACCATCATGCCATTTATGGCACTTGGCGCATGGTGCGGAAGATGGATCCCCTTGAGAACCTTGCCGTTCCGTATTCTGGTGATAACCCGAACTATAATTCTTCTTCCTCTTCCACTGTCCCTATCGAGGACCAGTTTGAGAACTAGAAGATTTTGGCCTCTTCTTCTGCTCTTGTACCACCTCATCTCTCTGAAGGTCAGCCTCGACTATAGTAGCTTTATCCACCAGAATAGAAAACCCTCGAATCTGCAGCATCCCCACAAGCCTATGGATGTCCTTTCTCAGACCCTTCTTGAACCTCTGAGCCTTCTCATACTCCTTCAAGATCAAGTACGGCGTGAAACGAGATAGTTCAATATATTTGGCAGCATATCTCTGCACCATCATGGTTCCCTGCATCAAGCTCGAGAACTCATCGGCTTTCGCGTCACGAGTGGAAGTCGGGGAATATCTCTCGAAAAATACCTCCTTAAAACAGCTCCAAGTCATACCAGATGGACCAGCTCTCTGCTTCTCAAGCAAACTCACCGTCATCCACCATCTTTCAACCCCTTCTGCTAGCTGAAAAGTAGAATAGAGAACTTTTTACTGATCAGTGCAGTGTAGAACTTCCAATATCTTCTTGGTCTTCTACACCCAGTTCTCTACTACTATCGGATCGGGTCCTCTCTTAAATGTCGGAGGGTGCATGCAGGTGAACCTCTCTATGGTACAACCCGTAGTAGTAGGAGAGTGCTTACGTCTCCTAATACTATGCCCAATCTCCCGTATAACCTACCTCGTCAAACCCCGAAGCACAAAAGGAGACTCGTCACTCGCAGTCCCCTCGGAACCACTATCCAAGTTGTTATCCTTGGGCTCCATTTTGAAAATAGGATAGGAATCGATTAGAATTCCTATATCGCACACAGTTAACACAATCATTGAAAGCTAATCATGTCAACTACTACTCTCACGGGTCTAGGTCTTTCTGACCACACCAACATGAAACCATCAATGGTTTGTCGTGGTTTTACTGAAATCGTCATTCCAGGAAAAACACAGAACACTACCAATGAGTCCCCGTCTAGCAATAAGACAACCCTCGACCTACTCTACCTATTTCCTACATCCTATACTCTGGTATATACACATAACTATGCCCAACCAAGTCTACAAGATCTAACAACCTGGTTAGCTCCGATACCAAGTTGTCACGCCCTGAACCCGCGGATGAATCTCAAGTGTGAATATAGTAACCTAACTTGTCTCTATATCAATTAAAACATACATGATACTACGCTGAATAAGGGTCCGACCCCGTGGGGTACATGTACACCCTATACACATTCACACACATATCTATGCTCATCAAATACGCAGCAGAAATGTTCTTTCTATACATACATCATACCATACCAGAGTCTATACATAACTAGAATATACGTTCCCAAAAAACAGTACGTACTCTGGCTATCTACAAAACCCAACAATGACATCCCGATTACAAAACTCGTACTTACATAGGTACTAAACGCAGCTAACCGACACCCACACTTCCAAACGCTAGGATGCTAGTTTCGGCTACCCGAAAGACTTGAAAAATATTTGTATATTCGGGCTGAGACACCTCTCAGTAAGGAAGAAAGTAGATTATATCAGTGTGTGGCATACGAGTGTTATTTCAACATAAAACATAACACGATACAGTTCCAGTATTTTCACAATTCAGTTCCAGTACATACGATACCAAACATATGGTTAGTGTCGTCACACTCAAGCAACTATACCCTGCAATAACTGAAGCCTCACAGCGATATCATGTGTTAGCTTACGGTAATTAGCCGCCCTTAGCTGATTTACAAAACCTAAAACAATTTTGGAACACATGTCCCTATACTCATCAACGTACGGTAGTTAGCCGCCTCAAGCTGCTTTACAAAATCTAGAACCATTTACCTACAACATTTCATTCCACACTTATTTGAGTATACAACAAATCATATCATTTTCAAATTGAGAAGTACAATTTAATACAAATACAAGTACGGTCATCTCAATACTACAGTTTTATACAACATATGATTTTCCAACAAAAATAGAGATGATACCTAAAACCCCAAATTCTCCCAAAAGTTGTAACCCGAAAATCCTGTACTTTTACCCGATAGAATATCCCAAATAAGTAACCAAAACATACATATGATCGTAAACTACAGGTTTACCGATCCCGATTTCAAAAATAAATGATATAAATAGAATCCCATTACCTTTTCCTGAATACCAAAATACGAACTTTACGGCTCCAAAACTACGAACCGAGTTCCCAAAACCTAAACATCCAAAAACTATACTTTACTATAATTCTTACTACTACATATATACCGAAACGAAACTAAAATCGGACCCTTACCTCGATTTTGGGTCAAAACCCGAAAATCCTCGAAACAAATTTTTGATCTGCTATAAACGTAGAGATTCCTCCCCTGATCCACGCAATAACGTCGGATCGTCGAATCAGGCGATGAACAATGAATAATCGAAGAAATAGATAGATAGAGAGAGAGAGAGAGAGAGAGAGAGAGAGAGATCACGTTGGTTCTAGAGAGAGAGAGAGAGGGAGAGTTTTAGCTTTCTTAGCAACTAAGCAATGAAGGAGGATATTTATAGCCCCTTTGACCTGGCCAACCTCGTCGGCGAAATGACGCCTTTGTCAACGAATCATCCACATATTTCATCGACGGACCAGCTCCTTCGGCGAGAAACCTTAATCTGATATTTTATAATACGTTCGGTATCTCTTCGTTGACAAAGCTTTGAATTTTGGTGATGAAGAGTATGAAGGCATTCGTCAACAAGAACAATGGCTTCATCGACGAAGCCTACAAAATTTACCTTTTTACCCTTTTGTTATTTATTCGATCTACATATCTTGGGTCGGATTCTTACAAGTATATTCTCATACAACACAGAATCTAAACTCTGATAAGTTTGGTAATACTGAAAATACCCAAATAATCAACTCACCATGGATTTGGGATGGTGCCCAAGTTGGCCTAACTAACAATCTACTTTAGTAGACTTAAAGAGAATCTTCCCAAGAGTAGTGTGGCGGCTTCCGATCGTCGAACCAGCAAAGAAAGAAGCCAAAATCGTAGAGAGAAGGAGGAGGAGACGAATTCTAGATAGAAGGAGAGAGACGAATTTTTTGCATGAATTTCTCACTGGAAAACCGAGTTAGGCCTATTTATAAAATTCAGATTCGTTGACGAGACATGTCACCTCATCGACGAGTCCATGAAGGGAGCTCGTCAACGAACTTGAATCCCTCGTCGACGAACTTCACCCTATGCTAAACCCCCTCTCGGTAAGTCCTCGTCGACGAGACATGTGTCCACGTCGACGAGCCTAAGAAGTACGCTCGTCGATGAGCGCCCTACGTTCGTCGACGAGACCCTGTGAGTCCCTTTTTAATTTTTTCTTTTCCTCTCTTTTCTTTTATTATTTAATTACTATAATTCTTCTGTTACTACACTAGCTATGGTCCATCAGGGTTCTTAAACCATATAATGTGATTTTCAAAACAATATATAACATGATATCATAAACACATTTCTATTAAAAATTGTCATACTATATGTATCTATATAAAATCACTGTAACTCTGTATAAAAATACTATACTATAGTTCCACTTAGGGAACACTGTAATTCTATAAAATCTTTATTGTAGTTCCACTCAAGGAAGGTTGTAATACTGTATAAGCTTTGTATTGTAGTTCCACTTAGGGAACGCTGTAATACTATAAAATATTTGTATAAAATTTGTCATATTGTAGCTTTAAGTAAAGCACTATCTTACTATAATACTGTATGAAATCATATCTTTATATATATATATATATATATATATATATATTCTTTTCCAAAAAACCGATAAAACTAATTACACTTTACTTTTAAACTCATGCCACATAGATTGAGTAATACTTTAAACTGCTATAATATTCTACTAACACAATAGCATAACTATCTCTAGGGTTTTGCGCAACCCAATATTCCAACTTTCTCAAAATATATATATCATTTCAAGTTTCCATTTCATATGTCTGTAAACCCAGGAAAACTCATACATTATTTCTGAAATTACATATTATAATTTATTCAGTTGACTTTATAAAAGTGATTGGCATAATCTATTCTCCTTACTTGTTTATTGAGAAAAAACCTGCAGGATTCTAAAACAACTTCTGCGGTGATCGGAGCTCAAAACCATGTAATCATATATCCTAGCTTATTTAGCTCAATCCCAGAATTATAACTTTTTAAACATCCCTAGTGTAACGACCTGCTTAATTACCATGATTTTATATATATATATACCTATACTATGACATTTAACATGCTCTGATACCATACTGGGGTAAACCCAACCATAAACCTAAACAGCGAGAAGCAAAAAATCACATGAACATAACCATATAAAAATATATACAATACAATACCAGAGTACTAACATGTTTCCCAAAAATATACACATATCACTATTCCCCCAACATCCTCAACCGGTGAGGGCTATACAAAAATACTCACAAAATATACTCACTCTCTCTGACAGGGCAGTACTATGATCTCTCTATCTACGAGCCTGGTCCGCTCGCTCAACTAGCTCACCTGAAAAATAATTTAACACTGGGATGAGCCAAAACTCAGTAAGACGAAATATGCTATTACTAGTGTGTGACAAATGAGCTACTATACTATGAAAATCTATTTTCATATAATCATGTATAACTGAATATATAAATATAGTACAAGTGATAAAATTCATCACCCCTTTCCATGTTGTTTAACATAACAGTATCAAAGCTTACTATTCAAGATACTTCTAGTATACATAAGTAAGTTCCCTGTTTCTATAAATCTGTACATACGTAATAGTAACTGAAAATGTTCCCTGTGGATAACTGTGTGTCATGATTTAACCCCTCATGACAGGATTGTGCAGCCCGTAGGCGAGATTTACCCTGACTGGCCAACCAGGAATAAATCAATATACTTCATCGGTCTGATCTGCCCACCTCAACCCATATATGATGAGGAGCCTTTCTATGTCAAGGGCCTAGGTGATCCACCTACTACCACGTATTATCTAAATAGGTGGTTACACTCATAACATAACATAATATCTGTAGCAACGATACCGTGCTCTATAACTGCATAGTCCAATAGGGTCTGATACTATATAATATATTTCTATATACCTCTATCTGATTTACCATGATTCTGAAATAACCGTAATGACCATGATATTACATAAACTGCACTGTAATTCATATGTCATAATACTGAAAATTGTATATTCATAATACTGTGAACTGCATAATCATAATACTGAAATTCATATAATCATGGTACTATAATTCGTATAATCATGGTACTAAAATTTATAAAATCATAGTACTAAAATTCGTAAACATATCTCCATACTATATTCATAATCTCAAGTCACACCATACTTAAATACATAATTTTTCATAATTTAATAAACTGTATAATATGTGCTGAAGTTTCAGTAGAAACATGATGAAAAACACTATCATCAACTCATTGACGGATGACACTAACGGTTTTTCTATTAAGTCTATTTCACTCCTCATCACTCATGTTTTGAGGCTTTCGACTATCACCCTCAATAGGTTCATCCAAATCTTTGTAAAATAAAAGATCTTACATTTTTATTTTTCAAGTTACCCAATTGCTTCCATTGAAGCTAATCATACGGCCAACATTACCATCCATGATTTTCACAATCCTAATGAGTCCAAAGAACTTGGCTTTGATACCACTTCTTGGGAAAAAAAAAAAAAACGAAATTCCCACAAATAAATCACTGGTGTGATGCAAATAAATAAATAAATTGAGGCACAAGAAATTTAACGTGGTTCCCTCAAGTATTGAGGTACGTCCACGGGACACGACGGTTCAAATCCACTATCACCAAAGTTGGAACAAAATGGGTACAAAAAAGGTATAAGTCTTACAAATACACAAAAGTGTACAACAAATATAGTAAGATGAAAGATCTCACCAAATGCTGAGAACAAAGTTCCAAAATCCAATCAAAATAGAGCACAAATTGAAAGCCTAAAATGCTGAAAAATAATCCCTTTTGCTTACTGAAACAAGACTAAAAAAACCCAGGATACTTGCACTGGAACGGCAGCTCGCCGGAGAAGCAGCCTCGCAAAGCTGCCGGAGTCACAGGAGGGAGGGCAGCACGCTAGAGAAGGGTTGTAGCTGGCTGCAGGTGTGAGGAGTTGGTGCAAAAATGGTGAAGGAAGTGGAGTCGTCACAGATTGCTGCGCGTGGGGCTTTGAGAGAAGCCAAAACAAAACAATAAAAGATGACACCTTTTCAAGATATTGGGCCCATAAGGAGGGACGCCCAACCGTAGTTAGGGTAGACTATTCCTTAGCTCAACAGCCAATGTTGAAAATTTCATAGCTGTTGTTGCCTAGTGTTAGATCGCACTTTAAATGTACTTGAGGTAACAAATTTTATGTGATGGTCCATTTTTTAACTAGTTTTTTCCATTTCATAGCACATTTTCTGCGAGATTTGAATTTGAATCACTAAAAGAGAATATATATATATATATATATATATATATAGTTTGTCCCTTTTTCCTTTATTGCTGCCTTTTCAGTTGTACAGCTACCTTAACCTTATGAGTTGTACAGCTACCTTAACCTTATGTTTTTGTGAGATAATTTGGCATTTAGAGGGACCATAGGGCATAAATCCTAAGTGGGTGGACTCTGTCATTTCAATAAAGCTAAAAAGTTACATGGCAAAGCAAGAAAGGATCAAAAAGGCTACCTTGTCCTTTCTCTTTTAAGCGTGCTCCATTTATAAACAATTAAAGGGTTAACCATCTCCCCAATCACAGTGGTAAAACAACAAATCAACATAACTAACCAAGCCTCCCTCTCTCTCTCTCTCTCTCTCTCTCTCTCTCTCTCTCTCATTCATTGATCTGAAAGTTATTCCCACATGAATCGCTGAATGGATGCCGCTGTCATCTCAAGTCAAAAAAAGCAAATGCATCCACATTTAACAGTGACCAAAATTGTTAGCTCCTCCTCAAAAGAGGTCATCAGTCAAATTGATAACTGGATCCAATCCTTCTGCCCATAGTATGGGTTGTCCTGTGTCCACTCTGCTCTCTGCTCGTTTCCTTCCTCCTTTTTCTTTTTGCCGTCTCTTTAGTAGCCAAAAGAAAGAATTTTATAGAAGGAAAAGAGCCACAAGGAAAACTACAGAAGCAGCCCAATGACAGGTTGACAACAGAATGAACAGACCCCTCCCCCACTCCCCAAATAAAAACGAAAACCCAAAGCAACAGCCCAAAAAACAGAGACCATGTATGCTCATTAATTCCATCGCCCCTAATCTCATATACAGTTTCCCCTTCACCACAGCTTTTCTGAGTGAACAAACACTGAGAGAGAGAGAGAGAGAGAGAGAGAGAGAGAGAGAGAGATGGTTGAGTCGGTGATTAAAAGGCCAATTTCTGTGTCTCAGAAAGGATTGAGATGCATACGAAGAGCAATATGGGTAGTGCTGATGATTCTGTTTCTGGGTAATGTCATGATTTGGGTCATCAGTCCCACCGATGTATATTTGGAGAACTGGTTGAGAAGTATCAGAGCAAAGGCAAATTCCACTTATTTTGGGTCACAAGGTTTGTATTAATTTCCCCCTCTCCCCCCCCCCCCCCCCCCCCTGTTTTTCAAATTACCCTTTAATCTCCAATTTCCATTCCCATGAATCATCCTTGTTTTAATTCCACTCTCAATCGCAATACATTCTCCCCCACAGGTTCAGTACTCCTCATCCACACATTCCCTGTTCTGTTCATCGCCGTCTTGGGCTGCGTATATCTCCATTTGGGAAACAAATTGACCGAAAATGAGCTCGAGAGGTATTCAAGAACTGTCTCTAGCTCTCCTTCCCATTTTCCTGTTACGCATCTTCTTCTTCTACCTGAGTACATACTCATCAATTCGTTCGTCAATTGCAGCAAAAGACGCCTTCCGGCGATATTGAAACGGCCGGTGCTGGTGAAAGGGCCTCTGGGGATTGTCTCAGGGACGGAACTAGCATTTTTCCTCATGTTCATCGCTCTCCTGGTTTGGTCTTTCTCAAGTTACCTCCATCTCTCCTTTCACAAGTGGATCACCCCCGAGTCGCTTGCCATCAAGAAGCAGAAACTGTAAACCCTCAACTCCATTTAAACATCTGCATTTGAATTCTCACAGGGTCGATCAAACTTGAAACTCTATGTTGCGTGTATTATGCATATACAGTTGGGAAGCAAGGTTGGAGTGGTCTTCACTGTTGCTAGGAAGCGTGGGGAATGTGTGTCTGGCGGTGCTGTTCTTTCCGGTGACGAGGGGGTCGTCGGTGCTGCCGCTGTTTGGGCTGACGTCGGAGGGGAGCATCAAGTATCACATATGGGTGGGGCACATCACCATGATCCTCTTCACCGCTCATGGCCTCGGTTACATCTATGTTTGGGCTGCCACGCATCGCCTTTCTGAGGTACGCTCCAAAGCAAATTCAATTCAATTTTAGAACTGTCTGATGCATGTCTTCTTCTTCATCCTTAACTAATTATATTACCATCATTATAGCAACTAATGATCATTAAAAATTAATAAACGGACCTTTTTTTGGTTTTTTTTTCTTTCGTGTGAACACACTGCCAGATCGAATTTCTGTATTCCAATTGAAAAATTAACACAAAATGCAGAAAGAAATCTGTACTCAAATCGTAACCATGATTCAATATACAGTACAGAAAAGACAGATCCTGTTGTGTAATGATGAAGTTATTATATATGCAATCTCCCAATCTCAGCCAAAGCTGATTTGTACTTATATGGGCGAGAGAGGGTGGTAGATCCAAGAAGTAGTTAATCTAATTATTTATGATCATATATTTTATTGATGTTGCAGGTGGCAAAGTCTTGCTTTTCATTGTAGGTAGGTGTTGAACAACTCTTTCAAAAAGTCGGGTACCAAACCAATTTTAGTTTTAAAACTCCAAACTAAAAACTTCATCGTCAAATTCAAATAGTTGCAGTAAAGACTTTGGTGATCTATCGACCTCAGATTGACCCTTGCTTTGTTTTTCAATTACAAGCCCAATCATATAGTAATAGCACTAAGCTTAGTTTTACACAAGATAGCGAGGATTTTTTCTTTGGTACAGGATATAAAGAAAGAACACGAATTAGCCATAAGTGATGATGTGATTTAATGATTTGTCGTGATGGACATGTATGGAAGTTGCTCTTTGCTAGGAAGGTGCCCTCTCCACAAAACAACATGGATGAATGAAAAGACCCTAAATGAAATTTCATTACATGAGGAAGGGGTTAAGCCAAGGACCACCACAAGTCATGGCCATTCGTCGGCTACTGTTGTCTCATTTGGAAATTGGTTTTGTTTGCTGTGAAGAAAGCTGAGTAGAGCACATTATTGCTCTTGCTGAGCCTTCCAATCTTGTTTTTCTTGGTTTAAAATTCAAACAGCACAAACAGGTCCTAAAAATCTTTAAAATTTTGAAAAAAAGGGTTTACTTCTTTTTCTGCTGGTCCTAAAATTCAAGATGTCCTAAATATAGAGGGTGGGTTACCCTAAAAGTTACCCTAAAAAAAGGCCTTTAAAACCATAAAAAGAAAAAAGATGGTGGGAATAATCATGGTATTGGCAGGATCCAACACCCAGTGATGACTGACACGCGTACTGTGGAGCTTCTGACTTGATGGGCCAAGCCTGTCATCGGGCCCACCAGACTGACCTTGTTTGGTATTCCACCAAAGGGCCGAAATGGGTACCCAGAGTTGGGCCAGTTGGCCCAAGGGGCAAGCATATGTCATATTATCGTCATCTAGACACAATATTAGGACATTTCAATTTTGCCAAAAAAAAAAAACCAAAAAAAGTCCATCAATCTAATATTTACTTAGATTAATTACTTTTACTTTAAATATTTTTAGTTGCTAAAATTTAATAATAAATTTTACATTTTCATTATATTTTTAGATAATATTAGTACAAATTAGGAATACAAAATATAGTGTGTATGATTGCATAACTTTAAATATTTTGGTTAAGATTTTATATATTTAGATGTATGAGAGGAGCCTAGAGATATTTCAATGTTTAAAACTAAAGATATTTACATTACAGTTGCATATTCAAATCCTCCGACCTTATGTCTGAGTTATAGGTGAAATGTGCTGAAAGCACATGTGACTGCATCTCTATAGCCAACATACCCTTACTATTTCTATTGTCCTCATATTATATATATATATATATATATATATATATATATATATATAATATACCCAGAAAATCATTTTAAAAAGAAGGAAAATTCAAAATATTAAAACAAACCAAACCCCCCCCCCCCTCCCCCCCCAAAAAAATAAAACGCCTCTAAAAATTGTCCACTAACACGTTCTTCGGGATGCTCCTTGAGAAAATTCTCTTAAGTTAAAACTAACCTTTAAAAAAGAATTCTAAATTGTCTTTTAAGTTTGATAATTAACATGATAGTCACATGCTGAAATATATTATAGAGATGGAATAGGGGTTGAAAGTCTAATCAAAAGCCCATGAACCTATTTCGTATAAACTTTATCTTTTTAAAAAATATATATCCCCGTATAAAATACAGTTTTACAATCCTTTCTTTCTTTATTAAAATACAAAGATCTTATATCGATTCGAAAACCCTAACTCATAAAATTAAAACTTTTTAAGAATGTGAATTTTAAATTTAAATATATAAATATAAATAAATTTTAATATAATATTATATTATATTTTATTAAAATTCAAAAAATAAATCCAAATGCTCCCTCTCCAAAGATTGGCATTTTACTAGATCCTCCTTAAACAGGACATGACCGTACAACGTTAATCCAAGAATCCCTGCCATGCTTCATGAAAAATATAAACAAATTAAATGATGAGCACAGCACAAGCTCTCAACATAAATTAATTTCCTGTGATCACTGATAACGATGCGTGCAGGTGCTGGAATGGAACAAGACGGGAGTCTCAAATGTAGCAGGGGAACTATCCCTGCTCTCTGGATTGGTGCTGTGGGCGACCACCTTTCCCCGCATCCGCCGCAAGTTCTTCGAGCTCTTCTTCTACACCCACTACCTCTACATCCTCTTCATAGTTTTCTTCGTCTTCCATCTCGGCATTTCTTACTCCTCCATGATGCTCCCTGGCTTCTACCTCTTCTTGCTCGACCGCTACTTGCGTTTCCTCCAATCCAGACACACACTTCGCCTTGTCTCCGCTCGTGTTCTCCCCTGCCAAACTCTTGAACTCAACTTCGCCAAGACCCCAGGTAGGTAACTCCAATCCAAACTCTTTAATTAATTATGTCAAGTGATCCCCAGGAAAGAATTCAGGATTAATTAGAATACCAATCTGAATCAACAATCATGATTTTGGGGGATGTTTTATTTTATTTTTATTTTTTTTGTTATTTTTTTCTTTCTTTTTCCTTTTGTTTGGGGGGGGGGGGGGGGGGGGTGGTTGATTTATGAGCAAGGTTTGAAGTATAGTCCGACGAGCATCATGTTCATGAACGTGCCGAGCATCTCCAAGCTGCAGTGGCATCCTTTCACCATCAATTCCAGCAGTAATTTGGAACCGGACGAGCTCAGCATTATGGTGAAAAGCGAAGGCATTTGGTCTCAAAAGCTTTACCAGATGCTTTCGTCCCCTTCGCCGCCGGTTCGTCTCGAGGTCTCCCTCGAAGGACCTTATGGGCCCGTTTCAACTCATTTCCTAAGGTCTAAACAATACCCGTTTGGATTTGCTTCCCAAAAACATAACAATCACTTTTCAATTCCGAACCTCATAGCGACTTCATACGAACTAACAGCGTAAGTTGCAGGCACGACACGCTTGCGATGGTGAGCGGAGGCAGCGGCATTACCCCCTTCATCTCAATCATCCGAGAGCTCATCATTACCAGCACCGCGTTGGGTCGCCCCACGCCGAAGCTTCTCCTCATCTGCGCATTCAAGACCTCTTCCAGCCTCACAATGCTCGACCTTCTTCTTCCCATTTCCAGCACCCAATCGAAAATTTCCGAGCTGCAGCTGCAAATCGAGGCCTACGTGACCAGAGAGAAGGAGCCAGCGACGGCAAACCAGAGGGCGGTTCGGACGGTTTGGTTCCAGCCCAACCCGTCCGACGCGCCGGTCTCTGCAATTTTGGGTGAAAATGGGTGGCTGTGGCTGGGGTCCATTATAGCATCGTCTTTTGTAATTTACCTGATCTTGATCGGAGTTGTCACCCGCTGGTACATCTACCCAATTGATCATAATACCTATAAGATCTACCCGTTATCAGCACGTGCAGTTATAAGCATGTTGCTGATATGCATCTGCATAGCAGCGACTGCTAGTGCGGCTGTTCTTTGGAATAAGAAACAGAACGCTGCGGAGTTGAAACACCTTCGGAATGTGGCGGCGACGGAGGGGCGGCCGCCTGCGGCGGAGGCATCTTGGTTCTGTGGCGGAGGTAGAGAAATGGAAAGCGGACCACAGCAGAGTCTCGTCCAAGCTACCAAGGTGCACTATGGTGAAAGACCTGATCTAAAGAGTGAGTTTGTATGCGCCAAAATTGCATGAAGCTCATCTTAAATTTGAAATTCAGCATCTTTTCAACATTTAAAAAAAAAAAATTAACAATAGAAAACAACAGGGTGATGATTGTTTTGTATTGCAGGAATGCTGGTTGATTGCGAGGGAAAGAGTGTGGGAGTGCTTGTTTGTGGACCAAGGAAGATGAGACGTGAGGTTGCAGCCATCTGCTCTTTCGCTTCCTCGAATCACCTGCATTTTGAGTCCATCAGTTTTAGCTGGTGACTTGGATCATCGAGTTAAAAATTTTAGTGGGCTGTGGAAGCTCAGGTGCTCGAGGGAAAATATATTTGGTTTTCCGAATTCGTATCTTGCTTCTTGTACTGCCGCTTGGTGCTATCAAATGTATATGCATTTGACTAAAGGGTCTAGCTATATACCTAAAGTGTGATCAGAAGACTGTTCTTTAAGAGTGCATAATTTGGATCAGTTATATATATAAAGAAAAAATTATTAAAAATAACAACTCCTTCGATACATTCAAAGAACCAAAATAAAATCAATAGTCAATAACATACTTACAAAATCAAAAATAAAAATGAAATATAAATTTCTATATATTTCATTTTTATTTTTTCATATTTTACAAAGTCCCAGACAGAAGCTTCACATACTTGCAGAATTCTTGGCACTGCCGGACAATAAACTTAAGGGAAATATTTATCCATATTTGGTGAAGTAATACCAGAGCCAAAATTCTTTGTTACACTGGAAAAATGAAAGCAGGAAAATGATGGAAATAATGCCAAACCTTCAACAAATGGCTTCCGAAACATAAAACAAAATATTTCATCAATGTGCATTGGATCAAGATCAGCTTATCAATTCCAATAGTTTTTTGGAGTCTGCAGGACCTATGTTAAATACTGCACCAGAAACTGACAATCTAATTACAGCATATCAAAGCAACTAGAGTAAATTCAAACCCTCGATCTGCCAAAACAAAAACAAAACTATTTCCAGCAAATTCATTTCTTCTACCATAAGAAAATATTATACAAAATGAAAGAAGAATAAAAAAAAAAAAATTTGTATGTTACTAGTCTAGGACTATGAAAATCTACAACTGATTTATCTACAACACCCATAAAAAGGGAGGGGGAGATTCTTTGAATCCGAAACCAACAGATATATAATGAATCACAGCAGCCCATCAAATAACAAGCCAAGACCTGATTTTTCTGGACCTCACTTATGAATTCGTCCATGAATTGACTGGAGTTAAGTCACTCTGCCCATGAGACGTTTAAAAGAATAATATCAAAAACGACTTGGCACCAATCCGTTGCCAACGAAAATGGCAGAACCTTGCTCAGAAATCCAAAAATCTGCTCATTTCTCTTCTGACATTGCAAGCAATGAAAGTTTCTCCTCCAAGGTTTCAAGCAGATCATGGTATTCAGCAAATGCCGGTTGTGACTGACACATCAAAGACTTAGTTACATTTGCACATAAATAAAGTCTGCCATAAAAAAGCTATAAAATTCTTATACCTGTAGTGTGATGCTATATGCTTTCCATAACCGCATGTCATGCCGAAAGAGATCAAAAAGAACCTGTACAATTTTCAAGGAAAAAAAGTCAAGAGTTCTCTCTCTTTACCTTTGCAAAGAAATTTCTGCATCGAAATACTTTGTTTTTTTTTTTTTTTTGTTCCAAACACGCCCCACCAACTCTCATTTATTTCTTTATTTATTTAGGGAGAGGAGATTGGTTTTGCAACTAAGCTCCCTGCCAACAGCATAAGATCAAAGCACTTCAGCCATATCATCCAAACTTAAAACATTTCGATGATTGAAGTAAATGAATGACAAGAATTGTGAGCGGAATTCAATTTCAATATTTCTTGAATTTTAAAAATATGTACATCCCAATCTTACAATATATAATACAAACAAAGACTCTAAACAAGGAAACAATCTCCCTACAGAATAATACACAATTTTCTACAGTTACTCACTTTCCTAATTTACTCAATATTGTCAAGGATACTTGGGATTTCAACACTCTACCTCAAGTTGGATCATAGACATTAATCATATCCAACTTGTCAATGAAATCGTCGAAGTTCTGTCATGCTAACCCTTTAGTAAAGATATCTGCAGTTTGTTCCTTGGTAGGTACATATGTCATACAAATGATTCCTTCTTCAACCTTCTCTTTGATAAAATGTCAATCCACTTCCACATGTTTAGTCCCGTCATGTTGAACTGGATTGAGAGAGATACTGATGGCTGCTTTGTTGTCACAATAAAGTTTGATAGGAAATTTCACCGAAACCTGTAGCTCTTCCAAGAGTTTCTGTAACCATAGTCCTTCACATATCTTCTGTGCAACTACTCTGAATTCAGCTTCAGCGCTACTTCGAGCCACCACATTCTATTTTTAACTCGTCCAAGTTATCAAATTTCCCCATACAAAGGTGCAATATCCAGTGGTTGACCTTCTGCCGATCCTGCCCAATCCGCATCTGTGAAGATTTCCACTTCCTTGCTTTCACATTTTTTAAAGAAGAGTCCCTTGCCTGGAGAACCCTTGAGGTACCTGAGGATCTTATACACAGCATCTAGATGAGTCTTTTTCGATGAATGCATGTGTTGACTTACAACACTTACCGCAAATGCAATGTCGGGTCTGGTGTGCGATAAGTGAATTAGTTTACCAACCAATCTCTGATACCTTTCTCTTTCAACTGGTATTCCACATTCTTCGACCCTCTTTACTGCTTCAATCGGGGTTTCACCAAGTTTGCATCCAAGCATGCCAGTTTCGATTAGAAGATCAAGGATATACTTTCGCTGAGAGACACCGATACCTTTCTTTGATCTAGCAATTTCCATTCCCAAGAAGTATCGCATTTGTCCCAGACCTTTAATTTCAAATTCAACAGCTAGGACTTTCTTTAATCTTTCCATCTCCACTGTATTATCTCCAGTTAGAATTATATCATCAACATATACTATCAAAATTGTTTTCTTACCATTTTCAGACTGTTTGAAGAACATATTATGATCTAATTGCCCTTGTCGATATCCCTGATTTTTAATTATCTTTACAAATCTGTCAAACCATGCTCTGGGGGATTGCTTGACCCATACAAGGACTTCTTGAGTTTGCATACTCTGTTTTCTTCACCTTTCTTACTGAATCCTGGTGGTTTAGTCATGTAAACTTCTTCCAGCTCACCATTTAGAAATGCATTCTTAATGTCTAGTTGCTGTAGTGACCAATCTAAGTTAGCGGCTAACGACAGGAGCACCCGAACTGTGTTTAGTTTTGCCACTGGTGCAAATGTCTCCGTGTAGTCAATGTCGTAAGTCTGTGTAAATCCTTTTGCAATGAGTTTAGCTTTATATCGTTCAACTGTCCCATCAGCTCTATATTTCACTGTGAAAACTCATTTGCAGCCAACTGGTCTCTTTCCACTCGACAAGTTCATAACATTCCAAGTTTCATTTTTTGCGAGAGCCCACATTTCTTCCATAACGGCTTTCCCTCGATTGAGGACTTTCCAGAGCTTCCTGAATATATTTTAGAATTTTTATCCTGTCAAGATTAGAAGTAAAAGTACGATACCCTGTGGACAGAGTTTTATAGGACATGTATTTTGACCAAGGAAATAGAGTACATGACCTAGTTTGTTTTCTGACTACAATGGGTAAATTTATGTCATCAAGTGTAGACTTATCAGAAGAAAGCTCATGATCATTGATTACCTAATCAAGACTGGGCGTCAACTCATGGTTGCTCGGAGCTATCACCAGTTCCAACTCTTATGGTGTCTTAGGTATGAGATTCTCCTTGTGCTTTATTTTTTGCTTTCCTGGAGTAAACAAGTATTTCTTTTTGTTTTTTTCATCTCCCCCTGAGTTTAAGTGATCATTTGTATATGGTAGGTTAGGACATGCAATGGGAGACGCAATACGTGGGTCAGGGAATGAAGCAATGGGAGACCCATTAGATGGCACAGATTCAGTAGCAAAGAAATCAAAGAACCGATCTTCACTGCACTTCTCCCCCTGAAGGGAGGGCTTCTGGAAATAAGGAGTGGTTTCAAAAAAAATGACATCAAGGCAAACAAACATTTTTTTGGAGACTGGGTCATAACATTTGTAGCCTTTTTGGGTATGAGAGTAACCAATAAAGACGCATTTAACGGCACGACGTTCCAATTTATCTTGGTTGTGAGCATGAACATAAATAAATGCAATACATCCAAATATTTTTGGAGGAAAACTGGAGTGGAGTCGAGACGTAGGAAAATATTCTTGGAATTCCTGGAGAAGAGTCGTAAAGGAAAGAACTTGACTCGGCATTTGATTAATGAGATGTGTAGCTGTTAAGATAGCATCGCCCCAAAAATAGTTCTTCATATTTGTAGTGAACATCAATGCCCGAGCTACTTCAAGTATATGTCTGTTTTTTCGTTCAGTGACCCCATTTTGTTTAGGGGTATCCACACAAGAACCCTGATGTACAATTCCACTTTCTTGAAGATAATTTCCCAGAATATCATTAAAATATTATGTACCATTATCAATACGTAGACTTTGAATGCGAGTTTGAAATTGTGTTTGAATCATGGAGTGAAAACTGACAAAAATAGACCGGACTTCAATTTTATCTTTCAACAAGTAGACCAACAAATACAAGTATGATCATCAATAAAGGTAACAAACCATTTTGTATGAGTGCGATTGGGGGAGCGTGAGGGTCCCCACAAATCACTGTGAATCATAGTGAATGGGTGGGATGGTTTGTATGTGGATTTTCAGAAAGAATTACGCTGGTGTTTTGCAAGCTCACAAACTTCACATTAAAAATCAAAAGACATTTTATTTAAACAAATAGAAGGAAATAAACGTCTTAAATATTGAAAATTTGGATGACCCATCCTAGAATGCCATAACAAAAGTTCCCTATCTCTAGAAATAGATGCAAAATCACAAATTGCAGTATTACATTGTTCACTCGTATTTGCCTCTTCAAAGTAGTAGTCCCTCACACGCCTTAGTGTCACAGTCCGACTATTTTCACACCGTTGTGAATGGGCCGTGTGGCGCTAGCTAAACCACTCTTGTTTAACTAGTCAGCCTATCATTTACCAACATTCATCCACGAAACACTTTCATTAGCATTCAATCAAATGGCAGCGGAAACAGTAAGTATTCATGAAAGCAGTGGCAAGCAAACAGTAAATATTGAATCTACGCAATTCATTAACAACACCTCCATTGACAATGTGTGTTTAGCGAGGAAGGCAAGTAGGCTAAATACGTTGACAAAAGCTAGTGAGATTTACAATGACTGATGAACACTCACCCTCCCCTAAAGAGCTTTCTAGGCCATTCCCACTCTAGCACTAGGAAACATCAAAGTGACCGAGGAGTCTATACTACCTTATTTAGCATACAAAGACTCTACTAGCAGAAAATAACCCTACACTAGTATTTACATGATGGAAACTCATCCCAAGCACACAAGACAAGCGGTCACAGGCAAGCATAATGCCCTGAACAAGCTTAGCTCGTGACAAGCATTGCCAATTGTCTGCCCCAATGATAGGCCTGGAAAACACAATGTGATGAAACAAATTTAGCAGAACAATTGGAATCTTTTGTCAACTAGCTAATTGATAACAAGTTGCAAGATAGCTTAGGAACATGTAGGACAGATTTTAAAGTTATAAAATCAGATATGCGAATACTTCCTTTGCCAGCAACAGGTGATAGAGATCCATCTGCAATTTTTACTTTCAAATTTCTAGTATATGGTGAATAGGATGAGAACAATTGATAAGAGTCAATCATATGATCAGATGCACGAGTCAATTATCCATGGTGATTTGTAATGGGATATAGTATTTAGGGCTGACAAAAAATTACCTCGGTGAGCTAGAGAACTAGTGGAAGACTAACCCGATGTTTGAATTGAGGAAAACATTTTATATAGCTAATCCAACTGCTCAGGACTAAATACACCACTTGGAGTGGTATTATTGGTTTTTTCACCTTGTGATTTTTTATTTGAACTGTCAGTAGTAGCCTGATACCCATGATTTTTTTGATATTGTCTTGGCTTCCAATCTGCAAGCTTTCCATGAATCTCCCAGCAAGTATCTTTTGAATAACCTGGCTTTCGACAATGCTCGCACCATATTTTACCTTTTTGTGATCTTTGCCCGAATCCCGCAAGGTCTTTTGATATAAGGGCTGAGACATCAAGCTCATTGGGATTCGGCCCATTCCTATCTGTCCGTCCGGCCCGATACGATCTCCTTGGGGCCTCAGCATCACTCGTCTCCTTCTCTCCTCCCTCCTTACCTCAGCGAATACTTCTTAGGTTGAAGGCAGAGGTCGCCAGCCGAGGATTCGTCCTCGCACGTCGTCTAAATCTCAGTTGAGGCCGGCCAAGAACTTGAAGACCCGTTCGTTTTCAAGCCTCCTCTTGTATCGCGAGCTATCGCCGGAGGACTCCCATTCCTCTTCGATGCTCAAATTGAACTCCCGCCAGAGATGAGTCATCTCCATGAAATACTCCGTAACATCTCTATTGCCTTGCCTCATCTGCCACAACCAGGTTTTGATTTCGAAGATTTGCGAATAACTCTCGACATCATAGTAGGTTTCACGAACGGCGTCCCAGACATCCTTCGCTATAGGTAAGAATAGGTAGATTTTTCCTATCGCCGGCTTTTCATCAAGTTGACAATCCAAGTCATGACCATGGAGTTTTCGGACCTCCATTTTTGCAAGGCAACAACATCGGTAGGGTCTGGTCTCTTCCGTTCGCCGGTAAGGTAACCCAGTTTCTCTTTTCCTTCAATCGCCAATTTTATAAATTGAGCCCATTCACGGAATTTTTTTCCATTCAATTTCGCCACATAGAGTGGAAAGGTTGTATTGTCCAGCGCATTCAAACCCCCAGCGGATGTAGCCTTTGAATCCTCGTCGGGTTTTCCAGAAAAAGATCGACCCTCTACTGGTGCTGCTAGCTAAGGTTGAGAAACCCTAGCTCTAATACCATGTGAGCGGAATTCAATTTCAATATTTCTTGAATTCTAAAAATATGTACATCCCAATCTTACAATATATAATACAAACAAAGACTCTAAACAAGGAAACAATCTCCTACAGAATAATACACAATTTTCTACATTTACTCACTTTCCTAATTTACTCAATATTGTCAAGGATACTCGGGATTTCAACAAGAACCTATCATCTAAAAGATTTTGTTGAAAGCAATTTCTCACTGTTGTATGGTTTAAGAGACATGTAATCTAGTGTCATACTAAAGAACAGTATCTTCCAACTCAATCACCGCCACTGCTTTAAGCCTTCTTCTCCATCTGAAACTCACTGCTCCACTCTCCTCACCAATGCCAACATTGGATGCATATTTTGATTTTAAAACAGAAGTTGAATCATATACAGATTAACACCACTAGGAAAAGTTTAAAACAAGATTTCAAGCATTTTCCAGAACATTTCCTACCATAACAGTGATCAGAGAAGTTTTAAAATGAACTCTTCACTCAAAAATCATCGTTAGACTAAAACAAAATTCAAAAAGTTGAATCCCTTGCAAAGTGAATGAAGATCAACCAATATGAAATAAAACATAAGATGCTAATTCAATTTGAAAAATTTTGCAAAAATTCCATGAATCAGTAATTAACATATTCCAAGCTCAACCAAAATTTTGACTTCAAAACCTTCAAGACAACTACTCTTATGGGGGATAGATATGCAAGGCAGGTAAATAGCCAAATTCTAAGGAAAGGCCAGTTCTACCTCAGATCGCCTTAAAAGTGTGGCCAGGACAACTATCCACTCTTTAAACTTGACAGAGCACATTTGAGCCAAAAGAAATTCTGCATCCAACCGACTCTGCAATGTACCCATTTGAAGCTAGGAACATTCCAAAATAAAACATGTAGTTAGAAAATGTTGGGCATAGAAAGAAAAAAAATATTATTTTTTTCTGGGGGAAGAAAAAATTTTTGGGGGGGGGGGGGGGGATATTTCCAGCAAACTGCAAAAGTTACAAAATTTTTCAATCTCATAAGGAAATTGTGATCATGTATTGTGCTTTATCCACGGCTTAGTATTCAGCTTCTGTGTTACAGGCATTCACTAGATGATGGAAGCTAATGGTTCAAAATATATTCATTAAAATATTCAAACTGACCTAAGTTCATTTAAGCATAGGAACTGTGAATTATCCACATTGCCTCTTCCTATTACTCCCTAATTCACTGGCACCTGCTTCAACTCTTTATCACCCCACCAAAATTGCCTTTAGGTAGTTAAAGTGTCAAATGTCAATACATTCTGATATGAAATAATTTTTATGTGATAAATTAGATTATTTTTGCGAAATTATTTACATGGCAAATTTTGCTACTTCATTTATGACATGCCTATTCCATAAATCAACCTTAACCCTTGACTTTGAACTTCCTGACTAACGTCTGTTACAGTTCCTCTTACAAGAATTAATAAAACTTTTTGCCTCAGTGAGTGAGCAACTGAGCATCAAATGTAAAAGTAACCATTAAATAATGAGAAAACTAGAGTCGCAACTTGGGCAGGTTAGGCCTAATCAAACCAGCCTCAATGCAATAAATGAGGCTCTCTTTCTCAAGCACACACAAAACTGGCCAGCCTCCTCTACCTGGGAGAATCCAAATTTTCAATTGAAACAGTATGAAGAATATCCTATTTCCCTGTTAGTAATATTTACACTCAATGAAGTTTGCTAAACTCACTGATTCTTTCCATACTTTTTGAGATTACCAGTATTTGCATACCATATTCCTAAAATTTTTCATATACCAAGATCAATCATTTTTCAATCTTCCATATTTCTCTAACCTATATATCAAGCATATCAACCATTTATTTCTTTGTTTGGAATTGGCTAAAACTTCATGCATACAGACAATTCAATTTAGGAGACCCTGGAATTTTATCTCACATGATAGAAAGCTAAAAGGAAGACATAAAGCAATATATGGGAAAAAAAGAATATCAAGCAAAAAAAGCCATTTTCTAGACATTGATACCTTTTGCCCAATTAGTTCAAGCCCTGATGCAAAATTATCCAAGCGAGCAGATCCATGCCGTTCTCGTTGAAGATATTCCTAAGAAAAATTTGGTAGCAAACAGCCTAAAATCTCTAAACAATAGAAGATAATAATCCTGAATGGAAAATGTAAGCTTTTCTCACCACTAAATCAAACTGAGTGCCTTTAACAAATGCAACAAGCTTGGAAAGCTCTTTCCCAGCCATTAAAAAGCTAGCATGGCTTTCCAGAATGTTCTTCACAGAAGCAACATGAGCACTCTGCTCTTTGAATGAGGTGCTGCAACAAAGAACAACCACGTAGTTGGTATCACTTGGAATGTCAAAGTTGCTGAGTGCAATGGAGAAGCAAAATCTTTAAAGAGAGTGCATCAACCTTTTTAAGTCCAAGGACTGCTTCCTGGTACTAGAACGAAAAAGAAAATAACCTAAAAATCTGGGAGAGAGTTTGTCTGAATCTGTTGATGCCTGTTCATATTCCCTACCAGATCGCAGCAAAAACCTCACCTAAAATCAAATGAATCGTGATTAACCTCTGCAGAAATTTTAGGCTTTCATTCATCAACAAAAAGAAACAAGTTGAAACTCATACCAGCTCCCCAGCAAGTTCATATAAAGATTCATCTAGTGTAGCCTGCATGCAGGACATCCCAGTTAGAATTTGAAAAAAAAAAAAAAATAGAGAAATTATGAGAGCAAAGTGCAGAACTGTCTTACAATGTGTTTACCTGTAATAAACGCAAAGCGCAGTACTGGCTGACAGCTGGGCCTTCAAGTTTCGCAATTACCTGTGAAATGATAAATGAAATGAATAGTGAAAATTATAATTCAGCATCCCCCCACCCCACCCCACCCCCTCAAACAAATAATAGTTTTCTTAGTTTAGTTTCTCATGCAGAAAGTCCATTAGAGTGAAATTATTAAGATCTACAGATGAATGACAACAGAAAAATAATTCCTTTTCACAAAAATATTTACTAACTTGTGAATTTTCTCATATGATCACATCCATCAGCTTCCAATATATTAACAAGAAATGATTGCAACACTTACAAGTATATAGCAAGCGGCAGTACGGTACCATCTCCGTTGGAAGCATTCCTCAAACAACCTAGACATGTAAACCATAGAAAATAAAAACTAAATTCACAACGATTGAAAGTGATAATATGATAGTTTTCTCCATACATTATCGGCAAGTTTTCTTTCAGATTGAATCTTGCCAAGGAAGAAAAGAAGAAATTCTCACTCCAATTATGGGAAAGAAAAAGCAGCATGCGTCACCTGGAGATATGCCAACAGTAACTTTGAAACCCATAAAAAATAAAAACAAAAACAAAAAAACACACCAAAATTTTACTAGATAGTAGGCTTGGTTTGATTTAATGCAGTAAAATGGGTCCCTTGAACCGAATATTGATTCAAAATCTAGTAACATACACTTCTTTGATTTGCCCTGTTGCACTTATTGACAAGTTCATGTTTTTTGGTTGAATGCCTTTTTCCCACTTAACAGAATCCAGAAGGACCTAACCTAGAGAAAAGCCAAGCTGAAAATTCTTTCACACAACAGAAAGCTCAACCAACCAAGAGTGCTACAGCATCCACTGGATCATAACAGCTGCAAATAAAGCCGCTCTCAAAGCCAGGTCAACTCCCAAAACAAAATTGAATTGTTGCAGCAAATCGCTATACAACAACAACAACAAACAACAAAAACCAAGCCTTAAGTCCCACTAGGTGGGGTCGGCTATATGAATCCTTTTCCGCCAATTTATGCGATCATGGACCATTTCTTTTGACAGATTCAAGGATATTAAATTCTTACTCACTATCTCCTCCCAAGTTCTTTTAGGTCGACCCCTACCCCTTCTACTGCCCCCCACAGTAACTAACTCACTCTTCCTCACCGGATCACTGTGCGGCCTACATTGCAAGTGTCCATACTATCTGTGTCGTCCCTCCCTTATCTTATCTTTTATAGAAGCTATACCAAACTTACCCAAATATGTTCATTTCTTAATTTATCTTTCAATGTTATATCACTCATCCATCTAAGCATTCTCATCTCAGCAACTTTTTCTTTTTGGATATTATGTTTCTTCATCGCCCAACATTCCGATCTAGTAACATACACTTCTTTGATTTGCCTTGTTGCACTTATTGACAAGTTCATGTTTTTTGGTCGAATGCCTTTTTCACACTTAACAGAATCCAGAAGGACCTAACCTAGAGAAAAGCCAAGCTGAAAATTCCTTTCACTCAACAGAAAGCTCAAGCTGAAAATTCCTTTCACCCAACAGAAGGACCTAACCTAGAGAAAAGCCAAGCTGAAAATTCCTTTCACCCAACAAAAAGCTCAACCAACCAAGAGTGCTACAGCATCCAGTGGACCATAACAGCTGCAAATAAAGCCGCTCTCAAAGCCAGGTCAACTCCCAAAACAAAATTGAATTGTTGCAGCAAATTTCTATACAACAACAAACAACAAAAACCAAGCCTTACGTCCCACTAGGTGGGGTCGGCTATATGAATCATTTTCCGCCAATTTATGCGATCATTGACCATTTCTTTTGACAGATTCAGGGATATTAAATTCTTACTCACTATCTCCTCCCAAGTTATTTTAGGTCTACCCCTACCCGTTCCACTGCCCCCCACAATAACTAACTCACTCTTCCTCACCGAATCACTGTGCGGCCTACGTTGCAAGTGTCCATACTATCCGTGTCGTCCCTCCCTTATCTTATCTTCTATAGGAGCTATACCAAACTTACCCAAATATGTTCATTCCTTAATTTATCTTTCAATGTTATATCACTCATCCATCTAAGCATTTTCATCTCGGCAACTTTTTCTTTTTGGATATTATGTTTCTTCGTCGCCCAACATTCCGATCCATATAGCATAGTTGGTCTTATAGCTGTCCTATAAAACTTCCCTTGCAAATCGCTATAGCATAATAAATTTGGTCATAAAATACACCAGGTTCACTGACTGCAACTCTCTTTCAAGGCACTTCTTCGCTTAATTACATCAGCCTTCTTATTAGACCATGCTTTCATCTCATAACCTTCATTCTATGCTTCTTATGCAGAAGTTTAATAGAACCTCATTCCAATCATGACAAACCCTCACTAGTAGGAAATATTCATAAGAGTTTGTAATTTTCAAATAAATAAAAAATGAAGTTATAAAGTAGTTGCATTAGTTTTCATGTTGGGATAAGACACTTTGAAAATATTGTATGTTTGTTTGTATTTTACAGTTTGTAAACATTTAAGTCTATGTTATGCATAATTTACATAGGTGCTTCTAATAATTGACTCTTCCACATCTCTCCATGCTTCCCTGCACCTACACCTGCACCCAGACCCAGACCCAGACCCAGGCCCAGGCCCAGGCCTACACCAATGTCATGTAACTGTACTTCTTGGCGTGGTTGCTCCCTGAGAAAGGAAAACAGACGCAGCAATAAAATTACATGTGCATGTTGCAACATCAGCATGGCATTCTTTGCCATGCCTTCTCTCATTGCTTAGGGGGTGGGGTTGTGTGGGAACAAAGTCACAGGGTTTAGCATGAGTTATAGAATGTTAGTGGTCTTCCCTGTTTGCACTTGCAATGATCCAGCAGCCTAAGCATTTCAGTTACACTAGCTATTAATGATAGCTGCTATTTAGAAACAAAAAGGCAACAAGATAATGGATGAAAATCATCAAGTCCTCTTCATCCACACAAGCAATGAATTAAAAGGCAACCCACACAATCGCAATAAGTCAATATTAGAATGCTCTATAGAAAAAGAAATTTCACTGATAGAAGAAGGATAAAGAGGGATTTCATCAAAGGTTTTTGGGTCTGGCACCACACTTGAGGCCTCACATTCTCTTTGCAGATGACACAATTGTCTTTTGCAACGTGAATGGAAGAGAGATAGACTATATTAAATGTGCTTCTTTACGGTTTGAAGCTCTATAAGGTTTGAAGGTTAATATCAGGAAAAATGACAGCACTCCTGTTAGAGAGGGCAGCATAACTGTCACACTAGAAAAAATCTAGGAAGCCAGATACACAGGATACAGGCACAATATGGAATACATCTATACCGCAATTTTGTAAAAATAAGGATACGATAGGGCCGGGATATGTTAGTTAATTAATATAAAATATATGTACATTCAGGCATGTTTTTAATTTTAAATGAAAAAATGGTAAGAAAATAGGAGAGAGAGAGAGAGAGAGAGAGGGAACAAGGAGAGAGGGACTCACATTGCCACTTGCAAGAATACTGAAGAGTGAAGTGGTTTTGAGGTAGGTCCTGCAGACTGAAGAGAAGTGGCTTCGAGATATCCAGCAACAGCTCGAAGACTTCCGGCTGCAATGAAGCTGAGATGTCCAGCAACAGATGCTGGGAGGGAGGTTCGAAGGCTGCACGATGTCTGGTGATGGAGACTGGGAAGGAGGTTCCAAGGGTAGAAGGGAGGTTGTTCGTCTTTCATGAATTGTGCTCATCAGTGTTCTCTGCCTCAGTTTTTTTTCCCCCCCTGTTAAGGGCCTAAAACACAGCGTTTCAGGCCCAATCCGTGTCCCATGCATATCCAAACGCGTCTGGCCATATACAAACCAGTGAATTTTAAAACAGAAAATAGCTTCTGATACGTGTCCGACATGAGTAGTTTGACCCATTTGAAATATCCATGTTTCCTAGGCAAAAATTGTTCGGTGCAGAGTTGACAGCCTTCCCAATCAGTGCCTAGAATGCCTCTTGGCGCCCATTTCAAAGCTGAGGAAGTGTGGGATGGGGTGATTGAAAGATTCGAGATGAAATTGGCCTGACAGTGAAGGATGTTTCTCTCTAAAGGGGGACAGCATGGCAGCTCAAGCTCATCAACAGGACTCGTGCCAACTTGCTAACTCATTTCATATCTATGAAATTGACTATTGCAAAGAAGTTGGAGCATTACAGAGCAATTTTCTGCAGGCAGCACATATGATGAAAGGAATATTTGCCAAGACAAGTGGGAAATGGGAAACAGAGCTCTTAGGAAAGGTGGTCTAATGACAAGACACATAGATAGCTTTAACCAAGCCTTGCTGGCAAAATGGCTATGGCTTTAGAAGTATGCAGCCAAGAATGAAAGGCTCCGAAAGAGAATAGTCGATGGTCAGTTTGGTAAATTATATAATTGGTTCATGAACGATGGCGCACTATATTATGGGATTGAGAATCGGAAAGGCATGGAAACATAAAATTCCAATGAACTCCATTTTCGCCCCTAGTCAGGGTACTCTCAACCAATTTAAAGACCTGTTCTAAAGATTTATTGGGTTTGAAGTTGGTAATGATAAGCACACTAGATTTTGAATGGATGTGTGTGGGGATGACATTCATAAAAACTCTTACCCTACTTTATTCAGCATCGCCTCAGATAAAAGAAATGGTTGACTTGAAGTAAAAATGGTGCTAGTTGGAATTTCAGCCCCATAAGACAGCTGAATGATTAGGAGATTAATGAAGTCTGAACCTGTTTGGAAAATTGTACTTTGTAAAGCAGTAAACTGAATAATGCTGGTGAGGATATAATCAAATGGAAGACGAGGAAAAAAGCAATCATTTCTGTCAAGTCTTTCTTTGACAGTGTCCCTTGGAAAGAGGTTAGGAAGATTGGAGCTTCCATAAAGTGTCCTTTTTAACCTAGGAGGCAGCATCAGACGTGTTGACGTCGGATTCTGTCTGAGGGTGCTAACAATGGGAGTTATGCATGGCGATCCCTAAACAAGAAAACCTTAAGAAAAATGAAGATTCTAACTAATAAAGCATGAAGTTTGGAAAGTGGAATCACCACCTTATTCTAACTAATAAAGCATGAAGGAGTGGGTTTGCTCTCGAATCAAATAAGACAACGACTTTATTCGAAAGCAATAACATGGTACCTATCACCACGTCGCCCACATTCTCCACATCGGCAGGGGTAAGCGAGTAAACTCTCACCTGAGCCATGTTTCTCTGCAAATTTCCCCGGGGCGCCTGGGTACCTCCCCCGTACTGATTCAGTGCAGGGGTAGCACTCATCGGCGCACGACAAACTAGTGCCACATGGCCCGCTTCACAACAACGGTGACAGTTACCCGTGAATGGCACTCACCCCCATGCCACCTACAGCACCTGGGACACCGTGCGCGAGATGAATCCCCCTGTGGACCCCGTGGTTCCACCTCCTATCGTTTACCAACACCGTAGTTATTCTTCTTCCACTGCCCCTAACGAGCACCAGTCTGAGAACTAGAAGGCTCTAGCCTCTTCTTCTAATCCTGGACTACCACTTCCTCCTGAAGACTAGCTTCAACCACGGTGGCTTTATCCACCAATACAGCGAATTCCCGAATCTGCAGGACTGCCACCTGCGTACCAATATCCTTCCTCATACCCTTCTCGAACCTCCGAGTCTTCTCATACTCGTTCGATATCAGGAACGGAGCAAAACGAGATAGCTCGATGTACCTGGCCGCATATCTCTGCACTGTCAAGGTTCCCTGGGTCAAACTTGCAAACTCATCCGCCTTCACGTCTCGGGTAGAAGCCAGGAAGTATCGCTCGAATAATACCTCCTTAAAACGGCTCCACGTCATCTCTGATGGCCCGGTCCTTTGCTCCTCCAGCAGACTCTCAGCCATCCACCATCTCTCAGTTTCACCTGCTAGCTGAAATGCAACATAGAGAACCCTCTATTCGTCTGTGCAGTGCAGAACTTTCAGTATCTTCTCCTTCTTCTGCACCCAATTCTCGACCACTATTGGGTCAGATCCTCGAGTGAACGTCGGAAGATGCGTACGGGTAAGGGTAAATTTCTCGATAGTGCAACCCGCAGCAAGAGGTGGATGTTCCCGTCCCCTAACACTCCGCCCAATCTCCCGCAATACCTGCTCAGTCAAGCCTCGAGGCACGGCAAGAGACCCATCACTCGAAGTCCCCTCCGAGCTACCGTCCAAGTTGTTATCCTTGGGCTCCATTCTGAAAATAGGATAAGAATATAATAGTATTCCTATGTCATAACATAATTAACACAATCATTGTAAAATAATCAAGTTAACATCTAAACCCTCGGCTCAAGGTCTGCCTCACCGCACCGACACGAAACCATTAATGGTTTGCCGTGGTTTTACTGAAATCGTCATTCCAGGAAAAACACAGAACACCGTTAATGAATCCATGTCTAGCTACAAGACAACCCTAGACCTACTCTACCCATATCTCAATCTATCCATTCCTTACATTCCTATACTTTGATATGTTCACCTAATCAAGCCTAACCAAGTCCACAAGACCTAACAACTTGGTTAGCTCTGATACCAAGCTGTTACGCCTCAAATCATGAAAGTGGGCCTCAGGGTGTGATCTGAGAACCTAACATGTATTTGTATCATACAAACATCCATGATATGAGGGTCCAACCCGATAGGGCTCGCGGATACCCTACTCACAACGACTATTCACATGAATAACGCAGTGGAACATATTTCAACCTATTACATTCATTCATCCCAGAGTACTAAGTCTGTCATAATACAAAACATCAACACAAGGTATCCAACATAATCCAAAATGACATCCCGGCTACAGTTCAATACTCACAACAGTACTTACAAAAACTAACAAAATACTACGCTCCAGAACCCTCTAGAACGCTAGGTCCGGCTACCTAAAGGACCTGAAATAGATTTGTATGATTGGGGTAAGACACTTCTCAGTAAGGGAGAATCAGGTTATATCAGTGTGTGGCCACATGAGTGTTATTCCAATAAGAAACAAAGCATTTTGCATTTCCAGTCTTTTCACAAAGAGTTCTAGCATATTTCACAATCATCAGTATAATCCGGAAAAACGGCATGTCATTATTGACCCACAGTATTGAACCGGCACAAATCTAGTGTTTTCACATTCTTCGGCATAAACCGGCAATTTATGACCATCAATATTAACTCGGCATGTCTTACAACCCCACGATATTAATCCGGAATGTCTCGACCCTACGCAATCAAACTGGCATGTCATTATTGACCCCGCGGTAATAAAATCGGCATGTCAGTAACCACCATTCCTGAAAACAGTTTGGAACTTCAGTTCCTATATTCCATTTCAAACACATCACAACTCAATCATCACAAAATATCCCCTCCTGCCAGTGCTGCCACACCTATTTGGATAATTAAACAAACATTTGATAATTGATTCGGAAATACAGTTTAACATAGAACAAAGGTACGGTCATCTCTATACTCTAGTTTTATTCAAATAAACGATTTTCCAAAAGAAAAAGAGACTATACCTGAAACCCTAATTTTCCAGAAAATCACACACCCAAAAAACCGGCAATCGCACTCGGTGAAATTTTCTAAACAAGTAACCAAAACATCCATATAAACATAACCTACAGTTCTACCAGATCAGATTTTAAAAATAACTGATATAAACAAATCCGTTTATCTGTTCCCGACATGGTTCGAAATCGCGGTCGCGGGTAACGTCGCGAAACGGTCGCGGGTGTCGCGGGAGACGCAGGTGTTACGTAACGGGAAGCGGGCGTAACGGTCGTGAATTTTTTTCACGCATGCACAACCATGCCAAAATTAAAAAATAAGCATGAAATCCATTAATACATGATTTTTAATGAATTTTGAAGGTTTTCATTCAATCTACAAATGCTTTTTAATAGGCATTATGATTTTTATATTAATTTTAGTGCGCTGTTTACAAAAAAAAACATATTTTTTTATAGTTTACATTACTTTAATGAGTAAAAAGATGTAGAAATGTAAGAATCAATTAATTAAAGTCATAAAGTTACTAAAAATGAATCAATACCCAATAGACTTAATACTCAATATACACATTACACATACATGAATTTAAAAAGTAATTAATATCAATAAATAGTTGAAAATACATGAATACAATATTACAAATTTATAACATAACACATGTCACCACCAAAAAGAATGACGTGGAGGGTCTTCATAATTTGCATCTGTATCTTGAGATTGGGATGGGAAATTATCTCCCCATCCTTGTGGAAATACATAGTTGAATGAACCCAAGTTTGCGTCATTTTGTTGTTGCTCTTGAAAATGTATTGGTGATGAAAATTCTCCTGAATAATGTCTATAAGTTGGGGCAGGGGCTGGCTCTGGGTAGTGTGTAGAAGAAGACTCACTAGATCCTGAGATTCCTGATCCACTGGGATAAAAATGTGAGTCACGAGATGCATAATGTGGATATGCTGGATGAGATCCATATGATTGTGATGATGAACCATCTAAACCAAAGTCGCCAAAACTACGAACCACACCATATGAATCTTCAGTAGAATCGCTAGGGTCACCACGAGCACTCCTTCTCCTGGGTTGTGAAGATTGGTTCCCTGGAGGAATACCCAAGTCATAATTTTCAGGTATGTCATGTAGTCCATAAGGATCAGAAGGATATATATCCCTTCCAAATGATGTCCCTGTATCATATCCATAATTATATTCTACACCGCCGCCTCCACCACCACCACTGCCACCCCCCCCCCCAACCCCAGCTCCAGCACCACTATTACCATCATCATCACTTGGTGGGCTCAAACCAAGATTGTCATCACTTTGTGTACGTTCAGGGCTTGAACTTGAATCATCATGCGCGTTTATTGGTGGTTGATCACCTCCTTCTGTAGTACCACCAACCTCTTCATTTAACCAATTTGAATTGTCCTGACCGTCGAGTAGTGGTGTCTCTCTCTCCTCTAACCATTGACTTAAAGGATCATCTTCTTCAAAAATGTAGTCCAAATTGATAGGATTGAAACCCTCTTCAATTTCTCGTTGGCTTCTTCTCATTGTACGTCTTAACTTTAACCTCATGTTGTAATGTACGAAAATAAGTTTTTGTAGTCTCATGTACTTTAATCTATTTCTTGTTTTCGTATGGATGAGGCTAAAGGTGCTCCAATTACGCTCACAGTTCAAAGCTGATGTGGTCTGGCTAAGAACTCTAATTGCTATTCTTTGGAGCTCAGGAGCACACAAGCCATAATGAATCCACCATTCAGCTGCATGAATAATTAAAAAGAGTTTTATGTTAGTATAGCGTATTTCAAAAGTCAAATTTGAACACAAAGAGAGAAAATAGAGTAATTCTCCATTATTTAGCTATATAGCCATATTTACCAGGATTTGTTTGTTTAACTGCCCTTTGAGCCAACGGGGTTCCAAAAGTCTCCTGCCTATCTCGATATAGCAACAACTAAAAAAGGATGATTGTGAAATATAATTAATTAATTAGATGTATTAATAATTATTCTTGAAAGTATTACAGAATACTAGAACAATTCATTATTCAATTTAATGGAACCAATACTTACTTGATTAATAGCCCGAATTTGAGTATCTATATCGGGTACCAACTTGGTTATCACTTTTTTAACTCCATCCATGACTTCTCTAGCAACTTCAGGAGAGGGTGGGGCACCATAAAGAAATTGTGGGTTCAAAAAATACCCTACAATTAAATTTAGAAACATATTAATCAATAGTTTTCTAATGCAACTATGCATAATTTAAAAGTTAAAATAATAAGAAATTGTATTTGATTTACACTTACCAGCAGCGTGCAAATCTTGGTGCAACTGAAAACTCCACCGGTTGTCAATAATTTTCCAATAGTCTTTGTAAAACCGGCCATCTTTTTGAATGGCCAACTTCGCCCTATCAATTGCCTCGTATATGAAGCCCATGGTTGGTTTTTCATCACCATCAACCAATTTAAGAACTTTCACCAAGGGTTCTTGGACTTTAATTATATCAGAGGCCTTTTGCCAAAACTCTTTGCCTAAGATAATTTTCTTTGAATCATATGCTGGGCCTGATTTTGCCATTCCAAACCTTGAGTTTTTCCAAGCATCAGATGTAAACATTTTCCTTAGTGCTTGTTTATGCCTGACAATAGTCTCCAAAGCAATGAAATTTGTGGCAAATCGAGTGATGGCAGGACGAAGTAACTCTCTATTATTTGTGAATTTCTTCATGAAATTCACTGTCCATGTGTGGTTGTAAATAAATGAGGTTATTGTTCTTGCATCTTCTAAGACCTTCTTCACATTACTTTTCTTACCAATATCTTCAAGAATAAGGTCTATGCAATGAGCTGCACATGCTGTCCAATAGAGATTGGGCCTCTTCTGCATTAATAATTTTCCTCCTGCCTTCATTGCAGCTTCATTATCAGTCACTACTTGGACAACATTCTCCTCTCCAATTTCTTCAACCACCTCATCCATTAATCTGAAATGAAATTATAGATTCAATAATTATTACTATTTAATTAAAAACATGCAAGTCCATAATACTATTTGCATATACAATTAAAATTAGAAAATTACCTGAAATAATATTCAGCTGTTCTGCTTGGCACATCAGAGGCATCAACTGATTTATGAAACACGGTGCCTCTATCGCAATAAACTAAAAAGTTTATAATGTGTTTTCTAGTTGGTCCTGACCAACCATCACACATAAGTGTTACACCTCTTTCCTTCCAAATTCCAGCAAAAGAAGCTATATAATTTTTCATTTCTTGAGACTCTTGCTCCAAATAAATTTCAGATATCTCATAAAGTGATGGACCCTTCACCCCCTTTCCAACCTCTGCAGCAATATCAAGCATAGGCTGCATAAATGGAGAGTCAGCTACATTCGCTGGAATCCGATTATAAATTAGGAATTTTCCAACCGCTTTTTCTAATTTACTTCTTAAACCTTTCAGTAACTTTGTGTTGAGTTTTGGTTGTTTCGCACTCTTGCTTCTTTCTAAAATAGGATCCATTGCCTTTAGTCTAGCTTCAGGGGCATCAGGATTGATCCATTGTCGTCCACTACCTCCAGCTTCTCGACCACTATAAGATCGAGCTCCTACTCTATTGAAACCACTGGTAGCACCACTGCCAGAGCCACCTCCCTCTTCATAAATATTACCCCTTCCAGTTGTTCTTACTCGAAATCTTTGTCTCTCTCCCCATTGTTGTTGTGATCGCATGCTTTCTTGTCGAGTAAATCTCATACTTTCTTCTTCCAAGTCTTCTTCATCGCTCAAATTCTCAAAAACTCCTCTAATTTGGGCTTCTGCTTCTTCTTGCCTTTTTTGTTTATCTCTTTTCTTCTCAGCATACTGTTGTAGATGTTTCATCATTTGTTCTCTTACTTGTGTGGTCACATTTGAGCATCCAGCTACTTGACCCTTTTTATGTGTCAAGTGTTGTTTCAAGCGTGTAATGCCCCCTTTGATTATCTTCCCACATAACTTACACATAATAACATGTCTATTACCGTCTACCGCAGTACCAAAATGCCATCAAATATCCTCACTAGGTAAGTTTTCATTTCCTCTATCACGTGACATATTGATAGACTTAATTTGATGATCTCTACACAAAATATAAAAAAAATACAAAGTTACAACCTTCCTACAATGACAGGAATAATATAATTAGTAATTTAGTAAATATTAAATAATAAGTACTAAATAGTCCTAATTTTAAATACTTATTACGTAAAAATAAAGTATAATATTTGATTAAAAATAATAAGTAATGTTTATTATTTTTATATTTAAATAAACAAAATTATAAAATATTAGTTATTTTATTTCACTAAAAATATATTCCTTTATCTTTAAAAAGATATTTTCATTATTTTTTATAGCTTGATTTTATTTTCATTTATAACTATAAGAAATTAACAGGTGAAAAAGATTTTTGCTATACTTTCATATACATCATAGCATCACAAATAGAGATCCATACATTACAAATTGACTATTTAATTTTTTAAGCATTTTCTCAGTATATGGATTAAAATTAAATTTTTCTACAAATTCCAGTAGTAATTAGTAAAAATCAAATTTATTAATGTATTAACTATTACGTTAATTTTTTTTTATTAAGTTATTAATTTTTACTTTATTTGATAACTAAAAACAAAAAATAGATGTAAACATTTATTTTCCCTAATTTTAAATTTAAGGTCAAAATGATGTTTTAAAACTTAAAAAATATTAATAAACAAGGTCACCCTACTCAAGAAATGGCAAGTAGATACACATGTAACATAAAATGGGTGACAGATGTTATTTAATTTTTTTTTTCTTTTATAATATGAATATTATTTAATATTTTTTCAATAGATGGGAGTGAATATGATATCTTCTTTATCAAAATGACCACTTTGTCCAGTTGACATAAATAGTATGTTAGCCAATTGGTGCCATGAATTAATTTTATGTCTATAAGTTTGGCAAATCCTAAGACTAAATATTATAATAATTGTGCAGAGTATTCCTTGGAATTCTTTAAGAATGGTGAAAAATAGAGCTCAATTAAGCCTAGATAATATAAAATGCCATCACATGGATGTCTTGTGTACATACATTATTTTAATGCTTTGTTTAGATGGTGAATGCAGTAGTGGATTATTGATATTCAAATATTATTATAAAAAAGGCTTCAATTATTATTGGTAAATATTAATTATTTACTAACCTTAAAAAATATTAATTATATAATCTTAATAATTGCTTGCTATGTCATGGAATTAATTTTCATAATTATCTTTCAAAAAATATAATACAATTAAATATTTATAAATTAAGAAAATTTTATTTTACATAATTATTAATGATTTCTAATTTTTTACTCTATTAAATTACTTTTTTTTTAATTCAATTTAACAAACCTATTTTACAAAAAAATATAATTTAAAAAAAAAAACAGAATGAAAAGTGCTTTGGGTACAACAAAATATAATTTAAAAAAAAAAAAACATAACGAAAAGTGCTGTGGGTGTTAGAATGTCTCATACGCTGAGGCCTGGTAGTCGAGTCAGACCGAGAGAGGGGAGGGATTCGAGGGAACTCGGAGGAGCCTCGAAGGAGCGAAGCACAAAGCAGCGATGACTCCAAGCTCCGAGCCTCCGAAGCTGAAATCGAGAGGCTGGCCGGTGGCGACTGCGACGACTGGCGGAGGAAGGTGCCGACTGCGACGACTGGCGGAGCTGCTGCAGACCTGTCGCCGTCGCCAGTGACTCGCCAAGTTGCTGGAAGCCTGGAACTGCAAGTCTGCAATTATGAGTCCTGGAAGGCTGCGAAGTGCGAAGATGAGTAGATCTGCTCGGTAGCCTCGGTGTGCTCACTCTCAGGCTTCGAAGCCTTCTTATTGTCGAAGGCCAACAAATTTTCAAGGTCAGTTTGTAACTTTCCATTTTACCCTTTGAATGGCAGATGGGTGTGGGGACTGGGGAGAGGGGGAAAGCAGCGCTGCTGCCTGCTGCCTGCAGCAGAAAGCCTTCAGCGAATCTGCGACCTGTCGGCCATGTAACGGTCCGTAACGGACGTTACGACGTGTAACGTTGGAGTATCGGCCATTACGTGCCGTTATGCCTCCGTAACGGCCGTTACGGCAGTGAATTTTTTCCGAACCGCATTATCGGCCTGTATCGGTTTCGGGCCCTCCGATTTTCATTACGTATCGGCCGTTACGCTACGTAACGGCCGTTATTTAAAACCATGGTTCCCGAATACCGAAACACGACTCCAAACGGCTCAAAACAGCCACACAGATTCCCAAATCCTAAAACCGAAAGATCATACGTCAACATCACCCTATTTAGTACAGATCTACAAGTCACTAGGCTCGTTTCGACCCTTACCTCAACTTCGAGGTAAAAACCCAGAAATCCTCAAATCGAGATTCTACTCCGTAGGACTTGTAGAGATTCACCCGTTGATCCACGTAGTAACGTTGGATCGTTAATTCGGGCAACGAGCCGCTCGAGATCTTAGAGAGAGAGAGTGAATTCGCGGTTTAGAGAGAGAGAGAGAGAGAGAAAGTTTTATATAATAAACATAACTTCGCCCTTAAGTAATCTAAAATATCTCCTCCAAGATATTTATATATAAATGTCTAAAAATATCTCCTCCAAGATTTTTTTATTTTTATTTTTGGTTCGGGTTACTACATGTGATTCGTTTAGAATCAATGAATTAAAATATAACCAAAATTTGGAAATCGATATCTTCTAGAAAAAGTAAAACAATGGAAAGGGTTTGATATTAAATCAATTAAGAAAATGAATTGATTTGAAACAGAATATTTGATGGGATTCAAAATCCATTAAAAAGGCAAGAATTTAAAATAAGAATTTTTAAAGAAAGATTTCGAGGAAAAATCTAGGCTTTCCTCATTGGCCAATAAAAGATAAATTCCATGTTTTCCCTCCATTCTTCTCTCTCATTGATGAAGGTACCTACTTCCCTCGAACATATGGTCTAAAGGAAAAGCACCTTCATCGTGCCTAAGGAAAGATGAGAGTGAACAGCATGCGATTGGATTCTTTCAACCATCCCATCATAAGCCAAAGTGAAAACATGAAGGACAATATAAAGATACCTAGAATTCTAGGATGAAGAGAGGAAGAGGACCCTTAAGTTGTAATCTAAACAAACAAAAATTCATATTTAACATGCAAATAAGGAAACTCCTATAAATATAAAGATACCCAAAATTCTAGGATGAAAAGAGGAAGAGGACCATGGGGCCTTTAACCCATGGCGAGCCTGCCACTGACCTTGCCATCTTCTCCAGCCACCCTGAAGCCATCAGCGGCCCCAATCCTTCAAAAAAGTCCTACATAAGGATAACCCACCCAGATTCTTTCAGCTCCCATGGTGAGGCTCTCTGGCAACCTGGGCTGCCCAGCCTCACCCTCACCCTCTATGGCCTTCTCTCCTACTTAAAAAACAAAAAACAAAAAAAAAAACAAAAAAAAAACAAAAATCCTAAATGATGATGATTTTTTAAGGAAAACTCAGAAAACCCAAGTTTTAATCTCTATGCATTAAACCCCTATTGTTAAGGTTTCAATTCTCTGCATCCAACCCATGGTCTTAAATTTCTACGAAATTGTCGAAATTTTTTTCAAAATTCACGCTTCCCATTACACTCGAAATCGAAATGTAGTATATTTCCATCATGCATAATTTCCATCAAAATTTCAATGAATCATCTTAAATTTATCGAAATCTCGAAATTTAAGCTAACATTGTTGCAATTTTAACCATTCAATAGAATTTCCAAAGAATTCAAATGTGAGACTTAGACATATAGTGAAATTTCTCTCTTAATTTATCTTTTCTTTTCAATGAAACAAAAGATTATTACAAGGGCTTCTGAAATTATATGAAAAATTAAACTTACAATAACATTTTATTCAATCATTCATGTCCAAATTACTTTTATTTGTATAATAAATAATATATAATTGATTTATAAATTCTAAATATATTAACCGAATATATTTAATGCACATATTATATTATGAATATTTTTAATATGCATTTTACACTAAGAGATTTGAGGAACATTTTGGAATGCTGGTCTTTATTTTTGGGTACTTTTTAGTTCTTTTTTTCCTGGATTTTTCCAGGCCTTTTTTGGGAGATGCCTCATTCTCCCTCATGTAAATGCTATTTATTCTTTTACTATCAAAAAAATATATTATATTGTGAATATCTTTAATGCACATTATACTAAAAATATGTTTAATACACATATTATATCACAATTACAACTATTACACCTCATACTCAACATAGATGTATTTAGTTTGTATTATATTAGCCCTAGAACTTACATTATTATGTCTATTAACCATTTCTAAAGTTTCATGAAAGAATTTCATGTTTTCTTATTAATTTCCATCATCTTTTCAAATTGAAATCAGAGCTGACAACTAAATCAAAATTTCTGAACTTTTCGAGCTTCGAAATTTTAATCAAAATCGAATTTTAAGACATTAATCCGACGTCCTAATATCAAAACTTCAAAAAATAAAAATAAAAAACCCAATATAAAAATTTCACTTATGCACCCAAACCTCAACTATCAAAGTTTCAAACCAAACCCCATATATCAAAAGCTTAAATCTTAATGGATTCGAACTCCCCAATAACAAAGTTCCTGCTTTTATGTATTACAATTCCACATATTCAAGTGCATCCATGATGTATTATCAAAGAAGGTGAGAGCATGATATTAACAACACAATCTCAAGTAAAAATTGAAGTTATTGAAACAATAATCTATATATAAAAACACAACAAAGCAATTGATCTAAAGCATGAATAAAACACCCAAGTGACAACATGCTTCATAGTGTTTTCATAAAAACCCTCTCTTTAAACTAGTTTAATCAAAAGAAAGCACATCAATTGGATTTAATATACACCTTGCAAAGGGATTATCTTAAACAAGAACAAGAAAACCCAAGCTTCGATTCCAAAGAGAACAAAGAGACCAAGCCTTGCTCCAAAAGAAAAAGCTCTTTCCCCCAAAGCTTCTAAGGTAGGTTTTTCTTCCTTACCACCTTAAATGAATGTAGCCTCTAACTCTACCCTTTGAGAGCGGATGATTTGCTCTTTTGTACGTTTGCCTAGCCTCTATTTATAAAAATAGAGCTATGGTTTGCAATAAATTGCCTCAATTCCAAAAAATACCCCTTAAGGTCAAGGAAGATTCCCTCCTTGTCCTAAAGAGCATTTGGAAGCAAACCCAAGCTTCTTTTAAGCAAGAAATCTTAAAATAAACTAAGAACGCCTTATTGAACCCACAAAATTAGTTTTAACCCACGAAACATGGGATTAAATCTCAAAATTGACACCAAAGAGCTTTGGTTCTTCAACAAGCATGGGTCTGTCCAAATTTCTAAGGAAACCAATTAAAGAAACCCAGACAAAAATGGACATTGACAAAATGCTATTCTTGCAGGGAAATACTTCAGAAGAAGAGGGATCAACCACATTAGAGGTGCTACCCATGCAAGGAGCCTAGGACTCACACTAATCACCTTCTCCTCTATTCCCAATAATAAAATCTTTTTCAGAGTAAGTCCGGTAAGGGTTTCGTGTAAGATGGATCATGCCAAGTGTCGTGGGGGGCAACGTAAATGACCAACAGTGTGGGGTAAACAATTCTATATATAATTATTCAGGAATTTAGCAGTGGAGGTAAAGGAACAAGAGGGTAACAGTGATGAGCATACGAAGAAAGTTTAGAAAATAGCTCCATTGTGTTTAGTCTGGTGCATTTGGAGGTAAAGGAACAAGAGGGCTTTTGATAACAAGATGCTTTCAGCGCAGCATCTTAAACAATTTGCCAATGGTCAACCGTTTTTTTGCTGGAGTTTTCTAGGAATCAGTGATAGTTTGCTTTTATACTTTTGTGAGACATAGGCCGCTTTTTGTATAAGGGTAGGCACACCGCCTAGGTGCCTGTTTTTCTTTATAATTCATCTTACTTATCCAATATATATATATATATATATATATATATATATATAATCATATGTACATATATAGGATAAGATATCATCTCAAGAAAAAACAATAGAATAGCTTATATGAGAATTAAGCCTTTTAAGAAAACACTGGTAACAGAAGCCAAGAAATAAGGTCAAATAGGGAAAAGTGAGCTACAAAATCTATTTAAAAGAGGGGTTACCATGTCAAACACATGCATTAAATTTTTTATATAGGTTTACTTATGAGATGAAAGCAAAAAAATAAACAAACAAGTAGAGAAAAGTCATACTCTGTTGATCTTCCAGCAGCAGAAAACAAATCAGCCCAGTGACGACCATCAGTTTTTCTTGCAACACTTACAACCACATCATGATACTCTGCAAAATTTCTGATCAAATCACATGTCTTCACCAAAAGAGAGGAGCTGGTAGCAGGTTTAGGTTCTGAGACCTGATTTTTGTTTGCATTTTGCCTGCAACCAAGTTGTGAGCATAAATTAGATAAATTGCAACAAAAAATCCAATTGAATAGTAAATTCAAATCCACAGGTAAATAACCAACAAAAAACAGATCAAGGTTAATTTTGATCTAAAATAGAAGTTACTGGAAAGCTAAAACAGTGACCATAAAGGCACTAGGGATTGAGACATTATCACACTCAATAAGGCTCAATTTCTCATCCAATGAATACCTGGAAATTTCAGCATCAAATACAGTAAAAAGAAGCCACTCCATACAATGAGAAAAGTGGGGCTTTTCAGCTGATAACTTTGCCAACTTCAATGCTTCCTCATTCTTGTCCCTCTGGCATACACAAGCAAAAACAGATTCATAAGCCTTTCATGTGAAGGAAAAATAAGTTCAAATTAAAAAAAAAATCACACATTCAAGATGTTGCTGCAACGTAGCAGTTGCCATCATAGTTGTTAGAATCTTCTGATTCCCGATTCAATTCATACGATTCGTATCAATTCCACACCAAATCAATCCAAATCTGACTAGCGAATCTAAAATAACTGAATAGTTGCTGAATCTATTGATTAACCTCGTGAATCTAATGAATTGATCCAAATCTTCTGATTCTTACGATTCTGGACCTATCGTATCCTGACAGACACAACTAAGTTAAAACTGCAAAAACAACATTTCTTTTTTTTTTTATTGCTTTTTTTATTTTCACACAGTTACCTTCCATTCCTCATCTGCATCAGTTTTGCGCTAGAAATAGGAGAAAATACAACTTTAGGTCTAATATTGCCTTCAAAAAACCATTCTTCACTCTTAGAGGAATACAGTGTTCTACCATCAAGAAGTATTTTCGTTGTGTTTATAAGATTTAACAGTTTGTTTTTGAGTAGTTTGTTCAATTATTATCATTTTTAAAGTAAAATCATTTTTTTTTCTTCGTAAATGGAGAAAGAATATGCTTGAAATATTTTTTAATTGTTGATAAACACAGGAAGTTCAGTTTTCTATTAATTTTTCTTGATTCCTTTCCTCACAAAAGTTCTTTTTTCCATTAATATTTCTTGACTTATTCCCTTAATTCTCATTTGTTTAGGGACTTATTCCCTTAATTTTCATTTGTTTAGGGAAAGCATAGACATGAAATATAATTTTTTTTATCATCGAAATTTAAATTTATTTTACTATTTCTTGTTTGTATATCAATATATGCAAGTCATTTAGAATTGATTTAGGAAATTTGAACCGAATCTTACGATTCAATTTGATTCTCAATTCACGATTCCCAAAATTGGAATTTCAGTTCACGATTCGAACCTCGATTTGACAACTGTGGTTGCCATTATGTGATTTGACTAATCATGGCAACCAATGAACAACTGTTTAAACCTCTCAACGGAACAAATGCAATTCATGGTTTGGTTTAACTTCATCCAACAAATGCCAGTACCAATTTGGATAGCTCAAGCAAGCTCAAGGTCTTAAATTTTAATTTCGACTAAAATTTCAAGGCTTCAAAAGCATGAAAATTTTTATGGAAATTTCAATGTCAATGTTAATTTGAAATAATGATGGAGATTAGTAGTAAAGCATGGATATCTTTTATAGAACTTCAGAAACTATTCGTAGGCATACTAAAGCAAGATTTAAAACTTAAAATATTATATTAAAAAAATACAAAAACTATTATTTATTATACAAATACAGATAATTCAGACACAAAAGATCAAATGTTATAGCTAATATCTACATTTAGTTTTTCAGATAATTTCATAAGTTCGAAGCTATATTTCGTGTCCATCTTAAAATAATCTTTAGTTTCCACAAAACAAGAAGATAAATTAGGAGACAAATTTTCAAATTTAGGTTTTGAGTCTCATATTTGAATTTCAAAGAAATTTCATTAAATGGTTATATTTCCAAAATAATTTAGCAACAATGTTGAGATTTCAACAAATTTTTAATGATTTGTAGAAATTTCAACAATTTTTTAAAATGGAAATTGACAGCCATTTCTATTTTTGAGGGTGATGGAAAATCAGAAATTTCAATGGAAATCTCACCAATTTTTGGAAATTTGAAACCATGGACAAGTTATTGGATTGCACAGCAAAATATTTAGCTAGTTTGAGGCATGGTCGTAAATTTCCACGAAATTGTCGAAATTTCCGATTTTTGTCACCCTTGAAATCAAAACGGCAGTCAATTTCTTTCTTGCATAATTTCCATCGAAATCTCAATGAATCATTCGAAATTTATCGAAATCTCGAAATTTTAGGGAAATTTGTCAAAATTTTAATTATACGATGAAATTTTGCCATAATTCAAATGAAAAATTTAGGAGTGAAGTGAAATTTCTATGTTAATTTATTTTATTTATTTTATCGAAACAAAAGATTATTACAAGTGCTTTTGAAATTACATAAAAAAAATAAACTTACAGTAACAATTTATTTAACCATTCATGTCTAAATTATCATTATTTGTATAATAAATAATATTTAAATGATTTATGTATTTCATTTGTATTAACTGAATATGTTTAATGTATATTATCTTACAAATATGTTTGATACACATACTATTTTACAACTTTTTTCACCTTATACAAAACATAGATGTATTTAATTTGTAATATATTAATCCTAAAACTTATATTATTATGTTTGTTAACCTTTTTTAAAGTTTCACAAAGAATTCCATGCTTTACTAATAATTTACGTTATTTTTTCAAATCGAAATCGAAATTGACATCGAAATTGAAATTTTCGTCAAAATTTCCGTACTTTTGAAGCTTCGAAATTTGAGTCGAAATCAAAATTTAAGACCTTGGTTTGAGGTCAGCGACGTCAAACAAAATCAACAGTAATCAGCTCGACTTGGACCTCATGGCAGATCAATTTTCTAAATGCTATACAAAGCTGTTTCAGGAGGTTTGAAGAGTGTGTCATTTATGTATTGCCATCCAATACTAAACTCTCAGCTTCAAAAACAGACCAAAGATCCAATTTGGTAGCATCAACATTGCACCACCATTCCTTTAAATACAAATTCCTATAGATTTCACATCATCAGGCTAATATATAAAATACATGGTGACGATTAAAGATCAAAGATGGGCCTGCAAAATACTAATAACTACTTCATGGGTAAAAAGGAATGAATTAAGCCTCAAATATTTCTTTCCACGGCTTTAGTGCATGACTTTTGGGGAAAACGAAAATATATATTTAATAGTGTCAAAACAATAATTAAGTTATTTAAACAAATTTCCTTGCCAAAGAAACCAGCATAAGACATATAGCTATACTCAAGTCCCTCAAAAGTTTGCCATAGTTGTCGAAACATGCTTAACAGGCACAAACCTGCTCATTCCTTAGCGGAGGGAAATATTCTACCTTAACTACCTGCCTTCCATGCCTTGAAAATCATCATTCAGAAAAATGCAACGCCCAGTGCACAAAGCTCGCATGCCATCAGAGTTTTGGGAGGACAACATGTAAGCAGTCTTAGCTCCATGATTGGACAGACTACTCCACGTGATTTGGAGCTCCAATCTTCAGGTTTGGATGTAACACCCTTGAAACTCATCATTGCTCAAGGAAAAATAACAAAACATGTATTTCATACTATCCAAATGATTGCAAGTTACTTTAAGAACAGCTGCACAACCATAACGGTCATGGTTGTTTTGGTTGTTAGGAATCACGTCCCTGAATTCTTTCCAAGGCATTAGAATATTCTTTAAAACTTACACATTATGTTTGGGCTACAAAATCTTACATATCAAATGTCTTGAATAATTCTTAGAAAAATTTTAACTCGAATTTATGCATAAAATATATTGAACATGTTGAATGTAATATTGGTTCTTTTGTTGCCAAAGGGAGAAAAGCTTGTATCTGTAACCCCTTTGACTATTTTACTCAGTATAAAACTAATCTACACTAAGAAATCAAAAAATAATGAAATATAAATGACAAATTTTTCAGTGTGATTTGTGCCGCGCCTCCCATTGTTTGCGTTTCCCTCCCTCCCATGTTCCCAAACTCTTCGATCATACAAAACCAGAAAAGCCCTAATTTCACCGCCACTTCCAGCCAGACAGGTCTCTCAAGCTGTTTAATTGCTGTTTTCTGAGAATTGAGTCTCCTTAAAATTGCATTTTTCTTTTGCAATCTGTAAAGTGCTGTTGCCAGAGGAGAACAAGTGCAGTTTCCATAAGCAGGAAAATATTCACCTTCGCCTCCTCATTTTGCATCCTTCTCATCCTTTCCTCTTTGGCCTCTCTCCCTTTGTGTGTCTGGCTCTGTGTGCGCATGTGGATACCTGAACTTTATAATTTATATCTGATCCATTGTATCAAGAAGCTACAAGAAGTTACAGTTTCTTTCTTTTTCTGGGTTTTTCTTGAAGGATATGCATTCTTGAGAAATTTTGGAAATTCTTGAACTCTAACACAGAAGCGAGCAAGACTTTGAGGGACTCCTCAACTCTCTCTCTCTCTCTCTCTCTCTCTCTCCCTTCTTTGATTGGTTCAGTGAGCATCACTATCGACTCCACCAGAAAGCACCTGCAGCAACATTTTCTCAACTCCATTGCCGAATCTTGAATTTCAATTGAAGAATTCTTGCAATCCCCTGTTGCTTTCCATATTTTTCAATTGATTTTGGCGTGGAATTTTTTCAGTCAGTGTTAAATTTTCCAGCGTTGAAGTATACTACTGTATTTCACAACAGACTATCATCGACATTATATTGAAGCATCCAACTTTGCCAGAAATTGACCACAAGGATTTTGTACATCACACCCAACGACTCTTCTGCTCAGGATCCAGGTTTTGGATTGGATTCTTGTGAAGGTTATCTACTATTTTCAATTGAAGCATTTCTTTTATTCGTCATGATCAGATTGTTTTAGCTTTCTTTTGGCCACCGAAGAGCTCTTCTCTCTCTCTTGATCTGTTTTTTTCACCCTCAAATGGTTCTTAATTGCTGGCTGGTAGAGTAAGTTTTATGTTTTCAATATGTAGCCTTAACATATGCATTTGACTTCTCATTTTTTCCTGATCTCAAGACAAAACCTTTAGAAACTCTTGGATTATACAAAAAATTTTCTTTAGTACTATTGCACGAGTGTTTAATTTTAGTCTAGCTTTGATTCACAATTCGAAATTGCATGCTTTGGATTTTAAGTTCATTGTGATGTATGTGTGCTTTCTAGATCTAGTTATAGGGTGTACCTTAGAAAAAAGTGAATTGGACGAAGGGTAGCACATTAGGAGACTTTTTTAACTTAGATTAGCTTCGTTTTAGATTAAATTGCTTAGTATAGGTTGTGGGGGTTTTAGTTTTTGCCTTTTTGTCTATGTGAAATAGGTTTGCATAAAAAAAATTTAAAATCTTAAAAAAATATTAATCTGTTGATTCTTGCACTTCACCCATGTAACATAAATTATCTTTGTATGCACAACCAGTACCAAGCCTAGATAAAGAAACAGGTTGCGTTAGGTAGCCAACAAGTAGCATAAAACTTGTCATATCTTTATAACATGAATCCTTACCAAATATTCACTAGGGTGTCCCCTACAAGCAATGCATTGCACTTAAACAACCCTGGAGCAGCAAGAAATGGACAAGGGTGGAGTAGACTGGGTCAGTCTAGAGAGGAGAGGACTAAGAAGTTAGCAAGGGAAACGAGGACTTGTTAGCAACTTGGAATATAGGGGCACTTATGAGCAAAAGCATTGAGATAGTGGATAAAATAATCAGAAGGAAAATTAACTTAATTTGCCTTCAAGAGACAAAATGGGTAGGGGAGAAAGAGAAATTGAGAAAATCACGATTTAAACTTTTGTACACTAGAAAAGAGAAACATAAAAAAATGTGGCAAGAGTCATTGTAGACAAAGACCTAAAAGATAATGTAGTAGATGTTAAACGAATAAGGGATCAGATCATAAAAAACAAGATAGCTCTAGGCCTAGCAATACTAAATGTCATTAGTGTGTATGCTCCCTAAATAGGCTCAAAGGAAATCTTAAAACAATTTTGGAAAGATATGGATAGTACTTACTATACAAGGGATACCAACGTCTGAAAAGACATTTATACGAGCTAATTTGAATGGACATATTAGAAATGACAATATAGGTTATATGAGTAAATATGGCGGCCATGGATATAGAGCTAAAAATGAGGCTGAATACAATTTTATATTTTTTCATGTCCAACGAATTGGTTATATCAAATACATGCTTTATAAAAAGAGAACAACATTTAATAACTTTCAAGAGTGGGCAAAATAAAAGGCAAATAGATTGGGGATTGTCTATCATGTAAAGATTGTAAAGTTATCACAAGTGAAAGTCTGACTACACAAAATAAAGTCCTAGTATTAGATATATACTAAAAACTAGAAGAGAAGCAGCAACATAAATCAATGCAAGAGGACTAGGTAGTGGAGTAGAAGGGAGAAAATAAAGTAAAATTCAAAGATAAAATGAATAAAAAGAGTGGTTGGACAGTAAAGGATAAGGTAGATGCAAAAACTACGTGGAATAGAATGGCTAACTCTCATAAAAATAGCAAACGAGGTTTTAGGTGAATCTAGAGGAAGATGCTCAAGCAGTAAAGAAAGTTGGTGGTGGAATCAAGATGTTCAAAAAGAGGAGAAAACTAAACTAGTATAAAACTCAACAAAGTTGTAGAAATATAGAAAATCTTGAAAAGTATAAAAAGGCAAGAAAAAATGCAAAAAGAAGCTATTAGTGAAGCTAAACATAGAGTTTATGATACTACATATACCAAATTAGAAACAAAAGAAGAAGAGACATTTATAAACTTGATAGAGCTTGAGAAAAAAAATGCAAAGATTTAGGTAATGAAAAATATATATATATATATATATATATATATATATATATATAAAGGACAGGAATTATAATGTCTTAATCCTTTTGTTTTGTCTTTCTTTTTTTTTTCCTGGGGTTTTCCATAATTTTGAAAGCAGATTCTTTACTCTCTCCGTCTTGTACATTCCTATTCTATCAATGAAATTCCCTTGCTATTAAAAAAATAAAATAAAATAATGTCTTAATCAAAGAAGAAGATGTAAAAGAAAGGTGACATAGATACTTTAATAAGTTGTTTAATGAAAACCAAACTGAAAGTTTGAGCTTGGAAGTGACAAATGAGGAAAAGACTAAAAATAAGAGATTTATGCGCAAAATTAGAGTTCTTGAAGTTAAGATGGCTTTAAAAGGATGAAAAGTGAGAAATATATAGGACTAGATAACATATCAATTAACGTTTAGGGGATGAAGGAAGTATATGGATAACATCTATTCAATACTATTGAACAAATAATAAGACTAGAAAAGAAGGTTTCAAAGAATCAATTTGATTTTATGTCTAGGAGGTCAACAAAAGAAGCTATTTATCTTTTAAGAAGACTAATGGAAAAGTTTAGGAAAAAGAAAAGGAAGTTAGATATGGTTTGTATTGACCAAGAGAAAGCCTATGATAAAGTACCTAGGGAAGTTCTTCGGTGGGTTTTGGGGAAAAAAAAAAAGGGAAACGGAGTCTACAGTAGATATACTAAGGACACTAAGGATATGAAGGATTGAGTAATGACTAGTGTTAGGACAGTAGGAGGGGAATTTATTGAACTTCCAATCAAAATAGGTGTGCATCAAGGTTTTAACTTTGAGTTCGTATCCTTTTGCTTTGGTGCTTGATGAACACTCTAGGAATATCCAAAATGAGATCACTTAGTGTATGTTGTTTGCAGATGATATTGTCTTGATTAATGAAAGTAGGAGTGGAGAGGAATCTAAGAACTTTGGACAGCCACTTTTGAGTCTAAAGGTTTTAGGATAGCAGGAATAAGCCAAGATATATGAAATGTAATTTTAGTAATGTAACTTTGAGTTTGTATCCTTTTGCTTTGGTGATTGATGAACACTCTAGGAATATCCAAAATGAGATCACTTAGTGTATGTTGTTTGCAGATGATATTGTCTTGATTAATGAAAGTAGGAGTGGAGTGGAATCTAAGAACTTTGGAGAGCCACTTTAGAGTCTTAAGGTTTTAGGATAGCAGGAATAAGCCAAGATATATGAAATGTAATTTTAGTAATGTAAGGATGAGTACTAGAGAGATGATTGTAGACACCCCATTTTGTCCAAGCCAAATATTATTATTATTATCATTATTATTATTATTATTACAGCAAAAAGTACAAAAAAAAAGAGAAATACATTAAAAATACAAAAAGATGAATACAAATATACATGTGAGTGTGTGTGTATTATGTATATATAAAAAAAAGGAGAATAGGAAAAAGAAAAAAAAAAAAACCTATGAAAAGGCTATGTGCACAGGCGCTGCAGTGAAAAGAGGGGGGGGGGGGGGGGGGGGTTCGATTCCCTCGCTCTCCCATCTCTCTGTCTCTCACAGAAACAGCTCCACCCTCACTCTAGGCTCCCTCTTCTCTCCCTAAATCCCCCATTCTTCATTTTCTCTCACTGGCCGTTCTCCATTTCTCTTCACTGCACCAGCCAAGCACCTCACAGCTCCATCCCCACTGCACATCCACCCGCAGCCATTCTCCTCAGCCAAGGTCACCACAACTCTTCTTCCTCTGCCTCCACACCGCAGGTCCGCCCACGCACCATTCTGGCAATCCCCACCACCAGAGCCAAGCATCCCAGCTGCTCCACCACCATTCTGGCGCCAGCTCTCTCCCAGGCTCTCATTCTCCAACCTCTCAACTTCAGGGTCACTCTCCATCATCTCCCTCTCGCCTTTTTTCTCCTCTCGCTCACAGATCTCACTTTCACACTCACTCTCGCTCGCCAGCTCTCTCCCAATCTCCTGTTCTTTCTCCCACTCTCTTGTCTCCGTCTCCTTCACTCTTCTTTGCCCACTCTCCCTCTCGCTCTCAGGCTCCATCATCACAGAGGACCACCATAGCTTCGGCCACGCACCACCACAGTTCCCCACGGCTATATCTCAACCCTTCTCTCATACATCACCCCCAGCCTCGCCTTCATTGCCACAGCAGAGAAAACTCCAAATATGAGGGGTGGATGATTCATTTGAGTTTCCAGTTTCAGTTCGTTGATGGAGTTAGTGTTGTCTTCCGACGGTAAGGACGACAATGATTTCTCCATCTCAGATTTCTTGCCGTGGAATGTTGAATCTGATTTTGATTTGGATTTTGATGAGTTTTGGTGCCGATATGGATGTGTGTGCACCCTGTGTTTGACCATTTGCGGCTGTGAGTTTTGCAGACATTTCAGTTCCTTTCCTGTTTGAATTTGTATGTCTGGTTGGTTGTCTTTTTTCCGTTCGAAGGCTTTTTCCAGCCGGATTTCCTCAAATTCCAGTTCATTTTTCAGTTGGAGTTCGTGTTTTCGGGTTCCCTTCAGAAGCAGATCAGAATTTGATGAAGGATTAGCTTCTAGTTGGAGGTTTACTGTGTTTAAGTTGGTTTTGTTTTTTTTTTTTCATTTTGTTTGGCAGCTCCTTTCATTGTTCTTGTTCATTCTGTTCTTGTTTCCGATTGGAGCTGGTGTTTCATTTCTTCTCTTTCATTCTTGGTGTTTCGTTCTTGTTGTTTCATTGATTCTACTGTTCTGGTTGTTTGTGGTCTATGAGTCACTCATGTTCCGCATGACGTTTTTTTATTCATTTGCTTTCCTAACTCACACATCAACTCCTACGCACACTATCACATACCTACACACACTTTGACACCCCATTACACACACTTTCACGCACTGCACACATGCTAACTCCCATACTAACTATCTTACTAACTCACATGCTAACCCTTACTGACTCATATACTAACTCTTACTAACGTATATACTAACTCTTATTAACTTGTATACTAACACTTATTGACCTATATATTAACTCTAACTAACTCATATACTAACTCTTACAGACTTATATACTAATTCTTACTGACTCATATACTCTCATACTAACTCATGCTAACTCTCATACTGATTCATGCCAACTCTCATACTAACTTCATCTACACACACATTTTACACATTTTTGCTTACACACACTTTACTCACATATTGTTTACACACACTGTTAACATATTTTTGCACATGTATGCACACACCTTTGCACACACTCATGCACACACTAGCCTTTACACACATTCATGCACACACTCATGCACACACTCTTACACTAACATACACACTGCTATATGTGCCGAGATTAGGGCAATCAATGCCCTTGATCTTGGCTCATTGAAATGGTTGTAGCTAAATAAATGCCAAAAGGTTAATTGGATGTTCGTCATGAGATCTTATGATTTCCGTTGGCGAGTCTACCCCTAGAGCCCCTCACACTTTTATATATCATTTTTATTTTTTTGTTTATATTTTTTCTTATGGATGTTTCGGTGCCAGTTAAGCGTTCCGTCGGCACCTGACATAACCGTAAGCTATATTAACAGTGGTCATCTTCCCTACAACATCACAACACAACCACGAACACTTTCATGGTGGACCCACTTAACCGGTTTCGCCCCGGTTTTCTTATTTTCTCTATTTATTTTTGTATCATATTATTTAATTGTTTGAAAATCCAAAAATGCGGTAAAATCACCAAAAAAAAAAAATTCAAAAAAATTAGAGGAAAATCCAAAATTTTTTTTGAGGTCCCGGAAATTGTCTTGCAAACTTTTCATCCCGAATGGATTCCAAAACCTCCCAAAATAGTTTTTTCATACTAAGAAAAATTCTCTAAAGTTTCAAAAATTTTGGGAGCGTATTTTTGTAGCTTATTTTCTCGATTTTCCATCCCTATGATTGCAACAAAAGGGTATGAGCTTTTCAAGCTTCCCATGCCCTTGTTCTGAGAGAATATGTACATATTGTATATTATGTGAGGTTCATTTATTTGCATTTTATAAATTCACAAATGGAGTAAAATAAAAGGCCTTTTTGAATTAAATTTGGGATAATTTTCAATTAATTAGGTACCATTCATAGAACGGGCATGTAGGGAGTGCTAATACCTTCCCCTCGCGTAACCGAACTCTTAATCCCAACTTTGGTAAAGCAAACCCATTCTACCCTTAATTGAGTAGTAATTAAGTGTTCTAACCACGCTCCAAAAGGTTAATCGTGACTTCATTACACCATGTTTTTCCCCGAAAATTTAAATCACATTTTTCAATTCGCATCAACCCCGGGGGCAAGACATTGATTAAACTTGATAATTAAGAAATTAATAACACAAGTAGATTTCGACATCTTGAATCTATTATTCAAGTGAAAGGAGACATTAAAGAGGATGTAATACATAAAGCAAGTCTAGGTAAAAAGGAGGAGTGTGCATGGGCGTGTTGTGTGATTTAAGAATAACCTTAGATAAAGAGGAAAGTTCTATAAGACGGCTACAAGGCCAGCTATACTTTATGGATCAGAATGTGGAGCAACTAGGAAACATGTACAATAATTAAAAGTTGCTAACATGCGAATGTTAAGGTGAATTGAGTGGTATAACACTAAAAGATATATTAAGGAACAAACATATACACAATAAACAAGACATAGCACCGGTTGGAGACAAGACAAGGGAGTGGCGGCTTAGATGGTTTAGGCATTTGAAACGCAGGCGTAGTAGCACCAATGACAAGGAGTTATTATTATTTCTGGTATTGAAAGGAATAGGGGTAAGCCTAAATAACTTGGAATGAGGTAGCAAGGAAGAATCTAATAGCTCTTAAGCTAGAGAAGGGAAATGCCCTCAATCGGGTGAATTGGCGAAAAAGGATTCATGTAGTCGACCCCATTTAGTGGGACTTAAGGCCCTTTGTTATCATTGTTGTTGTTGTTGTTATTGTATCATAACATACTAGATATGTTGAATGTTTTATTATTTCTTTCCTTGCTAATGGGGGAAAAACTCTATAGATATTACTATTCAAAGTTTGGGCATAATCCCAATATAGCTAAAGAAACTTGAACATAATCCAATATTAAGGATTGAACACATTTATGTTTCATAATTGATAGCATAAATCACACAAAAGCTTAAACATTTAATCAAAAGGATAACCAGGATGGAGCAAAGACAATAGACTACCTGCCTTCAAATGACGGTTTTAACCCAATTGCTCAGCAATTGAAGGATGTCAATATGTGTAACAAACATAATTTACAACTAGTAGAAGAAAAAAATTTTCAAATAGAACTTATAATCTTCCATGCAATCAACAGTTTATTTATCTTCAATTAATTTGAGTTTAATTCTTGACTATTTTATTATTAAAAGTAAGTGTGACAAATATAGTTTATAAAATATGTTTAAAATATTAAAAGATAGAAATGTTTTAAAAATATAAAATTGCTGTAAGAATATGTTCAAAGAAATTCACAATGAGTCTGGGGTATAATGGCTTCAATGACATGTGGCAGACCATGGTGGCTGTTATTGTACCATTGCAGACTCTATCGAAATACACGGATGTGAATAAGAACACTTGCGAGATATCATCTAGTAACAGTATTGGAAGTCGCCGATATTGTAACATAACAGTTACGACATGTTTTAGCATGCCATAGAAAAGCAAGGAAAATAATTTTGTACCAAAGCAAATGCAAAAGCAGAGTGGCTAGGAAAGATATGAGCTTTCCTCTCTAACCACATAGCACAAAACACAGCATAGACAATACAAAACCACAAACAGCTTACATCCTTATGCCTCCCAATGCTTCTGAAAGAAGTAAACAAAAAGGCGTATAAAGAGCTCAAGCAGACCCAACATTCACTGAAGAAGCTAAGTAAGCAATGCAAGAATAAATGTGGGCATGACTCATCACTATCATAACACATCATATCCTTATCACTATCATAACACATGGCATACACATGGGGAGACAAAGGCTTGTGAATTAACCTAATTTGCAGCAGACTATTGGTAAATCTACTAAGGATAGCCAGCCAAACAATAGCCTTAACCTTCGGAAAATGCCATTACCACTTCTTCACGAGAGCAATGTTCTTATACACCAAATGAAAATTTTCCATCTTAGACCAACAAACAACCTCAAAACTTACCAAGTGATCCCTCCTCTCACCAACACCAAACCAAAGAAACTCTCCTTATCACCCACTTCAATTGGCAGCTACACCAAAAAGAATCTTAAACAAAGACAAAAAAGAAGTAAAAATGAGACAGAAATAAAGCATTGGGTTGAACTCTTCTTTGGTGTCAAGGTAATAGCTATGAATAGTCATCGACTCCCAGTAAAGGGCAGAAGAATGGGACTTATTATGGGACATACAAGACAGTGAAGCCTGAATCAGAGCAGTACACCCACCCAAGAAAAAAGAGCACCCTCCCAACTATCAAGGCATTTAGACGCCTCAAAAACACTAGGTCTCAAAAACAAACCAACTGATAATTGCCACTGAAGGGACCCCAAAATAAGTTATAAGCCACTAAGAAGCAAAACCAGAGATAACATCAGAACTCAAATTAAAGCACCTAATATACTCCTACTCATATTGATCCTCAATCCTATAACTCCCTAAAAAACCTTAAAGAACATCAAAAAAAGATAACCACTCATCAAATGAAAAGAAGATTGCATTGTCCACAAATTGCAAATGTGAAACAATAAAATCATTGTTTGCCCACTATAAGACCCTGAACTATGCCCACATCAGCAGGCCTATTAATCATCCTCAACTACCCCCCCCCCCTTCCTTCCCCCCTGGGCAGAGGACTCTTGTATGAAGCCAAAACTAAGCCTTATATTCTCCATTATAATCACAGACAACAAAGCAGAAGATTAAAAATTTCTATTTCAAATTCTCCAACTACAACCAAAACACTTCCTATCCAAAAAGAAAAACTTCAATTCACCCCCATCGTAAGTTTTTTTTTAAATTTAAATTTTAAAAAAAAAAATACAACAAAAACAATGTAGAAACAACGCCTTTCCAATTAGCATCCTCAACAGACTCAATCCAAAACAACATCCAAATCTGCCTACCACTAACATAGGCAGTCCATGAATTCAAAGTAGTAGCGCCTAAACCAAACTTGACCTACCAGCAAGAAATGGTTTTATAAATACTGGTGGCCAAGCTAAAGGGTCTAAAAACATTCAACCAAATAGAACAATCCTTTTTAGGTACTAAGGTAATAAACAAAGAATTTATGCTTTTATTAATCACCCCAGCACCATAAAATTCTTTGAAGACGTTTAAAGATCATCCTTAACCTCATCCCAACACTTCTTAAAAATGCCAAATTAAAACCATCCAGCCATGGATCTTTATCCCTCGCCATACAAGACACAGTTTTCCTAGTCTCCTCTCCCCTCAAAAGGTCACCCTAAAGCACAACATTTTATCACTTGAAATAGAAGACAAATCATACCTATATTATAGGTCTAAACAAAATCTCCTCTGAATAAAGGATGCTACAAAATCCAGCAACCTCCTCAAGAATCAAATAAGTGAAGCTAGGACATTCCACAATAAATGAATAATACCAAATCTTTCAGATTATGCAATAGATTCAAATGATCTGTATACTATAAATCAATCAAAGAACAAGAAATATTGTAGCATGACTTAAGATAAAAATGGACTAAGTGGTACCTGAAGAAGGTGTCGAAGTAAGCAATGCAATATTGTTTGTGCTTGTGGAGATGGCTCAAAACATTGGAACTCCGTGCATGTTGAAAATGACATTCTCTGGGAAACACCGACAACCACCCCAGCATTTGGAAGAAGACCCAGTGGGTATACCTCACGATCAAATTCCAGCTCAGGATCCAACTAAAAATTGTGTCAAGTTACTGAACCATTTTAGAGCAAATGGGCTAAAGCTACCAATATAAAGCACCCAGCATCTAACATAATCTATACTGCATATAAAATTACAGTTGGCTTAAAGCTGTAGTGCTTGAATAAAATAGTAAAATATCCTTAACTATATTCATACAAAATTATTCTCATGTGTGCTTATCTTATGTATAGTATTATCTTTGACAAAATCGCATTAGGTTTTATGTGTGTTTACTCAAAAATACCTCAGATGGACCCGTCCTAAGCATAATATTACATTTGAAAAAAACATAGCTACTTATTTTCTAAATTATCCTATGCCAAAAATATCTTTCTATTATCAATCAATGCAATGATACTATTATAATTATCTTCTTACAAATTTATATCCTATATTATAAAAATATGTATCCTTAGAACCAAAAATTATCATACAAAAATGTATTATTTTCACCTATAAATTTATTTATGAGATGACTTGCTACAAAACACCATAAAAAAATTTTCTAAATATTTTAGTAATATATATTATATAGTCCAAAGCAACTTCCAATGCTTCAATACTAAAAAGAATTCTAGAAATATTTTCTGGTGGCTTAGATGCACAGACGAATTTGCTCACATTATTTTCCATGAGTTTACCTTCATTCGCAATAGCTTTTAAAACTGTTATTGCTCTCGGCACACTGCATTCATTATCAATTGAGGCAGGTCTATATATTTCTGCATAGGGCTCCAATGTAGGCACATTTCCTTTTGCATATATTTTTCTATTTCTCTTGATACAATTCCTTTTACTTTCAAAGAAAAAATTATATAATCCAAAGCCACCAGTTTTAACAAACAAGTTCAAAAAACTCATTTTCTCTCACAATTTTTGTATGAAATTATAAAACATGAGGATAAACAATACGATAAACAATCTCCAAAGAATTCAGTACCATCATCCAAAGACATGTTACACAAAAGGGTTCATATTATTCGTCTAAGAAATGTGAATTCAAAACAAAATGTTGCAATATCAACCTACTTGTATCAAATTCAATTATTGGATTTCAATTGATCTACATTCAACCTATAAAAATAATATATATATATATATATATATATATATAATTTTCTTACTGTTGATTACCACTCTACCTAAAAACTGAAGCTATTATGTTGAGAGTCAACGCTGTATATTAAACTCCCTGGCATGTGCAGCCCGACAGCATGTGTAGAGATAAAAAAACAAGAAATAACACCCATTAGATGAAATACTTTTTAAACACCACATAATAAATGCGAGCAACAAGACTAGAACCCAGGACCTCCAAGTAATCAGCTCTGGTACCTGTTAGATTACCACTTTACCTAAAAGCTTAAGCTATTAAGTGGTGGCCAACAGTGTATATCAAGCTTTAACAGTTATAAACAAACTCTTATTACCTTGCAGTAAATTTTTTGGTTTTCATTGGATTTGGTGCCAACAAAGACAGAACAGTTATTTTACTTGAACTCAACTTGGCTCGTTTACCATTTAATTCTGTTATGCATTCAAATTTTCTTCACTTCTAAATTACACAACGGGAAACATTTAATAATACATAACTAAGTTTTTTTCATTCTCATTATATCAGTAATATATATTATATGCAGAATTGTGAATGTATTAAAAGTGTAAAATATTGTGTTGAACAAATATAACTTTGATTACTTTTAAAAATACCTGCAATTATATATGCCTATGATCTAAAAGATACTATTCATGCATACCCCTTTCAAACTACCTTAAATTATATATGCCTATCTCATATCAACCTACTATATCAATATATGCTTGTCCTATAACAGTTCAATTCTCCAACTCTGGATTCCCTTGATTTTCTTATATTTGCAACAGCTATCCTATTTGACTTCTTTATTATGTAAGAAGTATAAACATAAATATCTCTATTATCAAATATTTATTGTCCTTAGACTTACATTGTGAATTGTGGTGAAAAAGCATAGTTGTTAGAATCTTACAATTTACGATTTGATTGATATGACTCATATCAATTCCATGCCAAATTGATTCAAATCTTACTAGCGAATCTAAAAAAATCTGAATCATTGCCAAATCTATCAATTCACCTTATGAATCTATCGACTAAATCTGAATCTATTGATTCACACAATTATGGACCTATCATATCATAACAAACCCAACTAGTTTAAAACCCCAAAGACAACATTATTTTCCTTTTTATTGCTCTTATGTTTACACGATTTCCTTCCATTACTTGTTTATGTTAGTTTTGTGCTTAGAAGGAAGAGAAAATAGAACTTCAGTTCATATGTTGCCTTCACAAAGCCATTCTTCACTCTATGAGTATAGTGTTTTGCCATTAAGAAGAAGGCTCACCAACTAAGGTGGTACTCATATCTTGTTGTATTGCTAATATTCAAAAGTTAGATTTTTTAGTAGTTTGTTCAATTATTATTAAGAAGAAGGCTCACCAACTAAGGTGGTACTCATGTTTCATTGTGTTGCTAAGATTCAAAAGTTCGTTTTTTTAGTAGTCTGTTCGAACATTCACATTTTTTGTAAGTTAAATATTTTTTTCTTTTTAATCCATTATAGAATATGCATGAAATATTGTTTGTCAAAATTGATGATAGACACCAAAAGTTCAATTTTTTATTATTTTACTTGATTCCTTCCCTTGAACAGAATAAAGTTCATTATCTTATTAATATATCCTAACTCATTCTCTTACTTTTCATTTGTTTAGGGAAAGCATACACATTAAATATGATATTTTTATTATCAAAATTTAAATGTACTATTTTGCTTCTTGTTTGTATTTTTTTTTTTTTTTTTGGATAATAAAAGAAAGTATATTACATGGGGAAAAAAAGTTACAACGTGCAGAGACAAGGAGTCCACGAAAACAAACAGAGAAAAAAAAAAGAAAAACAAAAAAACCAAAGATCGCACCAAAAAATTAACCAAGAAAACCCCTTTTCAGACCCTTTCCATCATAAATTACCGTACTCTTCAAATTTGCTGATTCTCTTTGACCCTTCAATTGACAACTTTTGCCACCATCCAAGCAAACCTCCTTTCTCCAATATCACTCAACTTTAAATCCAGCTTATCCAAATGATCTTGAGCTTCTAAATCTTCCTTAGGAATTTCCTCCACAAAGACTAGGCAATATTCCATCCTTGCGCTGCAAATTGTTGACTGAACCATCATTTTCAAAAATAGACTCCCTCCAAACCTTCCAACAGGACAAGATGAACGTAAGATAAATCCCCTACTTCATCGCATGAATCAGAAGCATACCCATATTGTTTCCGAATCTCATCCAACGATAACCCATTAACCCCCCACCAAAATCAAATTCACTCAAACCAATCACTCTCCGACTTCAAAATATACCCCCATTTCTTAACCACCTCCTCTTTCCTTTACCCATTGCTGCACCCGACCTCCTTCTTTTTAAGTGAGTCTTCCACTATGCTAAGTTCTCTTTTAGAGTCTCTCCTTAAAAGCCTTGTTCCTGTCACGCCAGAATGTTCTCTCTTCTGACAAACACCTTCCTCATCTTGGTGCCAATACGAGCTACCTTACGGCAAGCATACACCTTACTACCCTCAAATCTATCAAAATTCGGAAACAAGATATCATCAATCTCCCCCATTATTGCTCCTGGATTTTTACATCTTGTCTCCCCATTTTTTTAACACTCTTCCAACCCTGTTACATTTTTAATAACACGGTCTAATTCTAGCTCCGAACTATTAATAATCTGTGTATGTACCAAAGTTTTGATCAGCCTGACATGAAGTTTGGAGTGCTGGACTCTGAACATGAAGTTTAACTTCCTCCTTCCCACTGCTCATTTCCTGAGCTCTAAGGACTGAAATTTGGTCCTTCCCATTCTTGAAATCCAGCCCTGACTTGTCTGATTTCCCATTTCCCTGTCCAGCATCCTGACCTTTGCCATTTACCTTTTGAATAGAACCCAAGAATGAGGACCTCCCTCGTTAGAGCCCAACTTAGATGAACCTAAGTCTTGGGCTTGCTCAAGTAAATGGCCCAATTTAGATTTAAAACAAAAAAAAGAAACATGCCTCTTATCAATTAGTTGAGCCAAGTCTAAAACAAGAATCATACCTCCCGGCCCATGTCTCTTTGCTCTCTCCCCCCTGAATGCAGCCCTAGCAGCCTCTGAAATGAACAACTCCTCAGTTGGAACCCTAGCTACCTTTTCAGGCAAATCCGACTGGTTGACAAAGATTGCAACCTTCAGAGGCTGTTGACTGTTTGACGACTGGTTCACTATGGTTGGTTTCAGCAGATTAATGGCAACTGCTGCTAACTGCAGAAGCTCGGCCTTATTCATCTGAACTACACCGCCACACCTACAACATCTATCCTTCTTAATGGCCGCCAGAACTCAATCTCCACAGAGGACTTGACGATTGCAACCCTAGCCTCCATCTATATTACCTTCCAGCACGACCTGCCTCCACGGTCTGAAACATGGATGACCATTTGCAAACATTGCACCCAAATCTTTTCGTAACTCCTTCACCAAGTTGTAGAAAACACTTGCGAAGCTTCTCTATCTCTCACCTTTTGCGCGGCCAGGAACACAGAAAATCTCCTATAATTCCAACCCAACCCTAACTCCAGGAACTTTCCCACCTTCGTCCACCTAAGTGACAGCCAATAGTTTGTAATACCCTTGCAAAAACTCTGAAAACCCCTCTCCATCCAACTCAAAAATCCTTCGACAAACCACGAAACAGCCGCTTCCAATAACCTAACCCATTCATTACGAATATCATTCTTCTCGACCACAAGCATAGATGATCTCCCCTCACCCTTCTCTAGGCACAGATCAAATAATTTTTCTTTGATCTGAATTGCTTAGCTCATCATAACCTAAACCAATCTTCATCACAGCAAATGCACGTGGGGAGGAGAGGAATAGTATCACAAGGGGGAGAGAGAGGGAGAGAGAGAGAGAGAGAGACAAATAGGGCCATCTTACTGTAGCTTGTTGTTTGTATATCAATATATGCATGTCATTAGAATTGATTTTGGAAATTTTACTGAATCTTACAATTCAATTCTTGATTCCCGATTCCCAAAATTGGAATACTATTCGGATCTCAATTTGACAACTATGTGAAAAATTAAGTCTAAACTAAATTTAATGAGACTATAATGTTGTGTTGATAAACTACGCTACATAGTTATATTACCAATTATAATGCCAAGAGATTGGAGGGCAACCAAAGAAGATTCATTTGGGGAAACACAGGTTAGGTTTTCAAATATCATCTTGTTAAATGAGGAATGGTTAACCAACCTTTACAGAAGGGCGGCCTTGGCCTTGGCCTTGGCTTTGGAGATTCATAATAGAGAAGAATCGCTTCCAAAGGGAATGTAATTGCTGTCAGAATGGCCTCCATCATAATGGTTGGACCTCAAAAGTTTCAAAGGAAGCTGACAGTTCAGGTGTTTGGAGATATAATAGAAAAGGAAGGGAGATTTTCATCCCTCTCATCTACTTTCAAGTGGGGAATGGAGAGGATGTGTTCTTATGGAATGATATTTGGTGAGGCAAGTCCCAACTTAGATCCTCTTTCCCTTTCATCTCCAGATTTGAATACGACAAAGATGCCCTTACTAGCCAACACAGGGAACTGACCAGTCAAAGCATTGTTTGGGATATTCCTATGAATAAGAATGCTTCCAATTGGGAACTTGATACTCTGGCAGATTTTTTCAGTAGTCTCTACAGGAATCATAGTCAGGTTATTTCTGATGAGCCCAAATGGGCTTTGAGGAAAGAAGGGAACCTCAACCATCAGCTCTTTCTACAAACACTTGAGTTCCCCAGTTGAGAGCAGCACTAGCTTCCCTTGGAAGCTGATTTGGAAAATGGCAGCCCCTTCAAAGGTTTCCTTTTTCACATGGGAAGCTACTCTTGGAAGAATCCTTACCATGGACAATCTTCAGAAAAAAGGTTTCTCTCTTGTCAATAGATGCTTTTGATGCCTGGAGCAGGAGGAATCCTTCTACATTGTTCATGGACCAAGAAATTATGGAACTTAGCCATCTCCATTGTAAATCAATAGTGGGTCCGTGCACCTACAGTGGCAGATGAACTGTGGACTTGGAAAGGGATCAAATCAAATAAGGAAGAAGATCTCTCTCCCTCATCCCCCTTGCTATTTTTTGCACGGTGTGGAGAGAGAGGAACAGAAAAGCCTTCAAAGGAACTATTTCTCGTATTCAGTCTGTTGGGGAACTATTTTCTTGACACTTTTCAGCAAGGGATGTTTCTCTCTTATTGTTTTCTCTTGTTTTCCCTTTGTTCTTTGGTGCCTCTTGATGCCTCTTTTCAGCATATTTTCTCTATACTGATCAAATATAAAATAAATACTATTTCAATATTCTGATAATATTCAAAGTTTATTCCATTATATATTATATCCCTCCACATCCATGTACCCAAAAAAACGTATTCATAGTACATAGTTAGTACTCTAATTTATAATAAAGTTAATTCTATCAAAGTATTAGCATCATAAGCCAAAGCTGAACTATACTTGACAGTTATCAGATAACATATAATAAAATAAAATAGTCTTCCTATGAAATTTTTAAAGGTGTCATAATTGTATTTCTGAAAAGAAAAAAATAATTATTACATAATAATATAACAAGAAAATATTAAAATTTTAAATATTAAAATATATATGTATAAACAAAATGCAATTAAAAACTTTATCCGACGGGGTCAATTTCAACTTGCTCCCTGTATTGGACACTAAACAATTATGGAACAAAATATTACTTTTTGTGTTGTGTTTATCATTTTTTTAACATTATTTCTAGTTTCTACTGTATATCCATTCATAAAATGAAATATCCACTGATACGTTGCACATCACTTGCATATGAAAAATTTACTAGCTACTCTTAAATGAGCAAAAAACACAAATTGAAGACAATTACTTGCAACTTGTAGCTTCATAAAGCAGGCAAAATATACTCAAGATTAACAAATAAATAATGAAGTTTGTATCTTCATCAAACATAATCCAGATAATATCAAATAAAACCAGTAACTGTTCCTCTTACATTGGAGTCCAGGATGACATCTTAAAGTACAAAAACCCATAGTAGTTTATCAGCAATCTCAAAAAAGCACCTATATGAACAAATTAATTATGCATCATCGCATCAGCCTATCCTGGTGCCCCAAGCCCTGGCAGGTGGTAAAGGGTTGGAGAGGGATAAGGGAGATTCAGCTTTTAAATCTAACTAATCACAAAAAGCATCGTTCTATCCTGGTCAAAAGAATAAATGAATAACTTGAAATACATACGCACCTGCAAGAAGTCCTCTTGCTTAAAAGGGTCAGCACCTGGAGATGGATACCAAACCTGTAATGAAAAGCTTCCAACCAGAATCTATATCAGACAAGTAAAATATGAAGGAATCCTCAAGATGAATATTAAAGCCAAAGAAAACTAGTAGTATTTTGTCAAAAAGAAAAAAGAAAAAAGAAAAAAAATACAATAAAGAGTACGAACTATACAAGTAGGTTACCTGCATTCCTCGGTGGCCATAATCTAACCATGAAACTTCCTCAATAAGATTTGTTTTTTCCCTTGATTGGCCACAGGTAACCCAAAACAATTCAACAGAGTCAGTGAGCTCTCGTTCATGTCCATCATCCAAATCAAGTAGTGAAAGCTCCCCATTTGTTCTTAGTACCAAACACCTAGAAAAACATGCACACTCATAAGCATGCAGTGGACAGAAAGTTTGACTAATCATCTTGACGGATAACACACCTAGATGGCTCCCTGGGCAACAAGCCCAATGAAGATGAGGTATGATTCTTTGATACGTGCTGTCTTGGAATCTGATCAGGGATAAACCGCATTGCTGCAGGATGGCTTTTTGCAGTCATGATGGAGAGCTCTCGTACTGTAGAAAGCTGTTTGTCATTTTATCACTTAAAAATGCATGAAGAATAATGATCCATTACAGTATCCTCACTCAGAGTGAAACTTGAAAGTTCAAGAATTTGCAAATAACAAAAAATAAAATAAAAATAGTTCCAGTTCACCACTCCAATGAAATCATATAAGAATTATAATTGAAAACATCTCGTTACCTGCAAATCTGGAGTACTAGAAGGCGTTAAATCACCAGATAATGTCGCGTGGTATATATGGACATCAAATGGTCGGTAAGTGACAAGTATATAATCTTGATAAATGTCCATCACCATTGGCTTAGCAAGCAATTGTTTCTGGCAAAGTAGTGAGCTCTGGTCAAGATGATATCTTGGATAAAATAATAATTCATACCTGCAATGGATCAATTATGTAATTATGCCAACCTCTACTGATAAAACAAGCTACAGAACAGACATTTTATGATACACAATCCACATAAGGACTGCACCTTCAAAACATTCTATATAAAACTGCCCTGTAGAATTTGAACTTTCCTGTTACAACAAACATTAGAAATTCAGAGCCTCCGCTCGCACATTTCTCACATCGGTTATATTCACATAGATGCTTTCTCTTATGCATAAACATAAATCAGTTCAGAGCCTCCACTCGCACATTTCTCACATCAGTCATATTCGCATAGATGCTGTCTATGATGCATAAACATAAATCAATTTGGTCAACAAAATTGCCTGTTAAGTGCATCCTAACAAACGGTGGACGGGCCACATACTCTGTGGAGGCAATTGCCATCAGTCAACAGAAACTTTTACAATCATGTGGCTTATTTATATTCTTTTAACATAGTTGTAAACCTTTATAAATAAAGCATTGTCCCCACTCAAGTTGACAAAAATCCTTGTAATTTTTTCATATAACAAAATTTTACAGTAAATGAAGATGCAGTGAAGGGTCTTAGGAAGGGCATTTGAAGAAGTTGTCTCAATCTATTAGTGTTTCTTTATTTTAATTTTCATATATTTAATAACAATGATCATATAATTGAATAAGATGCTTGAAAAATGATTGCTCAATCACATACTCTGAAAGGGATGCAGTTGACAGCATCAATAATGGATTAATTGTATAGTACATACATTTAAAACAAGAAAAAAAGTCAAAGACCATAACAAGATTTATTTGTTTTAGAATGATTGTGATTTTTTTATCCCAATTTTTTATTCTAATTACTATGTTTTGAACAACTATGTTACTGTAGTTATGCAGTGTTACAGCTGTCTTTTTTTTTTTTTTTGATAAAAAAAGTTTTGATTAAAAAAGAAGCTATATTAGATAGAAAGAAGGGAAGATACAACGCACGGGGACAAGGAGTCCACCAAATAAAAACAAGAAAACCCCCAAAGAAATACAAAAAGGAAAAAACAAAAACAAATAACACAAGATCACAAAATAACAACAGACAATGTTAACCAAGGAAACCCCTTTTCAACCTCTTCCCATCATAATTTACCAAGCTCTTCAAATTCACTAATTCCCTTTGATCCTTCATCTTTTGACTTTTGCCACCATCCATGTGCACTTCATTTCCTCCAAAATCAGTCAAATTTAAGTCTATTTTATCCAGCAGATCTTGAGCTTCCAAGTCCTCCTTAGGAATCTCCTCCTTGGATGTAAGCAAAATTCCATCCCTTCGCTGTAAATTGTTAACCAAACCATCATATCAAAAATAGAAACCCCCTCAAGTCCTTCCAATTGAGGGTGGATGGGCATAAGACAAATCCCCTATCTATTCACAACAACCTGAAACAACCCATTTTGTTCTCAAATCTCATCCAACAACAGTCCCCCACCACAATCAAACTCACTAATATCATCACTTTCTGGATCTGAAAAATCCCCCCATTTCTGTCCCTCTTTTACTTTACTTACCCCATTACTACACGCACACTCCTTCTAGCATGAGAATCTTCCACTAGAATAAGCTCTCCTTTAGAATCTCTCTTTAATCTCCTTCAGAATCTCTCTTTAATAGCTTTGCCACTGACTCGCCAGATTTTTCTCTCTTATCTTCAAACACCTTAGTCATCTCAGCACCCATACAAGCTGCCCTACCTACAAGCATAAACCTTGTTTCCCTCAAATTTTCCATAATTAATACAAGAAAATCAGATTTCCTCCCCCCAAAAGCAACTTCTAATTTTTTATCTTTCCCACATAACTTGTCAATCCGTCTTCAAAACTTGTTGCATTTTTAACACCACAATCTTGTTTAGAATCTTCTCTGCTGCTGACCTGAGTTTGTTCCAAAACTTGATTAATTCGACTCATAATTTGAAAATATGCCCAGTACTTGGCTTCCAGGTCCTAGGAACAGTATTTTGGGCCTGCCCGTTATTAGTTCCCAGCAAGGAAATACCTGGATCACTATTGCCCAAAACATAAGCCTGACTACCGCCAAGGCTCATCTGCATAAAGCCCAAAGGATGAGAACCTCCCTTCCACATTAAAGCCCAAATCAGACTTTCCTGAAAATTGAGCCTAATCAAATAATTGGCCCAATCTATTAAACAAAAAAAGATTTATCTTCTTCTTCTATTATTTAGGCGTTGGTCCAAGACCAGAAATATCACCCGGCCCATTCCTCTTGACAATCACCTCCCCAAATAGCGAACACAGCGCTAACTGCATCTGAGAGGATTGCTGCTCCTGCCGAAGCCCAATCTTCTTTGCCATTCTAATCAAACAATTCGGATCTGTGATGGATCCTGACTTCAAAAAATCAGGATCCTTCAACTGCAACACAACTCCACACCGAGAACATTGATCTTCTCTCCCAACCACCATACCCTGACTCCACAATCAGGGACAAGTCGAGTCATCTACAACTACAGCTTCAGATTCCTTCAGAAATTCCTTCGCAATATCACAGAAATCACTCGTGAAGTTTCGCCACCCCTCACCCTTTGTACCACCAAGAATGAACATTGAAAATTTCCTTCCTTTCCATCCCAACCCCAATTCCATAAGTTCCACCTTCATCCACCAAATCGACATCCAATACTGTGTGATACCCTTGCAAATACTCCGATATCTCCTTTTCATCCGACCAAACACGGACAACCCATCAGCAAACCTCTTTGGAAAACCTAACCCCTCTATAACGCACCACGTTATTCTCAACCACGAGCAAAGAAGATATCTCTCCAACCTTGCCCAAGTGCAAATCAAAAGATTTTCCTTTGATCTGGATCGACCGATTCAAAATAGCCTACAGCATAAGACTCCATATCTCCATAAGCTCGAGAGGGTGAGAGGATCGTATTTTGAGAGGGGAAAGGGAGGAGAGAGAGATTTCGTCAATTTTTTTTTTACTGTTGTGTAAGTAAACATGAGTTAGTGTGTTAGTAAGGGTAATATAATCATTGTAATATCATTGTGATAACGCCTTCCATTTTGCCCAATTCCTCAACATGGTATCAGAGCAAGATCTGACCCACACCTAAGTGCATAGCTGCCGCTAAACCAATCCCTACATAGATCACAATCCTACACAAACCTGCCACTGTAGAAGGATCATCTGCATCACCAAAGCTCAGAAGCAGGTTGAGCAGTTGCCGGAAAAATCCTGGACACTATTGTACTTTTCAAAACCTCTAGAAACCCTTCATATTTAGCAAATTCAATGGCATAATAAGCCACAACACCTACCGATATGCTAGCCTACAAAATTTCACACCCAGAGAAGCCACCACATGCCAGCTGAAATCCGGCAGCTCCTACTCCACGCAATGACGCATGCCTGCCATTTTTTTTTTTTGTCCAAAGATCTCAAATTAATAGTTGCTCATGTGCGATAACTGGAGGAATGATTGTCAGGTACTGCACAAAGCTGCTTGTCAATGTTTATTCAGTTTATTGGGGCCTGAAACAATGGGGTTCGCAGTGTTTGTGATTCTTTCAAGTTGTTTATCTAGTTCATCATGTGTTTGTGGTTTGCTCTTGTTGTCAAAGGATGTGTATGTTAGGATGGAATCACTCGTTTGGGTGAACAGCATACAATATCAATCTCAGAGGAGTATTCAAGGTTCCTACAATATCATCACCAAATCCCACTAGTATGCCTCGGTCATCAGTCACTTTTTATACCATATCTATCTCAGAGGAAGAGTATTCAAAATTCCGACAGTATCAGGCATCCTAACAAGCATATCATCACATTGCATCAAAAAGGTAATCTTCCAATCTACATGTTGTCTAGTTATCTCTCCCGCTAGTCCTTGGGTATCAACTCTGCCACTACTAAGAATATGACAGGTGTAGCCAACTTCTTTTCTGCCCTCTATAGCATTCAAAAACTACCTCAAGTTACCTTGTTGATGGGTCCACCACTAAATTATGGGGATAGAGACAGTAAATCACACTCCATTCATCTCTCTTTCTTCTTTTTTGTACATTCCTAACACCCCCCCCCCCCCTCTCTTTCAATCTCATGTCTATTCATAAGATTACAAAGTAACAAAGGGCATTTCAAGAGGTGGAAAACATTTTCCATCTTCCATTTTTAGTTTTACAAAAAAACATATAGAAATTTCAACTTATTTTTTAGTTTTTCAAGATTCATATTAAAAAGGTAGAAAATAAAGAGTTTGTACAGTTGTGCAAAATAATTCTTAATTTTGTATTTCTAGATTTCAAAATAATTACAAAAAAGACAACTTGTTTTTCAATTTTTCAAAAATTATATATAAGGTAGTATTCGGGATAATGAATTTTGGGCCTTGGATTTGGATTTGTGTCGATTTGGAAGAAACTCAATACAATTTTACACTATATTTCATCATAATTCACACAAATCAAAGTCCAAGATCCAAATTTCTTGCTCCCAAACATAAAGAAATCTAGAAAAATAGCAAAAATATGTTTTCCAACGTTTCTATATAAATTTAGAAAGTTTTCTGTTTTCAAGATTCATATTAAAAATGTAGAAAATAAAGAGTTTGTTTAGTTGTGCAAAATAACTTTTAATTTTGTATTTCTAGATTTCAAAATAATTACAAAAAAAAACAACTTGTTTTTCAATTTTTCAAAGATCTTATAAGGTAGTATCTGGGATAATGAATTTGGGCCTTGGATTTGGATTTGGGTGGATTTGGAAGAAACTCAATACAATTTCATACTATATTTCGTCATAATTCACACAAATCAAAGTCCAAGATCCAAATTTCTTGCTCCCAAACATAGAGAAATCTATAAAAATAACGAAAAGATGTTCTACAATGTTTCTATATAAATTTAGAAAATTAGAAAACAAGGTGGCATTTTTTGTGATTATTTGAAAAATTAAAAATTAAAAATAAAACTATTTTCACAAGCAAAATCTGCCAAAGCCTTTTGTTGTTCATTTTTATTATAGAAATGTTGTAAAATTATAAAATTAGCTAACTTTTTCACAATTCTTTGGAAAACTAAATTAGAAAATGGAAAACAGACCCTAAATTGTTCTATAACCTTTTTTAATTTTGTTGTTATTCAAGATCTAAAAACAAAGAGGATGATTGGCACAAGACATGAAGTTGGTGGACTTTACTACTTTGAGTTGCACTCTCCTCCTATTCTCTACAGTGCTACCGCTACACCACTTCAAATCCATTTCCATCTTGGTTATCAGTTAGTGGACAACTTAGAATAGCTAGCATCCACTTCTGAGTTTTGGGTCTAGTCTTGAGTGAGAATCTTGTTAGTAGCGAAAGATCATCTTGTTCACCTTATTTCCCGAGTCAATAAATAGGGAGTCAACCCTTTCATGTTAATCCATTTTGATGTTTGGGGTTCTAGATATGTCACATAAGGTTAGGTTCTAATATTTTGTTACATTTTTCAATGACTACTCAAGGATGACTTGCATGTATTTATGAAAGACGTTGTTTGATATCTTTTGTGCCTTCCGTTCTCAAAGAAAGACTCAACTTAATATGTACCTATATGAATAACTCTAGTATGATCCATTAGTATGTGTGCCCACACTCAACAACAAAATGCAATTGCAAAGCAAAAAAACAAACGTTCTCTCTGTCACTCGAACCCTATTGTATCAAAAGAATGTCCCCGAAGTTTTTTGAAGTGCTGCCATGCTCACTGCTTGCTCACTCATCAATTAAATTCCATCCTCTGTCCTTGATAGTAGAATCCCATGCTCAATTATCTTCCTAAAGGCCCCTTTTTTTATCAAGAAAGAAAATTTATTACATAAAAATTGGGCATCAAGAACATGCCAATCAAGTACCGAAAAGACTAACAAGAACAATACATCATTCACTAAAGTACATCCAAGATATCAAGAATAACAGAGAAGTCCCTCTCAAGCATCCCATTATGCCAACTAGAGATCATAGAAATCTAGTCATCCATGACAGCCCGTAAAGAAGAGGTCGTCCCATTGAAATCCCTTTTGTTCCTTTCTTTCCAAACCACCCAAAAAATAGCAAGGGGAGTAAGGGGAAGAGCTCTCGTTTTTAATTTGTTGGAGCGGATTCTTTTCCAAGCCCAGATCTCACCCTCAACCAAAGCTACAATGACCCTTTTTTTTTTAGCCATGGAAATGGCCAAGCTCAAGGAGATTCCTAGTCCAAGGGCAGCAAAGAAGGACATAATCCACAAATTTCGCTTCCTCAAGACACAAGAAAGACCTATTCACAACAGAGAAGCCTTTTATTTGAAGATTGTCAAGGGTGAGAATTTTCCCTAGAGCAGCCTCCCAAGTGAAAAAAGAAACCCTAGAAGGGCCTACCGTTTTCCAAACCGCTTTCCAAGGAAAAGAGTTGATGCACTCCACTGGGCAGCTAAGATGATGTAACAAAACTTGACTATGAAAGTTCCCTCACTCAAATACCACTTGGGTTTATTAAAGGAGGCCTAGCTCTAAACATTGTAAAGGTTGCTGTAAAAATTTATCAAAGTATCAACTATCAATTTCCCAATCAAAACATTCCTGATCAAGGGAACGTTCCAAATGGTCCCATAGATTGAGCATTCCTAGTGATGGAAAATGAAGGCATTTTTTATCGTAGACACCTTTGTTGTCACTTCCTCCTCGTGTATTTGGTTGTGTCCTTTTGTCCAGTAGTTAAGTCCAAGAATGGATCAGTTGGATCCTCATACCATCAAATGTATTTTTCTAGGCTATTCTTGTAGACAAAAGGGATATTGAAATTAATAGCCCTACTTTACATCAATTATTTGCGAGTCCCTTCCTATGCCTAGCCCTAACCTATTATCTCTTCCAAGTCCTCCTACATCTTCACCTAGTTTGAGTCCTCCTTGTTGCTTGGACCATCACAATTTGCAGGTCTACACAAGGCGACTCAAAATAGGAGCTTCTACTTTTACGCCTCTAATTTCCTCATTAGAAGATCCTATTTCCCAAGATATTGATCTTCCTATAGCTATTCGGAAAGGTAAAAGCACTTGTACCCAACATCCAATCTCTAATTTTTTCTATTATGATTTCTTGTCACCCTCATACTACTATTGCGTTAGCACTCTTGTCTTCAATTGCTCCACCAAAATCTATTTCTAAAGCCCTATCCCATTCTTGGGGGAGGACTACAATGGTTGAAGTGATGCATGTACTACAAGATGATAATACTTCGGAATTGGTACATCTTCCTCAAAATAAGTTTGTGGCTGGTTGTCGCTAGGTGTATACTATGAAGTCAATCAACATGGTTATGTGGCTCACCTTGTTGCTAAGGGATACATTCAAGTGTATGATTTTGATTATTCTAACATATTTCTCCCCAGTCACTAAACTTGCCTCAATTCATGTGTTTATCTCCTTAACCACCATGTGTCATTGACCTCTGCATCAGCCAGATGTGAAGAATGTCTTCCTTCATAAGGAAAGTCTATATGGAGCAACCACCTAGATTCGTTGCACCAGGGAGGGAATCACAATTAGCATGTTGGATGAAGAACTCTTTGACATTCTAAAGGGGTCACCAAGAGCATGGTTTGGTACTTTGGTTAATTCAGTGTTGTACTACTTGAGCGTAATGCGCAGTAGATCACTCTGTATTTTATCGTTATACTCTTCCAGTAGGATTCTGCTGATTGTGTTAGTGGTTGATATTGTCTTTATTGGTGATGATGATCGAGGTATCCAACACATAACAAAGTTTCTACAAACTAGATTTCACACCAAGGATTTTTTTTTTTTATAAGTAATAAGTTTATTGATATCAAAATGAACACCAAATACACAAGGAGTGTACATGGGGTAAACAAATCAAAAACAGAAATTACAAGAATCTAGTAACTCAAAAACAGAAGAAAATGATTGGTTTCACGAAGCAGCCAACCAATCCATCAAAGTTGTAAAGAAAAATAGCTTCAGGTCTGAAATGGGTTTTTCCTTATCTTCAAAACACCTACTATTTCTCTCCCTCCAAAGACACCACAATAAACAATGAGGAACTATCAACCAAATAAACTCATTTCGATAACAACCAAATCTTCCTTGCCAACATGCTAGAAGTCCCACTACAGATTGAGGCATAACCCAGCTCACTCCAAACAAATCCAACACCATAACCCACAAGTCCATTGCAACCAGACAATGAATAAAAAGATGATCAACCGTCTCATTATTACACTTGCACATGTAGCACCAATCCAATATCCAAACCTTTCTTTTTTGTAAATTGTCAATCGTTAAGCATTTCCCTAAAGCAGCAGTCCAAACGAAAAAGCTACTCTAGATGGAATTTTCTGTTTCCAAATATTTTTCCAAGGAAAGCCACAATCTTTGGAGCCCATTAAAATACCATAATAACCTTTAACCAAGAAGCCCTTCTCTCAATCAGATTTCCAGCACATCTTATCCTCACCGAACCCCTTCACCGATGCACCATATATGGTATCCATAAAACCAGTCAAGGCTTCTAATTCCCGAAGATGCATACCCCTAAAGAAACTTACATCCCAAAACAAGACTCCATTTTCAAACTTCATAAGCTCAGCCACACTAGCTTCTTTATCTCGGCAAAATCTATACATATCAGGATAGCTGACTGCAAGAGACGTCTCACCACACCAATGGTCTAGCCAAAATTTCACCTTAGACCCATTTCCAATATCATATAGAACGTGGCCAGAAAAAAAGGCCATCCCTAACTAATATTTTTCCACAAGCCAACACCATGTGGACCATTAACAGGCCTAGAACACCAACAACCCCATTCACAGCCATATTTCACCTCTATCACTTGCCTCCAAAAAGCAGCCTTCTTCATCCCAAATCTCCATAACTACTTCCCAAGCAAAGCTTCATTAAACTGTCTTACCTTCCTTATCCCCAAGCCACCCAAAGAAATGGGAGAGCAAACATGATCCCATTTAACCAAATGGAATTTTGGTTCATCACCAATGCCAGCCCATAAAAAATTCCTTTGAAGTTTCTCAATACGGTTAGCCACAGCAGCAGGAATAAGAAATAAAGATAGAAAGTAAGTGGGTAAATTAGATAGAGTGCTTTTATTTCACGTGACTCTACCTCCCTTAGATAAGTACAAAAGTTTCCACCCTGCTAACCTTCATTCTATCTTCTCCAAAATTGGGTTCCATATTGTCTTATCCTAGAATTTGGCTCCCAAAGGAAAACCCAAATATTTCACAGGAAGATTACCTTGTTTACAGCCAAGGACGTGCAAGAATAAGTCAAAATTAAACACCGTACCAGCAGGAAACAACTCTACTTGCCCAAATTTATCTTTAAACCAGAGACCGCCTCAAACCACATAAGAATCACACGGAGAAGCAAAATCTGATCCAGATCAGCATCACAAAAAATTAGAGTATCATCCGCAAAGAGAAGATGAGACACCACCAAAACTCTTCCCTCTATACGCCCCACACCAAAGCCTGACATATGACCATCATGGACAGCTTTATCTAACATTCTCCTCAGGGCTTCCATAACCAAGACAAACAACAAAGGAGACAATGGGTCACCTTGTCTTAACCCCCTAAAGCTCTCAAAAAACCCACAAGGAGTGCCATTTATCAGAATGGAGAAACGAACTGTAGATATACAAAAGAAAATCCACCGCCTCATTTGGCAGAGAACCCAACCTGTTCTAGTAACTTCATAAGAAAACCCCAATTTGCATGATCAAAAGCCTCCTTAACATCTAATTTGCAAAGTAGCACTGGCACCCCAATTTTCAATCTACTATCAAGGCATTCATTAGCAATAAGTACAGGGTCAAGAATCTGCCTGTTCCTCACAAAAGCATTCTGTGAAATTGAAATTATATCTTCCATAACCATGTGACGTCTGGTGGCTAAGACCTTAGCAATGATCTTATAAACCCCCCCAAGAAGACTAATAGGGCAAAAATCCTTTACTTCAATTGCTTCATTTTTTTTAGGAATGAGAGTGATGAAAGTAGCATTCAGGCTTTTCTCAAACTGGCCTTTAGCAAAAAAATGATGGAACACAGCCATAAGGTCAGGTTTGAGAATCCCCCAGCAAGCTTGGAAGAAAGCCATTGTAAATCCATCTGGTCCAAGCAATTTATCACCATTAAAATTTTGTATGATATCAAAAATTCCTGCCTCCTCAAATGGTCTATCTAGCCAATCTGCATCATCACCAGATATTGTTGGAAATACTAAGACTTCTGGGAATGATCGACTAACTTGTTGCTCAGAGTATAAATTCATGAAAAATTGAGTGATGTAATCAGCAATCATACCTTGATCGGACGACAAGGCACCATCAACCACAAGGCTCTCAATACCATTATTTCTTCTATTAGGGTCCTTTGAAATACTTCTTGGGTATAAAAGTATCCAAATCTCATATGGGGAATTTCTTGTCACGAAGGAAGTTCTAGATAGGAAGTTCTAGATCTTTTAGATGAGACTAAGTAGTTAGGATCCAAACCTTGTCAGATTACCGCTTTACTAAAAGCTTAAGTTGATAGATTGTGGGCCAGCAATGTATATCAAGCTTTAACACGACCCTGCACATGCAGCCTGACAGCATATGGAGAGATAAACACATAATAGTTAACACCCATTCCACGGAACACAATAATTTTTTAAACACCACATAACAAACATGGGCAATGAGACTAGAACCTAGGACCTCCTAGTAACTAGCTCTAATACCATGTTACACTACCACTATACCTAAAAGCTTAAGTTGCTAGGTTGTAGGCAAACAATGTATATCAAGCTTTAACAGATACAAATAGAAAATTAGTGTCAGATGTGGGTGATTTGTTGGCTGACCCTCGAAGACACCGGAGACTTGTTGAGAAGTTGAATTATCTCACTATTACTTGACATGAAATACCTTTTGCAACAAGAGTTGTGAGGCAACTTCTTGATTCTCCAAGAACAAGTAACCAAGATGCAAGCATCTTGAGATACCTCAAAGTGCACTGGGGAGAGGCCTCTTATATCAATATTGGGGCCACACTTATATTCAAGCAATACAAATACAAATTGAGTTGGGTCACTTACCGACAAAAGATACACAACTGGGTATTGTGTTTTTGGACGGTGGTAACTTGGTATCCAATAAGTAAGAAACAAACAATGTTGGCCTAGTCAAGTGTTGAGTCAAAGTATTCCGCCATGGCCCACAGTACATGTGAGCTTATTTGGCTAAAAAACAAGCCAAACGAACTTGATTTTCCATGTTCTTGGCCTATGGAGTTGATGTGTGACAAACAAGTTGCTCTTCATGTTGCCACTAACCCAGCCATTCATAAGCAAATGAAATACATTGAAGTTGATTGTCACTTAGTTTAAGAAAAACTTGTGTGGAAGCTCATTATAATGACTCATGTGAAGTCTGAACTCCAACTTGCTGATTTTTCACTAAAGCCTTGGGAGGCGCTCGGGTTAAATCCATTTGTAAAGAGTTAGGAGCATATGATATCTATGGTTCACCCTGAGGGGGAGTGTTAGTGGTTATTGTGGTTACTTAGCGTTATTGCTGTGTTATTGCTGTGTTAGTAAATGTGGGTTAGTAAGGGCAATACGGTCATTGTCATGTACTTGGCATATATTATAAATAGAGGGACAGACCTATCATTATGATGAGGTCTTCTATTTTACCCAATTCCTCAACAAAATAGATGATTAAGTTCGTGTGTTTATGATTTTTGATATTCCATTTTACATTAAAAAAAAGTCTTTAATACACTAGTGGCAAATCCACTAATTAAAGGACTTCACCAGTCAATAGATCTTATATTCTTCCAATTTACATTCCATTAGCACACTCTTTTAATCAACTAGATTACTTACCATGAGAAAATTCACTTCATTATTCTTTCTCGTAAATAACAGCAAACCAAGCCTTGAGTCCCACTAGGAGGGGTTGGCTACACAAATCCTTTTCTGCCAATTTAAACGATATTGGGCAATTTCCTCTGACAATTTGAGGGCTATCCTTACTCACTATTCCATTCCAAATTATTTTAGGTCTAATCCTACCAGTTCTACTGCCACTAGGGGTAACTAGCTCAATCCTCCTCATTGGTGCACTATTTAACCTACGTTGCAAATTACCAAATCCTCACAACTGCCCTTCCCTCATCTTCTGCAGTTGATGTGCGGCATACACCTAACTCAACAAAAATATAGTCATATTCTTTAATTTATCTGTCAATGTTATGCCACCCATCCACCTTAGCATTCTCATGTCGGAAACTTTTACTTTTTGGGTATGTAGTTTCTTACTTACCCAACATTTTGAGCCATATAGCATAGCTAGTCATTGAGCCGTCCTATAAAACTTCCCTTTTGATTTAAGGGCATTCTATGATTACACACCACGCCAGAAGCACTTCAATATTTTACCACCTATACTAACTTTATGTTTCAGTTTCTCCTTCAACTTGCATAATAGACCAAGGTATCAAAATCTACCAGTACTATTAATTTCTTGACCATCAAGTTTAATCTTTCTCGAATATTCCTCCCACTGTGACTGAAATTTCAATAAATATATTCTGTCTTACTTCTACTTATTTTAAAATCTCTAGATTCTAAGCTTCTCTCCATATTTCTAACTTAGATTCTCCTCCACTCCTAGTTTCATTGATCAAGATAATATATTTACAAAATAACACATACCATGGAACCTCATTCTGGATACTCCTAATAAGTTCATCCATACTAATGCAAAAAAATAATGGCCTAAAGCAGACCCTAATGTGCACCTATTGTGATTGGAAATTCCCTATAATCCACCTATAGACCTAATGCAAGGCATTAATCTATACCTATAGTCTTAATGCAAGTCATTATTTTATCATATATATCCTTAATCACATTTGTATACCTACTACATAATCACTTTTTACCGACACCCACCAACCATAGAACTTCCACCTAGGTATCCCATCATAGGCTTTCTCTAAGTCATCAAAGGTTTAAAATAGCAATGCAGCATGGATTATGAATGACATATAGGCAGAGCAACTTACTGAGAGGAAAAGCCATAAAAATGGAACTTACAAAAAAAAAATGTGCAAGGGTGATGGGTGAAGCTATAGGCAACCAGGAAAGCAACACACACCCATCAACCCACACACATGCACCCAAAAAAGAAAAGGCTAGCCACTGCTTTGGCTTGCCTACGCATTTTTGACAACCATGAATCATCAAATATAAACAAATTAAAATAGTAGGCATACCTATAAGCTTCCAACATTGCCAAAAATTTAAATCAGTACTTGTAAGAATGAAAATTAACAAACTAGAAAATGTACATGCATAAACAATTCTCACGTGTTAGAAGATCCAGCATAGTTGCACACGACAACAATTTTTCCCAGCCATAACAAGCCTTCACACTGAATCTTCTGTTCTTGGGTAATATCTCCAAACACACGCCACTTCTTCAAACGTATGTCATATAATATTAAACCATGGAGACCAGCAACGGCTAAGTACATACCATCCTGGCTGGCTGCCACATGTAGGACTGGCCAATTCTGGGAGATATAAGAAACCTGGTCCAGACAAAAAGGATATCAGGGACATCTATTAAACAAACATAAAATGAGGATGTCAATCATCAGCTAGAAATTTTGAACACGTAACTGGAAGATTAAGATGCAAAATCTTAAGTTCATCAGTATCTTCAGATTGCACAACAAGCAACCGATCTTCACCATAAATCACTTGACGAACATATGTTGAGCCTGAAATTCCTCTGTTAAGGCAACATTTTCCAAACGAAAATGCAAGAATTCTCTCTGCAGATCCTTCCTCAATGGCATAAAGTTTATATCCATATTCATCCCACTGCATCAATGAGGTGCCACCCATCAAAGGCTCGTATTTACAATCATTATGTGTCTTAACAACTGGGGAAGATACAGATAAACCAATTTGACGAATAGTAGACATCAGACGACACCCAGAAACAGACCAGACTGTAAGTCCTCTTAACCTCCACCCAACAGCAAAAGCAGCATTATCAGGTGTCCACGCAATACAACTGACAGGACCAGTATCATCAACTGAATATCTGCACAGAATTCAATGAGCAAGAAATAGATGTTATCCACAAGAATTCTTCTAAATTGAAGTCATGACAATATATGAGATCAACTTCAAGCTACAAAATAACAATTCATCTCTATAACCATCAGCAGTCAAATGCTGAAACTACCATAAAATTTTGCACTTAATGAAAACAGTCCTCTCTCACTCAGAATCCTTTGATATTTTCCATCATAGAGACTTGAAAATCAATTAGAATACCATTAACTCGATGGGATGTTTATAAGCTCTCATATTTTTCGGTGAAAAACATCCTAAGAATTGGGGTGATCTCAGACCCCTACCAGAGAGCGGAAGAAATGACATCAAAAAATTCAAATCTGCACCATTACAAAAGTATGCAAACTTCGTTTAGTTTTTTGTTTATATAAGTGTTGGTATTTATAGGTACTGGAGGTATTTCTGTAATTTCAAAATTATGGGGTTCATTTTGGTCAAATTAGATTTTGTTTGGGGGGGGGGGGGGGTTCATTTGTAATATTTAAGTTGGCACTTTTGTGGCAGGAGTTATTTTGGCTGGGGCTTTAGAAGATAACTGTTTTGCTTTTGTCTTTTGAGAAGATTTCTCTACAGAGCCCAGCTCCCAGACCAGCTAGGGTTGTGAAAATTTGGAGGCTTGGGTTTTGAGGATTCAACCCTGTGGTGCCTATGGCACAAGAGGCTAGCAGAAAGCCACTGTTACTGTTCTGAAACAGCGCCAAGACAGATACTGATACAAGGATTAAATTGCTGTGTGCCCAGAAATCGCTTACTGGACTGAAATTCACAACAGTAATCTCTTTAATGTTTTGAGGATTCAGTATTTATTTGAGTCAACGAAGGTTGCTAAAATACTATTCTGAAATCTCATTTTTTATTTGTGAATTTTTCTTCTATTCCTATACCTATTTGCATCATCTTTTCATGCTCTAGAGCAACTTTGGATGCATAGCAATGTATTATGGATAAACTGTTCTAACTGTTGCGTGTAATATTAACAGTTTCTCAAGCATGGCTGCAAAAATGTGCAATGGCATATTAGTTGGGAAAGAGTATGCCTGTAAGATCCATAACACTAAATGAAAATTAGGAAGATTTTATATTTCACCATTTCATTGTAATAAGTCCATTGCTACTTGTTTCTTTGTTGATCATATACAACTAGTTGATGAAACTAGGCAGGGATCAATTACAGACTAAAGCTTCAAAAGAAAGCTCAATAACCATGGCCATGTTTGGGATCCCAGATTGATTCCTCATTAATGGACTACTGATACTGCAAGAGGAGAACTGGGGCACCTCAGGATGCATTGGGAATAGCATAATGGCAAGAAGGGACTTAATTTCCATTTTGACAGAAACTTGAAGGACTTAATTTATGGAAATTTTGGTTTCAATTTAAAGAAACAACACAAGGTTGTAAAAAATTACAAAAATTATGAATGAAACACTTGGAAAATATTAAAAATAGATATTTGTTCATAACCTAGAACCAAAATGAATCAAAGGAAATGTATATACCACAATTTTATAGCATGTGGAGATTATAAATTGCATATCACCAATCGTGAAAAGAAGTAAAAAATATTAAAGTCATTACAATGCTCATCAATTATTTATGATATTAATTATTTAAGAGAACATTTTTTTATGATCTAAACAACTTATTGAATTTATGATATGCCTGAATCCTACAATTCATTCAAGTAATAATACTACTACTCCTGCTACTATTATTATTACTACTACTACTACTAATAATAATAATAATAGGCACATTTGCAAGGAGAAAATAAATGGGCCAAATCAAGTTTGAAAGGTCCAAGAAGGCTTTGTAAGCTCAAATTTGATAAAATTTTGAGAAGATCCGTTGCTCATGCTGCAATTATTTGAAAGTATGATAAAGAAGAAAAGGGGGTTCATCAAAAAAATGCCCTAAATTTGCCTCTTCTTCAGTTTTAAAATTAAAATTTTCAAAAGTTTTGGCCAAATTTCCCAAAATTACTAATAAACTGCAGGGGAAAAAATTGAAAAACATTTCAATTCTGACTCCTATCGAAATTCAAAATTTCACCCAAAATATTAGTAAGTTAACTGAAATTTAATTATCTTGAATGTCAATCCAAGGAAAAGGGAATGTCTTGGGATGCTATTCCAAAAGAATGAGCTAAATTCGTATTCTCAATCCAGCCCATTCCCATTCTGAGATAACAATGTCGTCCAAAGTCTAGGAAATGTAGGACAAAAACAGGGTATTATGAAAAAAAAAAAAATTATTAATGGTTAGCCAAGAATTCTTCTTTTATCCAAGCATCCCTGTTAAGTTAGATGGAAATTTTCCACATGACAACTATTAGAGAAAAAGATTATTTCGATCAGAATGTTGTCTAGTCAAGAAATGAACATATTTAGACAAACCCGAAACGGAGATGCTAAGATGGTATAGACGCAAATTAATAGACCTCTCACAAGGTTTGATAAAATATTGCAGGGACCTTCCTGGATCAAAAAAATTACACTGACCTCCCCTGTCATCCATATGTAAACACCCGTAGCAATACTTTACACAACATATTCACCCTTGGTGGTTTTTTTATTTCAATTACCTTTTAATAAATTAAACCCCCCCCCCCTTTCTCTCTACCACGATTTCAATCCTTTTCCTTTTTTTTTTTTTCCTTCACAACTCACTAAACCCAAATCCCAACACCATAGCCCCAGCAGCATCACTTTTGTCATCTTCCTGTCGTTCAGTACAGACCAGCCTTACAACGCCTCCATCCATTCACTCTAACACAAGTGTTGCAGGCCAGAAGACAGTTGTACATTCAAGAAGAGAGAAAGTTTACCCTATAACTTGTTAAGTGACAAGACATTTGTGTTTCTCAATAGGTAAGGGCAACATAAATATTAAAAAATCAGTTGGTTCATGTATCTTGCATTGTGTTGAGCATACATGTGAGTTGTAATAGATGGGAAACCAGATCCATGTAGGCAACTCAAGTAATGGTTGATATTTAACCATGAATAAGAATATATATATCAAGGAGGATGTTAACGAACTCCTTGGTGGCAAGTTGGGAATAGAAGATAAGGATTAATTTAGCTGAAGTAGAATTATGGCAGTCAAATAAAGAACTCAACAGATGAGTAGAAGACAATAAAACCTAAACCAGAAACTCATGATAAGTAATTTGACATAGAAGATGCTACACATAGGAAAAAGTTCAGTTCCTTCAACAAAATTATTTTCAGACATAAAAAAAAAAATACGCACATTTTTTAAGCTTCTGCTTTGAAAAGTTCACAAAAAAAATGATGCTTTGATTGGATTGGATTTTAATTGTCAACAAGTAATCTACAACGCTTGGGATAAGTCTATAAATATTCCAATAAAGGCTTTCTTGTAGTTATGGAGAGTTTCCACCCACCAAGGTAACATGACAAAAGAGATGATTCAAAAGTATTGATCATAATGATTTTCTCACACAGAGATATAAACTTCAAAAGTGAGACTCACTGATAATTAGACCCTTACCCTATTCTTCCAAGATATGCACATAAAAATATATATTTATATAAATATGAATTTGAACAAAAATGCAAAAGAATCACTATTGTTGTTCTATGACAATAATTGTTAAAAGAGAAAAGGTGAGTATCAACTAATACAAAAAGGCCACTAAGTGTTGAAGTGCCATGTTTTTTATTCAAAAGCCGTAAATGAGGCTAAACCTTGTAAGAATCCTGCAATTGCCTTAAAAAAATAAATTACAAAACTACAATCATGCCAACAATTAACTAGCTTCACTTGTAATGCATAAGGCTTACCCCCAATCATACAAAGATACAGAGCGGATAAGTGAAGCAGATTCTTCAAGGTCATATAACTCAACAACACCTCTTTGGGTGCCAACAGCAAGGATTTGTTGCTCTGAAGCTACAGAAGCGCACACAGCATCACCAGAACCCAATCTTTTTTCAGCCTTAATAGATTCTGGTAGCCTTAAACCTTTCTTACTCACAGAACATAAAAACAATTGTCCATCAGAGTATAACACAATCAGTAACCTCAACTGCAACGCAAGCTCTAGCTGAATAACAGGAGACCTTTGGGAACAATTATGACTTGGTCTAGAATCTCCTGGAACCCCTCCAGAAGAAAAGCCATTTTCCAGTGAATGTCGAGATTCCATAACTTCATTGTCGTCATGAGCATGGACATCAAGTTCAAAAGCCCCACAGAACTGAAATTATGCAAGGAAACTGATGTGTTAGAAGCAAAACATTACCTGATACTCTCATGCTAAAATGAGACACACGGGCAAAAACATAAATAGCTGCTCAATTTTCCAGAGCCAAATCTAATTCATATTTACCTCTCCCTTCCAAGATATGGCATACAAAGATCCATCCGAGAGTCCAAGTAGCATATGTTTGTTATCACTTACAATGTTGCTTCTGGCAAAGGTAAAAAAGAAAAGATCATTGCATGATGAATGGCTCATGAAAGAATGGCTAAATATACTTCATGTAAAATAAGTTCCTGGAAAACCAACAGTTCATGCAACATTGACATTGAAGCAGCCAAAAACAAATTCAAGCAAAAAAAAAAAACTAAATATTGGCACCTTCAACATATTTGTCAACAAGAAGGACATCACATTGAAAACTTTTTCATTATAAAAAACAAATATATTAATGAGAATAAATAATTAAAATGGAAGGAGGATAAGAAATCCTCCTAAAAAGAATGCAAGAGGAAGCAAAAACAGACTACCTAAAAAAAATTACATCAAAGCTGCCTTCCAATCCCTTTGGATATCAAACAGTGAGAGACACCTGAAGACCCCAAATGGATGAGCCCAAAAAGAAGTAAACATCACATTGGTAACTTCAAAAAGTTAATGTCAAATGTTGTAGTAGATAAACAGATGTGGTGGTCAAGGCTAGTTAATAAAGATGTATCACTCTAGCGATCTAAAAAATTGGGGTTGTGCGCACCACCACATGACTAGGAAATGCCAGAAGGGCCTGAAGTGTGAACGTCCAATATATTCTAGATGCTGACACATGCCAACGCCCCCAACACACGTCCAACACGTGTCGAAATTTACTTTATTTTTTTTTGACACAGTTGAGACACTTCCCAATATAACTAGAACACGTCTAGGACACTTCTTGCAATGGCGCACTGCATTCTGCTGCTCTCTTTAATTCTATTAACAAAACCAAAAAAAAAAAATTAAGGAGAAGCTGGGAGACTCAGAATCAAAAGGTTCTTTAACATTAAAGTGGTTGGATTTTAGAGCCCTGGCGCCAATACGCCAGCCTTGCAAAGTACTGCTGAGTCCCCCAGCCCCAAGGGTTCTCCTCTCTTTCTAAAGCCATAACCAGTTCACCACTTTCTGTTAAATTTATAAAAAAAAAAAACAAAACAAAACAAAACAAAACTCTTGATTGGCCACGCACATGGCCAACCATCAGTGTCACGAGCCAAGCTTTTTCAGTGCATTATGTTTGCATGTGACCGCTTGTCTTGTGTACATGAGATAAGTAACCATCATGTAAATAGTAGTGTAGGTTTTATTCTTTGAGTAGGATAATGCCTTAGTGTGGAATAGGAGTATTACTCCTCGGTCATTTTAATGTGTCCTAGTGCCAGAGCTAGAACAGCGTAGAAGGCTCTTTACAGGAGGATAAGTGTTCATCAGTCATTGTAAAACTAACTAGCCATTGTAAACGTGTTTAGCCTACATGTCTTCCTCGCTAAACACACATCGCCTACTGTGTGACTCTAGTCTACTTTCATGCTTGTTTACCGCTTTTGCTTACCTTCTATTTCGATGGTTGAGAATTAGTTCATAACTAGTGCCCGGCCCTTCACAAGGTGTGAAGTGTTTGGCCCGAGACAATCTCACCCATGCCCTTGAGTTGGTTTTTTGTTGTTGGACCAATATTCTATAATATGAATGTAGTTGAAGATTGTATAATGTAGTTTCTAAAGTGGGCTACCAATAACCGTGCATTACTGATGCCTATATTTCATTTTAAATTACAATTACCTCAAATATTTGTCACCTAAAAGGCAAAAGATGCCTAAAAATATAATTTTTTATATTAATTAATCAGCACATCCTTGTCATGTAGTATCTTCATTCTTCCAAAATTGTCATGCTGTCATGTCAGTATTGTATCGTACACATGTACCCGCATCTCATGTCAGTGTAAGTGCTTCCTAGCAAATAATTAGAAAGCCTCTTCAGTCCAACAAAAAGGATCCCCCATATTTTTTTAGGTTTCCTTTTTCTAATTTGAGCCCTACATTCTTAAGTTGTTGTCATATATAATTCTTTATACAAGCAAGTAAAGTTAGGGTGTGTTTGGAAATTATTTGATTCCCTGTTTCTTGTAAACTTGCATTTTTTTTTTCATAAGCACTTTGGTAGAATTACGTTATTTAACTAAAACAGTTACCAAATTTCTGTAATTTTGGAATTAAAAAAATCTTTGTTTATATATAAGGAAAAACTGCATTAAAAAAAGGGCCAAAAGTAAAAGCTGTGGAGAAAAGGATAATCTCCAGCAATCAACTAAAAGAATTACAGAAGCACTGCTTTCTAATCACTTTTGAAATCAAACAAGGAAATCCTCCAAAAAATACCCAAAGAATGTGCCCAAACAGAAGCAAGTAAAACAACTTTATCACATAACATGTGGAAAGAATTGAAAATCTTCACATTCTCTTGGTCCACAACGTCCAAAGAATAACATGCACCATACAAGTTAATAAAGCTGTCCTCTTTTGCTCTTAACCCTAGAACCATGCCAATAAGAATTCATCCACATTTCGCAATACGACCCACGTTTCATCAAAAAATAGATAAGAAGATACATAAAACAAGTCTGGCCACTTGCGAATGTAGAAAGAGATGTGCGTTAATCTCATAAGACTCTAGGCACATCATACAAATATCTTGGCTGATAGCCTTACAAGGTTTCCTTACGAATAACAAGTCATTCATAGTAATCCTATTATGAATCAAAGTATAAATGAAAAGCGATGCTGATAGGGAACCTTAACCTTCCAAATGACATAATTCAAGAGGTTAAAGGTCTGAATAAATGAAGGAAGAAAGATTTTAAAGAGAAAGAACCCAATGAATCCCCTAAATGAGAACCCTCATTTGAGGAACAAAAGATTTCAAAACGCTCTTACTACGTAATATGCTCATCAACCTCTCCTTTATCAAGACTCCTAAAGGAGTGGAAATCTCAAGAAAGACAGTCCCCCTCTCAAGAAGAAAAAGATGTGATTGGAGCATTATTAAGGGTCATAATCCAAAAAGGCGATGTGCCAAAACCCCCATCAAAACTTCACCCGATCAAAGATCCACCCAAAACCGAATCTTATTGTCATTTTCCACTTTGAACCATGTCATAGGAAAGAATAAATAAGCAACCTAGAAAACAAACTTCCAATGGCTCACATGAGAACTCCATATTTAATTCTTAAAATCTTGTATCATAGGGAATTATCCTACCTCCATAACCATTTCCCAATTAAAGATATGCTCTTGGAAACCACATTACCAGGATCCCAACCCCTTCTAACTTAGGTCTCCAAACCACATCCCAACCAACAAGATGATACCTCTTAATATCCCCAATGCCAACTATAAGAAACCTCTCATAAGCCTATCTAAGATCCCCCTCCCCCTGCACTACAGTACAGGAACTCTATAAAGGGATAAAAAATAATAGGGATAGTAGAAAGGGAAGCACTAACAAGAGTAGTAGACCCCCTAAGGGCAACTAGGCCTCTTCCACCCTTCCAATCTCTCAACCACGAGATCCCAAAAAGGCAATAGAAGTAGGATTACCCACCAAAAGAAGACCTAAATGACACAAAGGCTAAGCCAAAGAAATAAAACCTGCTAAAGTCATGAAACCCTCCAAGTCACCGGTCATCATTATCGAGGTTCATACCCATCACCCAACTTTTACTTATGTTGGTCTTCAATCCTAAAATCTTCTAAAAAATTCTCAACCAAACTTCTTAGAATTCTCAACACTATCCTCAAGAAAAAAAAAAATGATATCATTTGTCACCTCCATCTCCTCCCTACATATCATTAAGCCTCTAATTGCCACCAATCTCTAAGCATGAGTAAACAATCTACTTAACTAATCAACCACTAAAGTAAACAAAAAAATATAGAAAGAAAACCCCTTGTCTCAACCCTCAGGAAACCATAAACCACTCCCTAAGCTGTTCATCGACAATCACATCCACATTCCTAGATGGCAAACAGCCCTTGATCTAGTTCCTCATAACTAAGCCAAGCCCTTCTCACGCATCCCCTCATCCAAAAAGCATGACAGCGACCTTTACAAAACCCAATTTAAGAATGACACCCCCACCTCTCCTCCTTTTCACATCCTCAAACACCTCATTAGCAACCACCTCAGCAGCAATATAATTGTCAACAAGTTGCCAGCAACCCCGTAAACAGCAGCTGCATCACTCACATGACCAGCTAGTGACAGCATCATTCCTAGCAAGCAGCTAAGATGGATGAAAAGCCAGCCAAAAACCAATATAAATCCAGAAGGGCTCCGTATTTTTCAATTTGCAAATCTTGTGGAAGGCAAGTGTTGACAAATAATGTTACATACATTTTTTTTTAAAAACAATAATAATTGGGCAACAAAATCTGAATTAACAAAACAGAAAACAGGAAATGCGGCCATTCCCAGGCGCGCCCTTACGTCGTTGTTGCATCACTGAAATGAGGGGCAGTCATAAAGACTAGGGGAAAACACCTTTCAAACCGTTAAGTTTGGCATTTGTTTCTGTATTGTCCCTAAACAAGAGAAAGTACGATAAAAAATTGAAGGACAAGGAAACTTTCAACAAAGTAGACAACATCACTCAAATTAGAAATTAACCCCTCCTTTTGCAGAAACAAAGTGTTGGAAGCCATGTATGTTTTAAAACTTTGATACAATTTAGGAAACTCCACCTCTTCTAAAGCTCTACAGTTCCTTTCACTCAAAGGGGTCTAAAAATGGCAAGAGGACTTAAGGACGAAGATTTTCCTTCAAGTTTCCTCCTGTCAAGAAAATTTTGTCCAAAAAAAACCCATTGCCAAGCTCCAGATATGTGCAGGAGGCCTTCTAAGGCCTTGTCTCCAGATGTGAATTTCTTGCGTGAAAGTAGTTCAGAGAATGTTCCCAATTTGTTTCCAGCAGTTCATTTTCTTGGGATCTGTGGAATAGATTATTTGGAGTGCTTGGTGAAGTGTGGCTGTTTCCAGTTGGTGGAAGAGCTCTTGAGCATTTCTTTTGTTGGTTTTGGGAAGGGAAGGGAAGGGAAGGGAAGCTGAGAGGTTGTGGAGGTGGGCCTCTTTGGTGCTGTTATGGTGAATTTGGTTGGAACAGAATGCTAGATTATTTCCTAGAAAGCGACTGTCTTTAGAGTAACTCTGAGACAGACTGGAGTACTCGACATCTCTTGGGGTTTATAGTACAGGTTGTTTCAAGGGCTGCTGCTTTAAGGATATTAACCATGATCACTAGAAATTATTAAGTTGATTGTGTTTTCCCTTCTCTCTTTTTTGCTTGAGAATTCCTTGTCCTCCTTTTTTGTAATTTTTTTCTCTTCTCTGTCTCTAATAAAATTTCCTTTTCTACCCCAAAAAAAAAATTTCCTCACCGAGCAAAATGCACATCCATCACAAAGGCAGAATATACACAACCAATAACAATCATTATATATGACATTTCCCAAAAATTTCTTGCAGCCAGACAACGAAGAAGAATATAATTAAGTGACCCCTATCTTTTTTTGGGAAAAGAAAATAATGATAGCCTAACACCCTTCTCCTCCCCCCCCCCCCGGCGGGCCCCAATGCTCTATTCTTTGTAGGTTGTCCAAAGTAAAAAAAAAAAATATGCTCCCATGTAAGGGGCGTGGGGGCAGGGATGAAAAACCTATGAGGAAGCTTTGGCCCAAATCATTTCCCAACAGAAGCTCACAGCCTAACACCATAAGTGTCTCACTAAAAGAGACCATATGAAGACTTCACCAAAAGGATGTCATTTTTAGACAAACCTCAATAAGTTTTATGCCTTCCTCTTATCGAAATTCACCATTGGCTCATAATGCTTTTGGAAGAGCAAACTAAAATGTTCTTGTCCCAATAAGCATCTCTAATGAAAACTTGGTTCCAATAAACTGCACCCTGTAAGTTGAGCATAATCACCAACTAAAGCATCCTAGAGTGCCACGCCACCAATTCAATCAAGTTGTCAAAGTCTCCCTAAAAGTTAAAAATCCCAAACCACAGATGCTGCCAGAATAAAAGGGAGGCCCCAGTTCCTAACTCAATGAGGCAAAGCAGATGAATTTTCCAATTTGAAACTCAACCATTAAAAATGTTTCATAACTGTTTCATATAATTAAGATAGATATAGGAAGAAGGTTCAAGTTGTGCAAGAAAATTGGGGGCCGAAATTGAGAAAACAAAGCTTTGGGGTAACAAAGACATTTAGAATTTAAAATGTATTTTTATATATAATTTATTAACGCTAACATAGCAAGTTAATGTAGTGCAATATTGTTCACATCGCCAAAATAGTGAAGTTAGTAGGCTTTCATTTTTTTCAGTATTTTTTAATTGTTATGATTTAATTGGTTTTTGGCATTTCTTAAATTCAATTTTCTAAAACGCAAGGGTGCAATGCAAAGCATTTTACCCCTCATGAGGCAATTCATAAGCCTCAAGGGGTTAAGGACTTAAGGGGTAATAGGGGTGGCAAAATGGGTCAGAACCCAGGGGGTGATCCGTGACCCGCCCGTTTAAATTGGGTTCAAGTTTAGTAGAAGGTGACCCGTTTATAAACGGTCAACCCAACCCATTTAATAAACGAGTTAGGCGGGTTTGGGATAGGTACCCACCAAGTGATCCGTTTAATTTGATATATATATATATATATATATGTATATTATATTAAAAATATATTAATTAAAGAGATTTACTATTTTCTACATTTTATGTTTTTCTGTTAAGATATTAAAAATTAAAAATAAATAAATTATATTTTAAACGGGTTCTTGACAGGTACCCATTTATTAAACAGACAGGTTTGGGTTTATATGTAAGTCACCCATTAGTAAACGGGTCAACCCGAACTCGAACCCGTTTAACCCCTACCCATTTACAACCCTCCCAAACCCGACCCACTAACCCGCTTTGTTATGCATATCATTTGTACTAACTCCATATTTTAGCTTCTCTATAATTAGCTTATGAAATTAAATGTGAACTTTAGAAATCACACATTCTTATAAGCAACTTTGACAACAATACCTATTGATTTTGTCCATTAAAGTTGGCTTCCCCAATGCCTAAGGATAATAAAAAGTTTCTTCACACACCAGTCCCATATCTCAAAATAGTAATTACATTTTCAAACTGCCTCACAGCTCAAACAAACAACTAAGCTTAAATCCTTGAAATTAATGTCAATGAGGGTACTTACAATGAAAAGTCTTTATTTGCAAAAGGCACCTGCTCACTGAGAAGCAGCGAAATAGTTGCAAGGAACAAACCGGATGGCTGCTTGCCTCCAATTTGTATTCTTTTCTCTGTGAAGTTTACTTTGAAAATGTGAAGAAAATAAGAAGATGTCTGCAATGTAAGAAAATGTAAAGCAAAGTTATGTGACGTTTGAAACAGTTCTTCAAATACTTAATTCACGAGAAATATAACAAATGAGTAAAAATTTCATATCAAATCTAACACACTGCTAGATATCGTTTTTTACATCCAAAGTAAAGACAATAATAATTTTACTCCATGTCAATTCTGTTGACTTGTGGGTCAAAGAAGCAATAGAAACAAAACATAGCTAAAACAATTGATTTTTTTCATTAAAATAAAAGTAAAACTCCATTATGAGCGCTTGCACATTATTCCTATGGTCAGTGAAAAACGCTACTGGTGCAACAATATTTCATTATACAATTCACAAGAGAAAACACACATGAAGTTGAGAAAGCCAGTCACAAACACACAGCAATGCCACACAACTGACTCCTCATTCTGAATGGAATGAAAGCCACTCTTCTCTCCGAGACAAAAACACACTCGTAGATCACATTTACATAATGAATGCATATTTCAAGGGCTATCGCAGCACAAATGAAATCACAAAAGAAGCCACATTGGAAAACATAATAAACATCAAATTAAGGGAATAAACAAAAAATATATGTAACGAATTTATCCAAAACATACAATTACGGCAATCAATTTCGCATCAGGACTCCACACAGCCTGCAAATTCTCCCCCTCCCGCTGCACTGAGTCGGAATCCCTCTTGTGCTTCCCTAACCTCACCTTGTGCTGAGCACCAAATCAACAATGTCAGCAACGAATACTCCCCAAACCACCAATTCGCTCGGGGAGAGAAAAACATATAGTAGAGAGACGAGAAGCCACCTGAGAAGAGCTCCAGAGCTCAAAGTGAGTAGGAGAAACGACAAGTAACAAGCGATTAATGACCTTCAGATAGATGATCTGCTCCGAAGCAGGGCCAGTACCGGGCTGGAGAGGGATGACCTGAGGCCATCCGTACGCCATATACATCTTCGATCTGCTCTTTTGCTTATGGAATGAGAGAAGGACGAGTGGAGGAGAGGAAAGATATTAGGGTTCGATGGAAAGATCGGAGCATCTGCTATAGACTGGCGGTACCATTTTTGGTGGAGAGATCTGAGATTCTGAACAGCCAAAACGAAGCAAAACTACTTCTGGTTTTTCTTCTGGGCAGTGGTAACTCCTTTGGAGTGAGGTTTTGGCAAACACGACGTCGTTTAGATTTTTTTTTTTTCCTCTCCCCTTTTGGGGTAAATTAAGAACGAATATTGATTGAAGTGCAAATTATTTGTAAATAAAAACGTTTTTGAGATTACAAAAAAATTATGATATTTTTAAAGAGATATATTTAATTACAATTAAAATACATTTTTAAAATTTTTTATTTTAAATAAATTAAAGTTTAAAATTAAAAAAGAAAAAATCAACTTCATTACAAATGGAAGTATCATGGACATTAAATAACAATATATATCATGCAGTAAGTAAATTTTCACATATTTTAATATTTTTAAATTTTTAATTTGATTAAAATAATATAAATTATTTTTAAAATTTTAATTTGACTATAATTAGATAAAACTATATTCAAAAGTATATTTTATGAGTTAAGAATTTGATTTTGTAAAAAAAAACATCTTCAGCTAAGAAAAAAATTAAAATAATGATATCATAAATGTTAAATGAATAAATTATACCTTAAGATGATAGGTGACAGGCAATCTTTTTTGTCCTAATAATTTTCACATAATGTTTACTATTATTAAAATAAATAGATACATGACTTTTAAGAGATAAAAAATGTTAAACCTATTTAAAATTATAATAAACATATGTTTAGGCATTAAGTAAATTGAAAGTAACATTTATAAAAAAAATTATCTATAAAAACAATTTATATAAATTTTGAGACTTTAGAATTGTCTTGTTGATTTATTGTTTCTTGTTCTACCATTTGTCTAAGCTTATGAAGATATTTACTTTTTTTGTGTGGGATAATCAATTTGGTCTATCATTTCTAGTATTGTTCCATAATTTTTTTTATGCAAAGTATTTATATATTTTTTACACATGGAATTCTTTTCCACATCCTTTTTCACAATTTGTATATGAAGTTGAAAGGGGTTTTTGTCATCTATTAATAAGAGTTTGTCATTTATGTCAGATTCCAATTTTCCTGCTTAATTTCATTTTGAAAACGATCCTGCGCGATTTGGTATCAAAGCCAGTTACTATTCATTCTTCTTCTTCATTTTTCTAAAAATTGCATGTTTTGATTTCACTAAGCGTTGGTTAGCTTGTGGAAATCTGATGATCAGTATGTTGAGTCAAGAGAGCGTCTAGGGTGGTTCCGGTAGGTGGTCCCGATTAGGATATCAAAATTTGTAAAACTAAAAAAAATTTAGAAAGATAATGGATAAATTGGTTCAAAATATTAAACGAACAAAAAAAGTTTTTGAAAAAAATTAATTTGGATCAAAGAGAATCCACTTCAAGCAATAGATTAGATAAAAAATAAATTCAAATTTCATTAGGAAAGATTGAAAAAAGGTTAACTGATTTGAATGGTAAGGATTTACCCAAACAAAATCCAAAAGAAATCTGGAAAATGTCTACAACAGAATCTCAAATCATCAAACAAAAAGATTCCATAGAAGTTCATGAAGAATATCTTGTCAAAGTTGTTAATAAATCTATATCATTAGTAACAAATGAAGTAAGACAACAAAAGAGACTCCTAAGTCTAGAAGATTTAGCAACCCATAAGTCAAACTATGATAGAATTCATGTTGGAATGGTCCAAGCAGGGTTATTTCCTCTTACAAGAACCAATCTTAACAAACCTGTTTGTGTCTTACTTAGAGACACCAAACATCATGAGTTTAACGATTCCTTATTAGGAATGTTAGAGTCAAATATTGCAGAAGGTCCAATATAGTTTGAATGTTTTCCAAATATTAGGGCAAATATTCATGATTAATCAACATACAAACTTTTAACATTAGACAAACAAATAAAGAATTATAATATGGCCAGTAGGTCTTCAAATCTTGAAATGATTTACAGAGTTTATTACAAATTAACAACTTCAACAATATTTCCAAATGCTATCAAAGAAAGTCCAAAAGGGTCAATATTATTATTACAAGCTAACAATGAACATACCTCATTGTTATTTCAACTAAAGAAACTTCTTTGGCACAAAATTCAAATTGGGGGAGAATGGGAATTTAATGAGTTAAATGAAAACAATGATGAAAAAATTCAAACAATTCAAAAGACAATGACTACAAGTATTATTCAAGACCCAAGTGGAAATGTCAAAATTAATTTTCGATCTTTATTAACCAAAAGCAGAAGTCTAGGGCAATCAAGTTCAAGACAATATGAGGATTTAGGCAGAAAAGATATTTCAAATGTTTATACAAAACCAAATAAATTTTATAGACTTAAAGGAGTTAACTTTGAATCAGAAATCCCACAAGGATATTATTCTAAGTTGGCAAAAAGTAAATATTTAAAGCATAGTTACAGGGGCACCTCTTTCTTCCATGCGATACTGAAAAGAAACAAAAGCAAGAACCATATCTCTTCTGTCATGAAAATAATGGTGAGAGTACTAAGTCTTATGATCAGTTGCTGAAGAATTTGTGGCATTCTATACTCAGCTACTTGGTGTGGAAGGAAATTGTTCAAAGATAAATGTACAGGTGATTAAGAAGGGACCTGTCCTGAGTGATGCAAGGAGGAATAGCATGTTGACTCCTGTCTTATATGAGGAAATCAGACATGCATTATTTGATATTGGAGAAGACAAAGCTCCTGGCCCGGATGGATTCTCTTCGGGGTTCTTTAAGAAGGCCTGGTGCACAGTTGGCCTTGAGTTCACACAAGTTATTAAGGAGTTCTTCCAAAATGGAAAATTACTAAAACAGCTAAACCACACTAGTATTGCACTGATACCAAAATCAAGTCATGCATGTTCTGTCAATGACTTCAGACTGATATCATGCTCTAATGTAGTGTATAAAGTAACTGCGAAACTGATCGCAGCCAGAATCAAGCCTGCTCTAGAAGATTTGATAAGTCCAGCTCAAGCTGCATTTGTCAAGGGTAGGAGCATGGTTGAAAACATATATCTGGTTCAGGAATTGGTAAGAGGGTACGCAAGAAAAAGAGTTTCACCTAGATGTATGCTAAAGATAGACCTAAAAAAAGCTTATGATTTGGTGGATTGGTCCTTCCTAAATGATATGTTGGTGAATCTTAACTTCCCTGCAGAGATGGTAGCATGGATAATGGAGTGTGTTTCCTCTACCTCTTACTCATTAAATGGTAGATTGAAGGGTTTCTTTATAGGAAGAAAGGGACTGATATAGGGGGGTCCTTTGTCCCCTCTGTTATTTGTTATCTGTGTTGAATATTTGTCAAGGCTTCTCACCTTACTAGGGGGCAATTTTAATTTTAAGTTTCACCCCAAATGTGAAGAACTGAAGATTACTCACTTGGTATTTGCAGACGACCTAATGTTGTTCTCTCGGGGAGATGCTGTGTCTGTTAAATACCTAATGGAGAGTTTGGAAGAATTTTCCCACTGTTCTGGACTTGCAATAAACTGTCAGAAGTCTAACCTGTATCAGTCTGGAATGAAGGAGCAAGATCTGGAGTTGATATTGAATCAAACAGGAATAAAACTGGGGAAATTTCCATGCAAATACCTGGGTATTCCCCTACTGTCTTCAAGATTGAATGCAGGCCACTACAAAACCTTAATTGATCGTATTTCAGGGCTGCTAAAGGGATGGCCAGGTGTCACGAGCTAAGCTTGTTCAGGGCATTATGCTTGCCTGTGACCGCTTATCTCGTGTGCTTAGGATGGGTTTCCATCATGTAAATACTAGTGTAGGCTTAATTTCTACTAGTAGAGTCTTTGTAAGCCAAATAAGACAGTATGACTCCTCGGTCACTTTGATGTTTCCTAGTGTCAGGATGATAATTACATAAAAACCTCTTTAGGGGAGGGTGAGTGTTCATCAATCATTGTAAAACTCACTAGCAATTGTCAACGTGCTTAGCCTACTTGCCTCCCTCGCTAAGTACAACATGTCAACGGAGGATTTGTTAATGAATTACGTTTGCTTCAATGTTTACTGCTTGGTTGCCAAGACTTTCATGAATTGATTATTATTTCCGCTACCATCTGGATGAATGTTAATGAAAGTGCTTTGTGGATGAATGTTGGGAAACGATAGGCTGGCTAGTTAAGCAAGAGTGCTTTAGCTAGCGCCACACGACCCTTCACAACGGTGTGAAAATAGTCAGACTGTGACATTTGGTATTAGAGCCAAGTCAGTGACACTTGCTGAGAGCCCAAGGTTGAGTTGCTACGTGAATTCGATTGCCTTCGTTGTTGGATTTGGAAAGCTTTGGTAAGTGACCATGGCACTAAACAATGCTGAGAGGATCAGCGTGTTGGAAGCACAGGTTGAGGAAACAACCAACACTATGGCCGTGGAGGTGGCTCAGATAAGAGAACTTGTTGATGAAGTGATGGGATCACAAAAACATCAAGCAGGTTTGATAGGCGACTTGTCAGAGGACTTTCGCCACACAGTGGAAGCTTTGTAGGCCCGGATGGCAGATCTGGATGCAAAGATGAATGTGATGGTTCTTACTATGGTGAACTCCAACACTCCGGGAGTTAGCAAGACTAAGGTGCCAGAACCCAGGACGTATGGGGGTGCCTGAGATACCAAGGAGTTAGAGAACTTCTTGTTTGATGTGGAGCAGTACTTTCGCGTTGTGAGGATGGCCTCAGAACAGGCAAAGGTGGATACTGCGACCATGTACTTGGTTGGTGATGCCAAACTGTGGTGGCGTACCAAGTACAGAGAAATTGAAAATGGAAACTATGTAATTGATAGTTGGGCAGACTTGAGGAGAGAGCTCAAGGCCCAATTCTTTCCTGAGAACGTTGAGTATAATGTAAGGAGAAAACTGAGAGATCTCAAGCATACGGGGTCAATCAACGAATATGTGAAACAATTTTCTGCTTTAATGTTGGATATTCGGGATATGTCGGAGAAGGACAAGTTGTTCTATTTTCTTGAGGGGATGAAATCGTGGGCAAGAACTGAACTTCATAGGCAAAGGGTTCAAGACTTGTCAACTGCACAAGTGGCTGCAGAGCACTTGACTGACTGCGCTGGTGATGATACCGCTTCGTCCAAACAGTTTGGCGGAGAGGGAAACAGTGAAAAGTCTTTCAAGAATGGCAAACCCAAGAGTGGGGGAGCCGACTCTAAATCATCAACCTCACAGGAAGCTTCGTCGTCTCAAGGGTTCAACACACCCAATGGAAAGGGGAAGAGTAAAATTGAATGTTTCTTGTGTCGAGGTCCTCATAGAGTTTTTGAGTGCCCTTACAAAGCATCACTTAATGCCTTACAGGCTTCCATTGTAGAACAGGCGGTGGAAGATGATGGGGAAGAGGATGATGCCCTGAGGGTGGGTTCAGTGCGGTTGGTGAACGCATTGGAAAAGCAGGCAAAAACACCAAAAGTTACACGAGCAAAAGGGTTAATGTTTGTGGACTTGAGGATAAATGGGAAGAGTACTCGCGCTATGGTGGATACAGAAGCTACTCATAATTTTGTTTCACAGTTGGAAGCAGGGAGACTCAACTTATCCTTAGAGAAGGATACAGGACGCATGAAAGCAGTTAACTCTGTAGCCTAGCCTACTCTAGGAGTAGCCAAGCAAGTGGCTATAAAGCTTGGACAGTGGGAAGGTCATGCGAATTTCACAGCGCTGCCATTGGATGACTATCCGGTCATTCTAGGAATGGAGTTCCTAATGGGGACGAGGGCAGTACTGATGCCTTCGGCTGGTTCCCTGTGTCTGATGGGAGATCACTTGTGCATGGTGCAAGTCGTTGCAACGAAAGGAGACGACGGGAAGTCCCTTTCAGCCATACAACTTAATGAAGGATTGGGTCAGGGTGAGCAGACACGTCTAGCTACGGTGGTGGTAGACAAAGAAGTAGGCCGAGAGCTGGAGCCTACTACCATCCAAGCGGTGTTGGATGAGTATAAGGAGGTGTTGGCGGATAAGCTGCCTCACAATTTGCCTTCACGATGGACTGTGGAGGATGAGATCGAGTTGTTATCAGGAGTGAAACCACCTGCTAAAGGGCCATGTCGGATTGCGCCTCGAGAGATAGTAGAGTTGGGGAAGCAACTTGATAAAGTGGAAGCGGGATGTGTTCGCCCTTCCAAAACACCGTTGGGAGCATCGGTGTCATTTCAGAGGAAACATAAAGAACATCTACGGAAGGTGTTCGACAGGCTGAAGGGAAACAGTCTGGATTTGAAGAAGGAGAATTTCTCTTTCGCTCGGCGGAGCGAAAAATTCCTTGGTCAAGTCATTGAACAAGGTCGTATCCGGAGGGGTATGGAGAAGGTAAGGATGATTCAAGAATGGAAGATCCCCACGATAGTGAAGGAGTTGCGTTCCTTTCTTGGCCTTACTAGATACTACAGGGAGTTCGTTGAGGGGTATTCGCAGAGAATGACTCCAATGACAGGACTACTGGGAAGGTATTATTGGCCGCACACGCGGGATGATGTGGTTGATTATACCAAAACTTGTCTCACTTGCCAACAAGACAAAGGGGAGCGAAAGAAGTATGGTACTTTCATGGCCGCACCAAAGTACTGTTGGGTAGAGGGGATGACACAATTGTTCCTTTTTACTATTGTGAGACATTGGGGTGTTCCCCAAGTTATTATTTGTCACCAAGATTTAATGTTCACTGACAACTTCCTAACAGAGTTTTTCAGGATATTTAGGTCACACCTTGACATCTCTTCGAGTTATCATCGACAAACAGGTGGACAGATGAAGAGATTCAAAAAGCTACTAGATGAGTACTTGTGCCATTGTGTCAACGACAACCAGAAGAATGGCGTGCAACTACTTGATGTGGCTCCGTTCTGCGGCAACACCCAAAGGTGCTCAACTACCAACAAGAGCCCTATTGAGCTTGTTACAGACCAGCTGCCACTGTTACCTCACACAGTGGGCGAGCCGTACAAACGAAAGAGTCTTAGGGCGTTCATCTTCACCAGTGAAGGGAGACAGAATGCAAACTTTGCCCAAGCCTATCTGAAGAAAGCTTCTAAGCAGATGAAGAAGTTGGCAAATCAGGAGAGAAGACCGCAGTTTCATGTCAACTACCTCAAGCCATTCACCGCCAACACCAACAACCTGAGCAGAAGTCAATCAAACAGCGCAGAGTTGAAGACAATGCAACCTGACAGACATGATGTTGAAGAGATCCTTGCAGACAGAAAGTTCATATCCTCAAGGAAGAAGCAGCAGAAATTCCTAGTGGAGTGGAAATGCCTTAATGACAATGAAATCAGCTGGATTTCAGTGGAAGATTTGAAGCCATTCGTGGACAAAGTTGAAGTGTACCTATCGCCAAAAGTCTACGAGGCCGTCGACCGCATAAGTGGGGGAGAATGTCACGAGCTAAGCTTGTTCAGGGCATTATGCTTGCTTATGACCGCTTATCTCGTGTGCTTAGGATGGGTTTCCATCATGTAAATACTAGTGTAGAGTTAATTTCTGCTAGTAGAGTCTTTGTAAGCCAAATAAGGCAGTATGACTTCAATGTTTACTGCTTGGTTGCCACGGCTTTCATGAATTGATTATTATTTCCGCTGCCATCTGAATGAATGTTAATGAAAGTGCTTTGTGGATGAATGTTGGGAAATGATAGGCTGGCTAGTTAAGCAAGAGTGCTTTAGCTAGCGACGCACGGCCCTTCACAACGGTGTGAAAATAGTCGGACCGTGACACCAGGGCACACACTATCATATGCTGGAAAGCTCGAAATAATTAACTCAATTGTACAAGGTATGGAGTGCTTTTGGTTAGCAACTTTTCCCATTCCCCTGAATGTATTGAACCAAATAATCAAGATTTGTAGAGTGTTCTTATCGGGGGGAAGGAAGAAACCATTGATTGCATGGAAGGAAATCTGTCAACCGAAAATAGAAGGAGGATTGGGTGTCTTTGACCTCAGTGTTTGGAACAAAGCTCTGCTGACAAAGACCTTATGGAACATTCATGCTAAGAAAGATTGCCTATGGTCTAAATGGATCCACCAAGTATACTTAAAAGATGCTGAGATCTGGAATGCTGCAGCAGGAAAAGCTAACTCTCCCCTATTTAAAACTCTGGTTGAATTAAAAAAACCAGATTGTTCAGCTTGCTGGGGGTGTTGAAGCTGCCAAGGAAATGACGAACAGTTTGGAAAATAAATCGCATCTATACTATGAATTCTGGAGGATAAAAAATCACAAAGTCCCATGGGTGAAAGAGGTATGGTATGGAGGAAATATCCCGAAGCACACATTCTATCTATGGTTGGGCTTGAAGGGGAAGCTCCCAACATGTGATAAAATTCCAATGGAGGGCATTGATCATAATTGTGGGTTTTGTAAAGAAAATAGAGAAACACTTGAGCACTTGTTTTTCAGCTGCAAGTTCTCGGCTGAAGTTTGGGGTGGTATAAGTAAATGGCTAGGGCTTAGGAGAGCTGTGACAACCATCAAGGCAGCGGTTAAGTGGCTGCACAAAGAGGCGAAAGGGAATGGATTTCTCTCTGCAGGGAAAAGAATTGGATGGGGCCGCAATGATTTATTTTATATGGTATTTTAGAAATAGAAACAGATTTGAAAATTATGTAATCTCCCCTATAGATTTAATTAAAGTGATCCAAATATATACCTATAAGGCTGTTTTTGATAAATTTTATCTGTATTCTGTAGCGTATGTGTAGTAACCCGACCCCAAGAAAAAAATAATAATAATAAAATAAATAAATAAAATTAAAATATATATATTTTTTGGAGAAGATATTTTGAAAAGAGATATTTTGAGATATTTATATATAAATATCTTGGAGGAAATATTTATTTAGATTACTTAAGGGTTAAGTTAAGATTTATTCTATAAATTCTCTTATTCTCTCTCTCTCTCTCTCTCTCTCTCTCTCTCTCTCTCTCTCTCTCTCTCTCTCTCTCTCTCTCTCTCTCTCTAAGATCCTTCGCCGTTTGTCGTCCGTTTCCAAAAACGGAGGGTACTGCGTCGATCAGAAGAGGAAACTCTACACTTTTAGTGAATCGGATCGTCGTTTCGGGGAGTTTCAGGTTTTCCCAAGAATCGAGGTAGGAATCTGATCCTAATTTTGATTGGATATTTGGATAGCAGTAGAAAACATAGTAAGGTTATGTTCTGTGGTTTTAGGTTTTCGGGATCTCGGGTTGTCGATTTGGACCGTTATCATACGAACTTTCATTTCGAGTATAAGGTAAGGGGAATTTGATTACAACAGCTATTTTGGAAAACTAAACCGCTAAAAAGTTAGTTTACATTATTATGTATGATTTAACTGCTTATTTGTGAAATTCTACCGAGTAGAAATGCCGGTTTGACGATTTTACGGTTTTTGGTAAAAACAAGGTTTTCGACGTGTAATCTCCAAAATTTTACAAACATCGTTTATTTGTGTTTATACTATAGTAGGAGAGGCTCGAATCCTTTATTTATTCAGTTAAACTATGTATATTGAATTTCTATCATTTAGCGGGTTTTTGTATTAAACTTGTGTGATCTATGTTGATATGGGAATGAATGGATTTTCTATACTATTGATATAAAATATGGGAACGAAATTCCAAATTTGTTATACTGATAATGTGAATAAACAGAGGCTGGTGATACACCGAGCTGCATCAATAAACAAAGAAGGGTAAACTGAGTGGAAAGAGACCGTTTTGAACCTAATGCTATTATGTGAATTTGTGAAAAATACTGGAAATGCACAGATTATCATATTTGTATAAATTGAATTTATGATACACGGAACCACAACTTGAGAGTCTTGGGAGGGTTGAAAAATACTTTCTTTGCAGAATTGAAATAAACTACTGTTATATGATACGGCGCGATACCGTAGCTAGATGTACACGTGCAACCACACGTATTAAACGATGTGGGTACCAAGATGGTCGGCTAGCAGGGTGAAACCATTGGCTGATATTGGGCCAATGGAGGCAGTCGGATCGTATGTAGGTACTCGGCAGTGTCTGCACGAACAGGGCATTGGACGAGTATCAGTGCACAACCCGAACCACGGGGTAAAACTGGTTATAGGGATATTTTGCTGTTGGTCATCTGATAAATCATTAAATGGTCAAAAGACAGACGTGAGAATTTTGTAATATGAATAATGATATATCTTATGCATTACTGTATTGAAAATATTTGATTTATATTCTAGATGTTGAATGAAAATATGCATGTATGCAGTCACACACTGTTGTAACTCCTTCTTCCTTACCGAGAGGTATCTCACCCTATCTTACAACCTTTGTTTTCAGGTCCGTTCGTGCGTCAGTCCTAGTAGATAAAGAGACTGGGGAGGTTATTTTGGTTAGCGTTAGCTTACGTAAGCATCTAAATTTTGTACTAAACTTGATGAAAGCCCTTTTTGGAGGGTTGTAATATGACGATTACTCTAAGTCCAAATGTATGTAAATTATAGATGTATTAGTGAACTCTGGTATAAGGCTAGTAGTAATCCCAATGGATGTTTATGTTTTTCCGCGACATTTACATCATGATTATGTATGATTTACACTCGTATGTCCCTGTTTAGGGCGGGTTGTTTCCATATCTTGAACAGGTATAGGTATTTGATGTATATGAGTGACACCTGAGTTTGTGTAAAGGGTCGGGTCGTTACAGTATGTCTGGTCTTATGGTTGTGTGGCCGGAAGGGATCTTGTAGTGAACTTTTTTGATTGGTCATTTATGGCCCCCGAGTATGCCTAGGTTCTGATGTATTTGATGCTCTTGATATATTTGTAGGTATTAGATATGATGGCCTTTTGGCTCATTTTTGACCTGGGTATGCCTAGTGTAGTTGTACATATTGTTAGGACCCTGTGAGCATCCAGAAGAAAGTGACACCAAGAAATTTACGTGGTTCGGTCAAGAACGACCTACGTCTACGGAGCACACACCAACTATTCAATAACTCGCCGAAAAATGTTACAATTCTCTCTCTCTCTCTCTCTCTCTCTCTCTCTCTCTCTCTCTCTCTCTCTCTCTCTTTTCCTCCCTACTTCCTCTTAGCTCTCTGTGCACTCTCTGTGCTCTCTCTGCACTGTGTTGTGTTGTTTTGTGCTATGTAAAACATCTTCCACAACCCATCTTTTATAGGGCTAGGATTAAATTACAATTAAGATAAAATTTAATCAAGAATAAGAGTTACAACAAAGAGATAAATTGCACCATAAATTCCACCGCGTGAAATTAAATTCACCACGCGTTTTTTGACTCAGCAACGCGTCTCCAACTGTGTTTCTGGCTCCATCTCTAACAATCTCCCACTTGGAGACAGAGACACCTTTTCAACCAGTATCATGAATAAATGATGTGTCATAATATGTGTCTTTAAGCATGAAGACCAACTGAAGTTGAACACAACTTCAGTTCCTCTGTAGTCGGCACCTTCCTGTCTGCTCGATTTCTGCGGACTAATCTGATGGCTGTCATCTTCACAACTGATGTAAAAATGTTGGTGTAGTCAATCCCTTCCTTCTGCTTAAAGCCTTTGACTACCAACTGAGGCTTGTACCTTCTTGAGCCGTCATGCTCCTCTTCGATTCTGTACACCCATTTGTTGTGAAGGCCTTTGGGCAACTTCCACATTTTGTTGGAGATAAGGGACTTCATCTCATCCTTTATCGCAAGCTCCCACTTGCTCGTATCTGCCACCTGACATGCTTCATCATAGCATTCGAGCTCTCCTCCATCTGTAGGAAGTAAGTAATTAATATACCTTTTGTCTGGTATATGAGACCGAGTAGATCTCCTAAGCTCCGGAGCTGGAGTAGGAGATGGTGGTGCGACAATCTGCTCCACTGGTTCCTCCACCTGAGGATTCTCGATATTCTGCTGATGTGTCCTAACACATTCATGGGTGCTTATCTGGAAACTAACCCTCTTCTGTTTCCTGACTATACAATCCTCACACATGTCAACCTGCACTGACTGTAGACCACTCAATTTTTCTTTTGAGTGCATCACCCTGAGTCCCTTCTCGCTCATGTGACCAAGTCGTTGGTGCCAGATGTTGTCGTCGTCATTTCCTGTAGCAACTGAAATAGACATAGAGGCATTGGAGGTTAGAAAAAGTGTTCCGTTTTTCTTAGCTCGTGCAATTGTTAGTACACCCTTTGAGACTTTCCATTCATCGCCAATGAATTTTGTCGTGTATCCCTCATCTGCCAGCTGACCAACTGAGATCAAATTCTTTCTCAGATCTGGAATATACCTAACATCCTTTAGCTTCCATATTGACCCATTTATATTGATCTTTACAACACCTTTGCCAGTTATGTCGCAAGGTTGATCGTTGCCCAGGTACACCTTACCAAAATTACCTGGTGTGTACTCCTCTAGGCAATCTCTGCAGCATGTGGCATGAAATGAGGCCTTATAGTCTAAGACCCAAGACTCCTGTTTGCTCTCCGAAAGCATATCAACATCTCATCATTCTCAGAAGCAATTTTTGCTTCTGTTTTTGCCCTCGTATCGAATTCTTTCTTCTGACTCTTGCACTGGTTCCTGTAGTGACCAGTCTTTCCACAGTTCCAGCACTCAATAACTTTAGTGCTCTGGGAACCTGTGTCCTGAATACCTCTAGGATTTTCGGATTGAGATCGTCTGGGCCTAGACCTGCCGCGGTTGTTTGATCGTCCATGCCTCGATTCTCCATGTTCAAGGCTGAACTCGAATTGGAGCTATGGTTTGGCTACATTCTTATTTCCTCCGTCAAAATCATGCTGACAACCTCATCGTATACAAGCTTCGATTTTCCTGCGGAGCTATTGATGGCAGTGACAACACCATTCCAATTTTCAGGCAACTGACTAAGAATCAGTAGAGCCTGAATCTCATTATCAAACGTTATCCCAACTGTGGCGAGTTGATCAGACAACTCATTGAAGTTATTCATATGCCTGCTGAAACTCTCACCTACAGACGTGCTCATCGTAAATATTCTTTTCATGAAGTGTACCTTGTTTGCGGCTGAAAGCTGCTCGTACATATTAGAGAGCGCATCCATCAGAGACTTGGTGGATGTTACATGCTTGATATTAAACGCCACAGATTTCGACAACGTCATTCTGATGGCTCCGAGGGCTTTTCGATCAAGAAACTCCCACTCGTCCTCATTCATGGATGTTGGCTTACCCTTCAACGGTAAGTGCAATTCCTTCCCAAACAAATAGTCTTCTATCTGCATCTTCCAGAAACCGAAATTGTTCCCGTTGAACATTTTGATTTTTGAGCTCTTTTCATTTGAAATCTCGATTTTCTAATCTAAAGATGAAATTAGCTCAAATGGATAGCACGGATGGATCCGGAACGATCAAAAACCCTAGAAATGGTTCAATTCGCTCGAAAAATGGACCCAAAACGACCCCGAAAAGCTCAGTCAAAGTTTTTAGTCAAACTTGGTCAAACTGCTGACGTGGCACCTGCTGACGTGGCGGTGGGGTCCCCCCCTGCTGCATGACAGTGGGACCCACTCGATGACATGGGAGCGGCCTGCTGATGTGGTGGCTCCGGCTAACGTGGCTCTCACTGGCGTGTTAGCTGACGTGGCCGGTTCTGAGGCGCGGGTCGGATCCGGTTCGTGGATCGGATCTCGGGTTCACCCGGGACTGAGAGTTTTTTGGGTCGGGCCAGGTAGATAACTGGGTTGGGTCGAGGCGGTCGGGTGAGGAAGACATGTGCGGCGGGTCGCTGGCGCGTGGATAGACGTCTTGCTGCGGCGAGACACATGGGGGTGTGTGCGGGATTGTCTGAACTCCGTTCGAGCTCCGGGGGACACCCTTCTCTTCGCCTCGGCGAGGTGAATGCGATGGTGGCCTCAAAACACAGTTTCGATATATTGGACAGAGTTCTAAATTTCGGGATCACTTCCAATCTGGCTTTTCTGCTCCAACCGGGCTCTGATACCACTTGTTAGGACCTTGTGAGCATCTAGAAGAAAGTAACACCAAGAAATTTACGTGGTTCGATCAAGAACGACCTACGTCCACGGAGCACACACTAACTATTCAATAACTCACCGGAAAATGTTACAATTCTCTCTCTCTCTCTCTCTCTCTCTCTCTCTCTCTCTCTTCCTCCCTACTTCCTCTCAGCTCTCTCTGCACTCTCTGTGCTCTCTCTGCACTATGCTGTGCTGTTTTGTGCTATGTAAAACATTTTCCACAACCCTCCTTTTATAGGGCTAGGATTAAATTACAATTAAGATAAAATTTAATCAAGAATGAGAGTTACAACAAAGAGATAAATTGCACCATAAATTCCACGTGTGAAATTAAATTCACCATATGTTTTCTGACTCAGCAACGCATCTCCAGCTGTGTTTCTAGCTCCATCTCTAACACATATTCTCGTTGATCAATATATTTACTCATTTGATAAAAAAAAAAAAAAAAAAAAAAGGATTATGAAGAATCAATTTCTCCAATTATGTCTCAGGCATTAGATGAAAATCAAAGAAACGTCGTAGAAGAAAGCCAAAGAAAGATTTTATTAACCATAAGTAAGAAGTTTGAACCAAATATGGAAGTCCTTAGAGAAGACTATAAGCATAAATTAAATCAAACGAATAAGGAATTTTTCAAAAAATATAATAAATAAGAAAGAGAAAAAATAAAAGTCGATTGGTTAGAAGAAATGCAAAGGACTCAAAAGAACATTTTATTTTTCAAATATTTAAAGGACAAATAAACAGTCAATATCATTCATAATAATAAAAAGCATTGGAAGCTTTTAGATAATTATGATCTATCCTTAGTACATCCGCCTACAGACTCGATGAAAATAGATTACAAAGGAACAAAAGTTATAGCCTCACCATACAAAGAAGTCAAGGAATTAAACAATGAATTTGATCAAATAATGAGTCAAAATAATTGTACAAATCAAATACTACAAACAATTGCAAATCAATCCACGAGAATTGAAAATCTCTTGGAAGAATCCTTAGAAATCAAGTTTAAATCTACTTTTGAAAAAGGAGAATCAAGCAAACAAATTAAGAAGCAAGAACCAATATTCAAACATTTCTCAATTAAAGACATTAATTTTAGTTTCGAATCTCAAAGTGAACAAAATATAAAGAAGGTTTTAGAAATACTTAACAAACATAAAAATAAAGATAAAAACATTAATACCTTAACAAAAGAAGAAGCTATTCATAATTTAGAGAAAAAATTTAAGGGAGAAAGTGATTTTGAGATGAATAAGATAAATAATTCATGGAAAAATAAAAGCAATAAAACTTATTACAAAAGACCAACACCTCCAAGCCTGTTATTTGAAGATGAACCTTTAAAAACAGAAAGAAGTTTTAGCGGTAATGTTTTATATGAATGGAATCTTGAAGGTTTTACGAAATATCAAATTGCTACATTAGTTCATTAAATGACTTTAGTAGCTAATGCCTTCAAACTAAATAATACTAGAACTGAAGATCGAACAAATTATATTATGAATGAAATATTCAATCCTTATACAAAATTTACTATAGTATACATTGACGACGTCCTTGTATACTTGAGTCAATTGAACAACATTTCAAACATTTTAACATTTTCCTTGAAGTTATCAAAAGGAATGGTCTTGTGGTTTCTCAACCAAAGATTAATTATTTTAAGTAAATGATAGATTTTTGGGACATAATATTTATCAAAATACAATCACTCCCATACAAAGGTCATTAGAATTTGCTAATAAGTTTCCAAATGAAATTAAAAAAAAAATCAGCTTCAAAATTTTTTAGGATGTCTCAATTTCATTGCAGATTTTATTCTTAATATTAGGATAATACTCATGTCACTATTCAAAAGATTAAAAAAGAATCCACCAGCATGGATGAATGAGCATACTCAAATAGTTATTAAGGTCAAAGCCTTCTTCAAAACCTTACCTTGTCTCAGTCTTCCTGATCCAAAAGCCATTATGATAGTAGAAATTGATGTCTCTGATGTTGGATTTGGAGGTATTCTCAAACAATGGTTAAGATCCAAAGAAACTCTAGTCAGATTTCATTCAGGTGTTTGGCCAAGTCCTCAAGTCAACTATTCAATAGTCAAAAAATAAATTTTATCATTAGTTTTATGCATTCAAAAATTTCAAGATGATTTATTTAATAAAGAATTTTTGCGTAGAGTTAATTGTAAAAGTACAAAAGATATTTTAGAAAAAGATGTCAAAATCCTTATTTCAAAACAAATCTTTTCTAGATGGCAAGCCATTCTTTCAGTTTTTGATTTTCAAATTGAATTTATCAAAGGAACTTCAAATTCAATTCCAAATTTTCTTATAAGAGATTTTTTACAAGGAGAAAATGTCTCGACAAAGAACTAGTGATTATTATTCAAAAGCCACCTCCTCAAAAGATGTCCCAATTCAAAACAAATATTCACCTCTTATCAAACATTCAACAGTTCAAGCCCCTTCATTCAAGGAAATTATGGAAGGACAACTGAGTTCTTCTTTTTCCTCTCAAAAGAAGACTACAAAAGGTTACATTACAAAAGATATCATAGAAGATTTGTTTCCCATTGAATCCGAATGGGATTCATCTTCCCTGTTTGATATTATAAAAAATTATTTTTTCAAAGGAGGTCACTTTGACACTCCTGACCCTTTAAAGGAAAGGAAGTTTTACGAATTGATTACGATTAAAACAAACTCTATTTTCATAGATCATAGTTATGATCATCAAGATATTTCAAAAGTCAATTTTTCAAAGATCAAAATTTTGAAAATTGTTACTCCTTCTGAGTGGGGTCAGCACCCAAGCGTCTCAATAAGGTTCAGAGGAGTTTTTTGTCCTCAAAACTATGACTATAAAGATTATATTGATGCCTGGTTCAATACAATGTTCGTTGTAATTACAGTTATTCATGGTTTATTCATTTTGATCAAAAGATTTTTAAATTTTTTCCTAAATGATTTTTATCATGGTTTAAGTTCTTTGGTCCAAAAAACTGTATTTTTCCATAAACAATTCAAAATGACTTTGATTTATTTCAAATGAATTTTCATCCTCCTCAGGACCAGTCTGACTCGTCTTTCAAGCTCCTACTCTTTTGTACATATTTCATGATAATCTGGATTTTTCGTTAGGACTATATTATAGTTCCTCAAGAAGAAAACTCAATCTATTTCTCAAAAACTGTCCGAAGACTTTATAAGGTTAGATGGTGGGACAAATTCACTATGCCAGAAGGCAAGGTTAGAGCACGAATTGATTAAAGTGCAAATTATTTGTAAAATAAAAACGTTTTAACAAATACAAAAAAAATATATGATATTTTTAAAGAGATATATTTAATTACAATTAAAATACATATTTAAAATGTTTTATTTTAAATAAATCAAGGTTTAAAATTAAAAAAGAAAAAATCAACTTCATTAGTTAGTTAAAATGGACAAATGGAAGTATCATGGACATTAAATAACAATATATATCCTACAAAGAGTGCGGTAAGTAAATTTTCACATATTTTAATATTTTTAAATTTTAAATTTGATTAAAATAATATAAATTATTTTTAAAAATTTAATTTGACTATAATTAGATAAAACTATATTCAAAAGTACATTTTATGAGTAAAGAATTTGATTTTGTAAAAAAAAAAAAAAAAAAAAAACATCTTTAGCTAAGAAAAAAATTAAAATAATGATATCCTAAATGTTAAATGAATAAATTATACCTTAAGATGATAGGTGACAGGCAATCTTTTTTGTCGTTATAATTTTCATATAATGTTTACTATTATTAAAATAAATAGATACATGATTTTTAAGAGACAAAAAATGTTAAACCTATTTAAAATTATAATAAACATATGTATTAGGCATTAAGTAAATTGAAAGTAACATTTATAAAAAAAAAATTATCTATAAAAACAATTTATATAAATTTTGAGACTTTAGAATTGTCTTGTTGATCTATTGTTTCTTGTTCTACCATTTGTCTAAGCTTAGGAAGATATTTACTTTTTTTGTGTGGGATAATCAATTTGGTCTATCATTTCCAGTATTGTTTCATAATTTTTTTTTGTTTAAAGTATTTATTTATTTTTTACACATATGGAATTCTTTTCCACATCCTTTTTCTCAATTTGTATTTGAAGTTGTAAGAGGTTTTGTGTCATCTATTAATAAGAGTTTGTCATTTATGACAAATTCTAATGATCCTGATTCATCACTACAAAGTATCATTATTAGTTTGTCTTTAATTTTTTTTTTATTTTATTACATAGGAACTCCAACCACCAACTAGCCTTTCGGACCCCCTGGTGCGGCACCAAACCTACGGATCAGCGTCCTCCGCCCCCAGGTCTCACTGATTAGGATAAAGTCCGGAATGCGGACATGACTTCTGTGCATCAATTGGACGTTCGATCAACTCGATCCCTGGGACACATTTCTATTACCATCCACTGTCCCCGCTGACTCATAGAGTAAACTCTCACCATCCACGGTCTCCGTTGGCTCACAGAATAAACTCTCACCATCCACAGGTACTGCTAGCTCTGTAAATATATTTACCTGGAATTGAACTCTTGATGCTCTTTCTTACTTGCTGATGTCTTTCCACCGCGTCATGCTCGTGGGGGCGTTTGTCTTTAATTTCTTGTTCTATATAAAGAAGACTTATTTTTTATTTTAATCTACATTTGTTGGTGTAATGCCCTTCCTCTTCATGAATATAAGCATTTGTCCTCTTTCTTGAATTTTTTGGACTTTCTTTGTAGCCAATTGGTTATTTATTCTTATCCTTCGTCTTATACTCTCGATGATTTTTGTAGTATTTTCTTTTAGGAAATTTGTATTTTTTGGCCATCTTATTTTTCCCCGTCGCAGGTGTTCTAAGTTTTTCAAATCCAAACTGTTCACACCAATTTCTTAATTTCTTTTTAGTTATCATTTTTTCTTTTTTACTTTAGTTGCAAAAAAGTTTGATAATCTCTTTGGTTTGATTCTTCACTAATGTTTTTGTCAAATGTTTGTATGTTTTTTGAAGAAGAAAGGATTTCTCATTGTTTATTGTCTATCTGACTTAAAAAAATATCATCAAGTGTTTGTATATTTTTTGAATAAGAAAGGATTTCTAATAGTTTATTGTCTATCTTACTTAAATTTTTTTCTTTCAAAACACTCTTTTATATATGGTGGATTAGGAAATTTGAATCATGTTCCTAATTCTTCTTTTTTCTCTTTCTTCTTTTGACCAAGCAGAAAAGTTTGTGGCAAATGAACTTTTCAATCTATGTTTTGTTTGCCTTTTTCTATCTTGTTTATTTGTCTGTCTATTTTGCCTAATTTTTTAATTTCTGTACTTTTTATCTATCTAATTGTTCTTCCCGGTAGACAAGTATTCATTTGTATAGTTGTTTATCTAACAATAATTTGTACATGTTGCATTGTAGGTTGTGTAGCGTCTAAATTGTTAGCTATTGTAAATGGGAGACCCTGAAATTTTTCTTTATATGGTAGATAAATTCTCTCATGTGGAGGATGATTTCCGATAACAAGATCATGATTTGTTTTGTAAAATCTTCCTGTTTTATTAGTAATGGAGCGATTCTCTATATGTCTTTCTATTTTTAAACCATTCAAAGAAAGGGATATTTTTTTCCATCTTGTCATGTCGTCATATCATCTACTCCTATATTTTATTTAGAGTATTTTTGGAAATATTTTTAAGGGATATTTTTTCCATCTTGTCATGTGGTCACACCATCTACTCCTATATTTTTCAGTTTTCTCTTTAGAGTTGAGATTTGGGAGTACCGTTATGAATAAGAGAAGGTAATCCTTCAAACTCTTCTTTTAAAAATAAAGTTAAAAGATCCAACATCCTAAAACACTCATTTCAAGAATGATAATCATATGTACTTTTTGTGTATGTGTGAGTGTGTCATTTTGAAAATCATTTTTCAAAGAAAATGTCAAAAAATATGAAAAAATATAAATCAAGTTGTAGCAATGGCCGTTCAACCATGGGCAGAGGCTGGTGGCCGATCAACCTGTTGCAACTTTTCTTTTCTTTATTTGTTTTGCAGAAAATTTTCAAACCTTAAACCTTTTTTGGAAAAAGCTTTTATAAAATTATGCAAAGGACTTAACTACATGAAAATACTACTGCTTTATGTGCTTTCAAAAGAACACACATTCATGCACCAACAAAGACAATAAATGAAAAAAAAAAAAACAAAAAATGAAAGGAAAAAGATTATATGTTTTTGGTTGTTATGACTGAGCCTATTATGTAAATTACCTACATATCCTCCCGAGGAACCAAGCCGTTCACCAAAATATTTTCAAAGTTGATTTTAGAGAACATTTTGATGGAATCCTTGAAATAACTTGAAATCACTTGAAAACCTTTAAAGTTTTGATTGAAAATTTTTCTTTTTTATTTCACAACTTTGACTTTTCAATGAATCCACTAGAAAACAGAGTTTTGAAATAAAGTTGAAGTTTGAAAAGGTAACATTTGTTCACTCTCAAACCACTTCATAGATGATTACTTTGAAAAATGATATTTTACTTCCTTAAACTTAAAAATTTGTGAAATTTTGGTAGAAGAACCACAAGCTTGCTTTAAAAAACTTGATTTAAACAAAAAAAACTTGTAGACTCTAGAGAGTGCACACAAGCAACATCATGGACATTCACCCTAGGTGTAACACCCACAAATAATTATTACAGGATGATATAGTGAATGTAAAAAATAAAAAAATAAAAAAAAGAGTAAAAATAAAATAAAAATTATTTAAATTAAATTAAAGTAATTAAAATAAAATAAAATTAATTAATTGGTTAATTAGTTAATTGATTAATCAAATAAATAAAGTATCATGATTTAATTAATTAATTGATTAATCAAATAAATAAAGTATCATGATATATATATATATATATATATATAAAATAATTTAATATTATAACATATACATAGTAGATTCCTGAAGCTTCGAAAATTTCAAATTGAGAACGCCAACCCTCACATCTCTCTCCCAGCTTCTCGTCTCCTTTTGTCTCCTTTGTTCTCTCTCTCACCCTCCTCATTTTTTTAGCCAATATTCTGTCGATCAAAAAATCGAAGATACTGTTGGGTTCCTATCTTCGCCACCGACATTTCTACCGAAGCGAATTTGTTGTGGGAGCGACATAGGCATCACTCCTGGGGAAAGGTATACTCTCTCTCTTTTCTTAATTTTTCCTTTAATATTAAGCTAAATCGACGATCGGACACCACCACGGGGTCCTAGTCTCGATCGTCGTCATTTTATCCTGAGCAAATTTTCAATTTGGGGGTCCTAGGCATCACTCCAAAGCGAGAGTGAGATTTAGGAAATTAGGGAAATTGATTGTTTTCAGGGGGTTTAATTATGATTTAAAATTTATGGACCTAGGAAATTTTAAAATAGTATTTTATTTGAGATTAAATTGATTGAACTATGGTTATTGAATTCAGGGTTTGGGTGAACGCCGCGAGTATAATTTCGGGATTCCTACGGGCAGATTAGGGAACCTAGAGGGTGTCCCCAGGAACTCAGGTAAGATAATAAATAGTTTATAATTTAGGAAATATAAGTATGAAAATTATTTTGGGTTTTCAATTGATTGATAGGGAAATATATATATATATATATATATATATGTGTGTGTGTGTGTGTGTGTGTGTGTGTGTGTGTGTATAATTTTAGGATTTTGGAAATATGAACACCGTGAGTGTGAATTAGAATTAGCAGACGAGTTTAGTTTGCTAAGTAAGGGAAATATGCTATGTCAGGTGATTTAGAAATACTTACCGGTAAAATATGATATATGATTATGAGTGTTTTCAGAGTAAGTAAATTACACAGTTCTACAGATTTCAATACATGTGTTTTGTTTAATTAATTGTGTGGCGTGAGAAATTATCAGTATAGTACAGAATTTATACAACTTTAGTGTTATCAAAATTTATGTAATTTTACATAGTTAAAATATTCAGTTTTCTCAGTACCATGATTATACAATTTATACAGAAAGCACGATATGCAGTATTAGCCAAAATTATCATTTATACAAATTATGATTTTTTTCAGCTTATACAAAAATATGAAATTCAGTTTCAGTAAACCATAATATTCAGATTACAAAATCATAACATTTAAATATATCAGTTTATTAAGATCAGTTTACTACAACGTTATGGTTATTTGAGTTAAACAAAATCATGGTTAATCAGTAATATAGAAATATCAGTTATATATATATAGTATCGGACCCTAATGGACCAGAACAATTTTTCGAGCATGATACCATTGCTATTTCAGTTCAGAGTGCAACCATATATCTTAGATAGTATGTGAATTTTCAGCAGTCAATCGTGCCTTTATTGTGGACAAGCTCCCCGTTAGTTAGGGTTAAGCTGGCCGATTAGACTATCGGAGTTCAGTTGACTTATCCTAGTCGACCAACCAGTGTTAAGTCCAGCCTATTGGCTGCACAACCCTGTCATGAGAGGTTTATTCATGACTTTCAGTTATCCATGCAGGGAAGTTTTCTCAGATATTATTATATATCGAGATTTACAGAAAACACAGTCATACCTATATATATTAAAATTATTTTGACTAGAATATTCAGGAAAACAGTTTATGTTAAGTAACATAGGTATGAGTTATACGGTGTTTTATTTATATGTGTTTTCTCAGACTCAGTTGTTTACAGCATACAGTACTTTTAAATCATATATTATGTCATGCAAACTCATCTGCCACACACAGGTAATAGCATATTTCGTCTTACTGAGAGTTATCTCATCCCAATAATTTAACACTTTTTAGGTGATCCAGGTAGGCGAGCAGATCAGGCACAGAGATAAAGGGGATCTTGTGCCGCTCAGTCTGTAGGGTGAGTATAGAAAAACAAGGTGTAGTCCCAGGATGGGGGGTGAATTGGATTTTAAAACTTTCTTTTAATTCCTATTGAGAATTCTTAAACTTCTTTTATTTCTTTTAAACAATTCTTGATTTGATTGTTTAACTCTTTAATCACAAAAGAACTTAGATCTTTTATCCAATCAACAATGCTATTGCTTAGCCAAACAAATAATTAATCATTCAACCAAATAGCCAAGCCAATCAATCAATCACAAATTAAAAGTAAACAACCAAACCAAAATTAACACATACACCACTTTGGCAATGTAAGCACTTAAAATAGTTTGTTTGTTTATATAAGCCCTGCATATATGAAATCTGTACTTGCTGATATAAAACCCTGTATTGATGGTTTTGCTTCTTCAATATGATGTGCAATATAACATTCAATCAACACAATATCTACACTCTTTTTAATATTCAGAACTCAACTAAACTCTCAGTTAATTTATGCTTGGGCTGTTAACCAAGTAACGTACTCCTGTATGGTTTCCACAAGATATGGTATAACCAACGTACTCCCTTTCGGTTTCCGTAACCCAAATCAAAATTGGACTTCAAGTTTACTTGATTTCTATATTACGTAATATATATGATTATCAATTAAACCATCCACGCAATTTAAATATGCTAAAAATAAAGACTAAGGGAAAGAGAGAGTGAGACGAGGATTTTTATGAGGTTCGACTTATACCCAGCCTACATCCTCGCCTTTGGCAAACCACCAAAGGATTCACTAAACATGTTCCTTTAATGGGCGGAACAAACCTTTACAACACTCCTTGGTTAAGGCTAGAGCCAGCCTTTTCCAAACGATGTCCCCTCGTTCGGTCACTCCTTAACTAGGTTAGAGCCCGCCTCTCTAAGCAATATCCCTTTGTTTAGCCAATGATCCAAACAATCCTTGGAATCGTCAATCTACAAGAAATAAATCAAATAGATGCGTTCAAATAATGCTCACACAAAGAGCTGATTAGTACACTTCAAAAACTAATATACTTCAAAGTTAAAATACCAAAAGAATGAAGTAAGAAGTTCAATGTATATTTCATCGGTTTACTTCTCTTTGATGAGGATCAAGAACTTAAATCAGATACTTC